>NC_140017.1:37098510-37326866 GCF_964263955.1 Coregonus lavaretus | reverse complement strand
CACTATCACCTGAATGGTAAGGAGGGAGGGAGGGGGGAGGAGGGAGGAGGGAGGAGGAGGGGGGAGGAGGGAGGAGGGAGGGGGGAGGGGGGAGGGGGGAGGAGGGAGGGGGAGGGAGCTGTACTCGCTGACTGACCCTGACAGTGAAGAGCACTATCACCTGAATGGTAAGGTGGGAGGGGGGAGGGAGGGAGGAGGGAGGAGGGAGGGGGGAGGGAGGGAGGAGGGAGGGAGGAGGAGGGAGGGGGGAGGGAGGGAGGAGGGAGGAGGGAGGGGGGAGGGGGGAGGGAGGGAGGAGGGAGGAGGGAGGAGGGAGGGGGGAGGGAGGAGGGAGGAGGGAGGAGGGAGCTGTACTCACTGACTGACCCTGAGAGTGAAGAACACTATCACCTGAATGGGGAGGAGGGAGGGGGAGGAGGGAGGGGGGGGAGGGAGGGGGGAGGAGGGAGGAGGGAGGGGGGAGGAGGGAGGAGGGAGGGGGGAGGGGGGAGGGAGCTGTACTCACTGACTGACCCTGACAGTGAAGAACACTATCACCTGAATGGGGAGGAGGGAGGAGGGAGGGGGGAGGAGGGAGGGGGGAGGAGGGAGGAGGGAGGGGGGGAGGAGGGAGGAGGGAGGGGGGAGGGGAGGGGGAGGGAGCTGTACTCACTGACTGACCCTGACAGTGAAGAACACTATCACCTGAATGGTAAGGAGGGAGGGGGGAGGAGGGAGGGGGAGGGGGAGGGAGGGGGGAGGGAGGGGGGAGGAGGGAGGGGGGGAGGGAGGAGGGAGGAGGGAGAGAGCTGTACTCACTGACTGACCCTGACAGTGAAGAACACTATCACCTGAATGGTAAGGAGGGAGGGGGAGGGAGGGAGGGGGGAGGGGGGAGGAGGGAGGAGGGAGGGGGGAGGAGGGAGGAGGGAGGGGGGAGGGAGCTGTACTCACTGACTGACCCTGACAGTGAAGAACACTATCACCTGAATGGTAAGGAGGGAGGAGGGAGGGGGGAGGAGGGAGGAGGGAGGGGGGAGGAGGGAGGAGGGAGGAGGGGAGGGAGGGAGGGAGGGGGGAGGGAGCTGTACTCACTGACTGACCCTGACAGTGAAGAACACTATCACCTGAATGGGAGGAGGGAGGAGGGAGGGGTATGTATATGTATGTGTATGTGTATATACAGTGGGGAGAACAATTATTTGATACACTGCCGATTTTGCAGGTTTTCCTACTTACAAAGCATGTAGAGGTCTGTAATTTTTTATCATAGGTACACTTCAACTGTGAGAGATGGAATCTAAAACAAAAATCCAGAAAATCACATTGTATGATTTTTAAGTAATTAATTTGCATTTTATTGCATGACATAAGTATTTGATCACCTACCAACCAGTAAGAATTCCGGCTCTCACAGACCTGTTAGTTTTTCTTTAAGAAGCCCTCCTGTTCTCCACTCATTACCTGTATTAACTGCGCCTGTTTGAACTCGTTACCTGTATAAAAGACACCTGTCCACACACTCAATCAAACAGACTCCAACCTCTCCACAATGGCCAAGACCAGAGAGCTGTGTAAGGACATCAGGGATAAAATTGTAGACCTGCACAAGGCTGGGATGGGCTACAGGACAATCGGCAAGCAGCTTGGTGAGAAGGCAACAACTGTTGGTGCAATTATTAGAAAATGGAAGAAGTTCAAGATGACGGTCAATCAACCTCGGTCTGGGGCTCCATGCAAGATCTCACCTCGTGGGGCATCAATGATCATGAGGAAGGTGAGGGATCAGCCCAGAACTACACGGCAGGACCTGGTCAATGACCTGAAGAGAGCTGGGACCACAGTCTCAAAGAAAACCATTAGTAACACACTATGCCGTCATGGATTAAAATCCTGCAGCGCACGCAAGGTCCCCCTGCTCAAGCCAGCGCATGTCCAGGCCCGTCTGAAGTTTGCCAATGACCATCTGGATGATCCAGAGGAGGAATGGGAGAAGGTCATGTGGTCTGATGAGATAAAAATAGAGCTTTTTGGTCTAAACTCCACTCGCCGTGTTTGGAGGAAGAAGAAGGATGAGTACAACCCCAAGAACACCATCCCAACCGTGAAGCATGGAGGTGGAAACATCATTCTTTGGGGATGCTTTTCTGCAAAGGGGACAGGACGACTGCACCGTATTGAGGGGAGGATGGATGGGGCCATGTATCGCGAGATCTTGGCCAACAACCTCCTTCCCTCAGTAAGAGCATTGAAGATGGGTCGTGGCTAGGTCTTCCAGCATGACAACGACCCGAAACACACAGCCAGGGCAACTAAGGAGTGGCTCCGTAAGAAGCATCTCAAGGTCCTGGAGTGGCCTAGCCAGTCTCCAGACCTGAACCCAATAGAAAATCTTTGGAGAGAGCTGAAAGTCCGTATTGCCCAGCGACAGCCCCGAAACCTGAAGGATCTGGAGAAGGTCTGTATGGAGGAGTGGGCCAAAATCCCTGCTCCAGTGTGTGCAAACCTGGTCAAGACCTACAGGAAACGTATGATCTCTGTAATTGCAAACAAAGGTTTCTGTACCAAATATTAAGTTCTGCTTTTCTGATGTATCAAATACTTATGTCATGCAATAAAATGTAAATTAATTACTTAAAAATCATACAATGTGATTTTCTGGATTTTTGTTTTAGATTCCGTCTCTCACAGTTGAAGTGTACCTATGATAAAAATTACAGACCTCTACATGCTTTGTAAGTAGGAAAACCTGCAAAATCGGCAGTGTGTCAAATACTTGTTCTCCCCACTGTATGTGTGTATGTATGTGTATGTGTATATACAGTGGGGAGAACAAGATTTGATCACATTGTATGATTTTTAAGTAATTCATTTGCATTTTATTGCATGACATAATTATTTGATACATCAGAAAAGCAGAACTTAATATTTGGTACAGAAACCTTTGTTTGCAATTACAGAGATCATACGTTTCCTGTAGGTCTTGACCAGGTTTGCACACACTGCAGCAGGGATTTTGGCCCACTCCTCCTTACAGACCTTCTCCAGATCCCTCAGGTTTCGGGGCTGTCGCTGGGCAAGTGTCCAAACACGGCGAGTGGAGTTTAGATCAAAAAGCTCTATATTTGTCTAATCAGACCACATGACCTTCTCCCATTCCTCCTCTGGATCATCCAGATGGTCATTGGCAAACTTCAGACGGGCCTGGACATGCGCTGGCTTGAGCAGGGTGACCTTGCGTGCGCTGCAGGATTTTAATCCATGACGGCATAGTGTGTTACTAATGGTTTTCTTTGAGACTGTGGTCCCAGCTCTCTTCAGGTCATTGACCAGGTCCTGCCGTGTAGTTCTGGGCTGATCCCTCACCTTCCTCATGATCATTGATGCCCCACGAGGTGAGATCTTGCATGGAGCCCCAGACCGAGGGTGATTGACCGTCATCTTGAACTTCTTCCATTTTCTAATAATTGCGCCAACAGTTGTTGCCTTCTCACCAAGCTGCTTGCCTATTGTCCTGTAGCCCATCCCAGCCTTGTGCAGGTCTATAATTTTATCCCTGATGTCCGTACACAGCTCTCTGGTCTTGGCCATTGTGGAGAAGTTGGTGTCTGTTTGATTGAGTGTGTGGACAGGTGTCTTTTATACAGGTAACGAGTTCAAACAGGTGCAGTTAATACAGGTAATGAGTGGAGAACAGGAGGGCTTCTTAAAGAAAAACGAACAGGTCTGTGAGAGCCGGAATTCTTACTGGTTGGTAGGTGATCAAATACTTATGTCATGCAATAAAATGCAAATTTATTTCTTAAAAATCATACAATGTGATTTTCTAGATTTTTGTTTTAGATTCCGTCTCTCACAGTTGAAGTGTACCTATGATAAAAATTACAGACCTCTACATGCTTTGTAAGTAGGAAAACCTGCAAAATCGGCAGTGTATCAAATACTTGTTCTCCCCACTGTGTATATATATATATATATATGAAAAACATAGGGGATTGGAAGTGATGCAGACAATTACATTGATGGAAGTTACAATCTATCTGCAATATTAAGCTGATCTACCCCCCCCCCCCCCCCTAAAAAAAAAATGTGTGTGAATGGGATTAGGGTTATTAGGGTTATTAGGGTTGTTAGGGTTGTTAGGGTTATTAGGGTTGTTAGGGTTATTAGGGTTATTAGGGTTATTAGGGTTATTAGGGTTGTTAGGGTTATTAGGGTTGTTAGGGTTATTAGGGTTAGTATAATAATGATCCTCTTCTCTTCTCTCTGCATCCTGTCCAGTTGCTATGAAGGCCATGAACAAGGTGGCCAGTCACATCAATGAGATGCAGAAGATCCACGAGGAGTTTGGGTTGGTGTTTGACCAGCTCATAGCGGAACAGAGTGGAGACAAGAAAGAGGTGCGGTTGTTGTTGGAAGTCTCCTCATGTTCTCCAGGTGTGTCTGTGGTGTCCAGTGGCTGTGTGGCTCAAATTACACCCCAACACCCAACACACTGTACTTCTTTTGAAAATTGCCATGGCTCTGGTCTAAGGAAGTGCACTATATAAGGGAATAAGGGGGTGTCGTTTGAGAATTTCTCAGAGTATGTTGAGGGATTGCATTGCTGTAACATTGGTGTGTTGTTAATGTAACATTATTGTGTTGTAACATGGTTGTGTTGTGTGTTCTAGGTTGCTGATCTGTCGATGGGTGACTTGCTGCTACACACCAGCGTAGCCTGGATCAACCCTCCCTCCTCCCTGGGCAAATGGAAGAAAGACCCCCAACTGGCTGCATTCAGTACGTTATAAGGACAAGACGTAGTGTGCATCCGATATGGCCTTCTCAGAACCATGCAGATAATGTGGTTCTAGTTGTCTAGAACAGGACAAAGCTACTTAGAACCTTCTCTAGATCCCTCTTAAACTGGCTGTCTGTTACATAAGGATACATGTACCACTCTGTCTAATGACAGACGTAGTGTCCCAAATGGCACCCTTATTCCATATATAGTGCACTACTTTTGACCACAGCCCATTTGGGACTGAGCGCAAGCCTGCTCACTCAATTAACATAATACTATATTATGGTAGCTTATTCATGTATTTGAAAAAGTATTACTCAAACACTGAAATCTTTCTGCTAAATCTTTCATCACCCTCTTCATGGTTCAGTCTTCAGAACAGCCGTGGTGTTTGTGTGTAAGGATGGCTCCAAGCAGAAGAAGAAAATGGTGAGTTCCATCTCTTAATACAACCCACGTTCAACCATGGTTTCTGTGAATCCTACCATTCTTAATACAACCCACGTTCAACCACGGTTTCTGTGAATCCTACCAGTTTTAATACAACCCACGTTCAACCATGGTTTCTGTGAATCCTACCAGTCTTAATACAACCCACGTTCAACCACGGTTTCTGTGAATCCTACCAGTCTTAATACAACCCACGTTCAACCATGATTTCTGTGAATCCTACCAGTCTTAATACAACCCACGTTCAACCATGGTTTCTGTGAATCCTACCAGTCTTAATACAACCCACGTTCAACCATGGTTTCTGTAAATCCTACCAGTCTTAATACAACCCACGTTCAACCATGGTTTCTGTGAATCCTACCAGTCTTAATACAACCCACGTTCAACCATGGTTTCTGTAAATCCTACCAGCCTTAATACAACCCACGTTCAACCATGGTTTCTGTGAATCCTACCAGTCTTAATACAACCCACGTTCAACCATGGTTTCTGTAAATCCTACCAGTCTTAATACAACCCACGTTCAACCATGGTTTCTGTGAATCCTACCAGTCTTAATACAACCCACGTTCAACCATGGTTTCTGTAAATCCTACCAGTCTTAATACAACCCACGTTCAACCATGGTTTCTGTGAATCCTACCAGTCTTAATACAACCCACGTTCAACCATGGTTTCTGTGAATCCTACCAGTGATATTCCATTCCCATCAAGTGGTTCTAATGTATTTGGTTTTGTTGAAGCACCACTTCCATGACTAGTCCAGTGGGTCAGTGGTACCTTCCATAACTAGTCCAGTGGGTCAGTGGTACCTTCCATAACTAGTCCAGTGGGACAGTGGTACCTTCCATAACTAGTCCTGCGGGTCAGTGGTACCAGCTGATGTATTTTAAAACGCATATCACACAGCCATCTAAACCAACCTGCAGCTCACATGACAAAAATTTACTAAAATTGTCACACCCCTGTAACTTATAAACTTAGAAAGGCTTTATAGAGCATTCATAAAGTCTTCATAAGCACTACATAGATGCTTTGGCAATCATTTATGCGTCTGTTTGGGTTCGTATCTAAGGTCTATCTGTGTGTCTCTCAGGGTGGCTCCCATCGAGTGTCGTCAGTCTCGTCTGAAGACAAGGACCCATTCCGCTTCCGTCACATGATCTCCACAGACACCCTCCAAGTCCGAGCCCTCAATAACCAAGGTACAGTTCAATATAGAGCCCTCAATAACCAAGGTACAGTTCAATATAGAGCCCTCAATAACCAAGGTACAGTTCAATATAGAGCCCTCAATAACCAAGGTACAGTTCAATATAGAGCCCTCAATAACCAAGGTACAGTTCAATATAGAGCCTTCAATAACCAAGGTACAGTTCAATATAGAGCCCTCAATAACCAAGGTACAGTTTAATATAGAGCCTTCAATAACCAAGGTAGAGTTCAATATTGAGTCCTCAATAACCAAGGTACAGTTTAATATAGAGCCCTCAATAACCAAGGTACAGTTCAATATAGAGCCCTCAATAACCAAGGTACAGTTCAATATAGAGCCCTCAATAACCAAGGTACAGTACAATATAGAGCCTTCAATAACCAAGGTACAGTTCAATATAGAGCCCTCAATAACCAAGGTACAGTACAGTTCAATATAGAGCCCTCAATAACCAAGGTACAGTACAGTTCAATATAGAGCCCTCAATAACCAAGGTACAGTTCAATATTGAGTCCTCAATAACCAAGGTACAGTTTAATATAGAGCCCTCAATAACCAAGGTACAGTTCAATATAGAGCCTTCAATAACCAAGGTACAGTTCAATATAGAGCCCTCAATAACCAAGGTAGAGTTCAATATAGAGCCCTCAATAACCAAGGTACAGTTCAATATAGAGCCCTCAATAACCAAGGTACAGTTTAATATAGAGCCCTCAATAACCAAGGTACAGTTCAATATAGAGCCCTCAATAACCAAGGTACAGTTTAATATAGAGCCTTCAATAACCAAGGTAGAGTTCAATATTGAGTCCTCAATAACCAAGGTACAGTTTAATATAGAGCCCTCAATAACCAAGGTACAGTTCAATATAGAGCCCTCAATAACCAAGGTACAGTTCAATATAGAGCCCTCAATAACCAAGGTACAGTACAATATAGAGCCTTCAATAACCAAGGTACAGTTCAATATAGAGCCCTCAATAACCAAGGTACAGTACAGTTCAATATAGAGCCCTCAATAACCAAGGTACAGTTCAATATTGAGTCCTCAATAACCAAGGTACAGTTTAATATAGAGCCCTCAATAACCAAGGTACAGTTCAATATAGAGCCTTCAATAACCAAGGTACAGTTCAATATAGAGCCCTCAATAACCAAGGTAGAGTTCAATATAGAGCCCTCAATAACCAAGGTACAGTTCAATATAGAGCCCTCAATAACCAAGGTACAGTTCAATATAGAGCCCTCAATAACCAAGGTACAGTTCAATATTGAGTCCTCAATAACCAAGGTACAGTTTAATATAGAGCCCTCAATAACCAAGGTACAGTTCAATATAGAGCCCTCAATAACCAATGCACAGTTTAATATAGAGCCCTCAATAACCAAGGTACAGTTCAATATAGAGCCCTCAATAACCAAGGTACAGTTCAATATAGAGCCCTCAATAACCAAGGTACAGTACACTCAACCATGCTGATGAATCCTGTTACAGTTTATTAATGCATTATTTGAGTCATTTGGCACACACTTAAGACTCAACCATTCCTGTATTGACTTTGTAATGTTATTCTCTGTCTGAATAGACATTATGTTCTTTGTAATGTTCTTCTCTTTCTGAATAGACATGATATTCTTTGTAATGTTCTTCTCTTTCTGAATAGACATGATGTTCTTTGTAATGTTCTTCTCTGTCTGAATAGACATGATGTTCTTTGTAATGTTCTTCTCTTTCTGAATAGACATGATGTTCTTTGTAATGTTCTTCTCTTTCTGAATAGACATGATGTTCTTTGTAATGTTCTTCTCTTTCTGAATAGACATGATATTCTTTGTAATGTTCTTCTCTTTCTGAATAGACATGATGTTCTTTGTAATGTTCTTCTCTTTCTGAATAGACATGATGTTCTTTGTAATGTTCTTCTCTTTCTGAATAGACATGATGTTCTTTGTAATGTTCTTCTCTGACACGATGGAGTGAGATAAAGATAGTCAGTGACTACAAATGAGTTGTTCTGTTCTGTACGTGAGGTCATAACTCTGTGTGTTCCATGCAGATGGAGAGGGCTCTGCCGTGTGTGAGATCGTCCACGTCAAGTCCGAGTCAGAAGGACGGCCGGAGAGGACATTCCACCTGTGCTGCAGGTGAGCCTCCTCATCCAACTGATGGCATGTCCGTCAGTCCTGACCGAAGGCAACAATGACGTTAAGTCACTGATTTATTTTGGAAACACCCTCAATAGCTTTTAATCGTTTTCATTTTAAATATATTTTCTTCATATTTTCTTCATTAATATAGCTCCTTTACAGATGCCGAAAGCACTATTAGAAGGGAAACTCCTTGATGCTGATTAATGCTGTGGCTGTAGGCCTATATATGTCTTAACGATCTGAGAATGTTTTAATTATCCTACCAATTAAATAAATCTAATCAAATCAAATGTTATTTGTCACATGCGCAGATAAGAGCGTCTGCTAAATGACAAAAAAAAAAAAAAAAAAAAAAATATGTGCGGGGGTACAGGTTAGTCAAGGTAATTTGTACATGTAGGTGGGGGGGTCAATGTAAATAGTCTGGGTGGCCATTTGCGTAATTGTTCAGCTGTCTTATGGCTTGGGGGTAGAAGCTGTTAAGAAGCCTTTTGGACCTAGACTTGGCGCTCCGGTACCGTTTGCCGTGCGGTAGCAGAGAGAACAGTCTATGACTTGGGTGACTGGAGTCTTTGACAATTCTTTGGGCCTTCATCTGACACCGCCTGGTATATAGGTCCTGGATGGCAGGAAGCTTGGCCCCAGTGATGTACTGGGCCATACGCACTACCCTCTGTAGTGCCTTACGGTCAGATGCCGAGCAATTGCCATACCAGGCGGTGATGCAACCGGTCAAGATGCTCTCGATGGTGCAGCTGTAGAACTTTTTGAGGATCTCGGGACCCATGCCAAATCTTTTTTCAAATCTCTCTCTCGTCCAGTTCTGTGGACAGTAAGAAGGACTTCCTGAAGGCAGTCCACTCCATCCTAAGAGATAAACAACGACGTCAACTGATGAAGACAGAGTCTCTACCTCCCAACCAGCAGTATGTCCCCTTCGGAGGCAAACGCCTCTGTGCCCTGAAGGGAGCCAGACCTGCCATGAACAGAACAGGTGGGGTGAGATGGGGGGCGTGTGTGTGCTTGTGTGATTAAAGCAGGTAAACGCTAACAACTAGCTTACGCTGTGTATATGTTATATCTCATCTATTGTTGTTGAAGCAAGGTTGTTATCTAATCAATTAATCCCACTGGAACCATGATGTCTGTTTCTCTTCCCTCTGCAGTGTCAGACCCGGCGCGGACCCTGGGCCGGAGGAAGCTGGTGCGGAACCGTTTCACCATCGACACAGACATTGTCTTCGACGGTGAGCCAGACCAGGAGTCCCCACTGTCCCCTGAAGAGCCTGAGGGACAGGGACAAAGGGAAGGACAGGGAAAGGAACAGGGGGAGGTGCAGGCTACAGACCAGGGGGAGGTGCAGGCAGGGGATACAGACCGCTGGGTGGAGGAGCAGTTTGACCTGGAATGCTACGAGGAGGAGCAGGCGGCGCAGAAGGAGACGCAGGTGGAAGGAGGAGGTGACGTTAAAGAAACAGACATCCTTAGTGATGATGATGATTTCTGCCAGTCTGTCAGAGGACCATCCACTGAATCACCGTCCAACACAGACCTAGAGGGGCCTGTAGGGGGCCTGTCCCTGGGAGAGGAAGGCCAAGAGGGGGGCCATAAACACCACCAGCCCCAGGGAGCCACGGGGACCACCACCCCAGGGATGAGACTTTCCCACCTGGGGAAGCAGTGTGTCCTGGCTGGGATGAGCATGGATGACCAGCGGGCTGAGGACATCTGGGTACGCAGGGAGAACTGTCCCCTGGACGTTGATGCTGTGACACAACAGAGCTAGACTAGAAGACCAGCAGACAGTTACAGACAGTGTGTCTCACCACTCAGACAGAGAGCTTTACATGAGTTACAAATGGCACCCTTTTCCCTATTTAGTGCACTTCTTTTGACCAGGGCCCATAGGGAGCATACCATAGCGGAGCGCCAAGTAGTGCACTATATAGGGAATAGGGTGCCATTTGGGACGCAAACATGAGCTTCAAGACGAGACGATCGGTGAACTTTCAATCAATCAATCCACACCCATCAAGAACACATGTGCATAGACATGCATGGCACAGCTACTTCAAGCTACTACATCGCCTCCTTGTCAGTGTGCTTGAATGCATTGTTTTGTACAGTGTACAGATAGACTGGTGAACCTCAAACCGAAGCCCTCTAATGGGAGCAATACTGGAATACAGGGAGAGGAGGGATCTTATCCAATAAACCAATCATACGGCGACATGGAGGGGTCTAATCCAATCATATGGTGACGTGGAGGCCAAGCTGTGAAAGACTGACTGAGTGGCTGGTTGACTGGCTGGCTCACTGTCTGATGGTACAATCATGGACCCAAATCAATACTGTTGCTTGGCATGGTTTGATGCCTGGGGTACTATAGATTCCTGATTATTGTTGCCAAATGTGGGTATTTGTTGTGAACACATGAAACGCAACGTTATCACTATAACTACTGTTCCCTGAAGGAGGGAAACGAGGTACAACATACTTCGGTTGAAGGATCTACAATCGCGCCTGACAAGGCCAATGACAGGCCTTCCACAGGTGATAAGCGTGAGGCTCGGATTCATTCCTTCAATTTAATACCGCTCTTCACCGAGGCCAGGAACGGGCGGTGTGGGCCAAACAGGTGTTGTACCTCGTTTCCCTCCTTCAGGGAACAGTAGTTATAGTCATAACGTTATGTTCCCTTTCAGTCAATCAACTTCGGTACAACATACTATGGGGAAATATAATCCCGCCCCAAACCGACCCTAACTGATACTAAATGACCAGACCACCCAGACCTGACCCCGCCAGGTGCAGCAGACCACCCAGAACTGACCCCAGTCTGGGTACTGCGCACACGGCGCGCTGCCTAGTGACTTTCCCCCGTCCCAGCTGTAAGCACACTGTGTGATATCCAATCGATAAAACCTCACTAAAGTGTGTGGTGATGCCCAACTCATCGCAGCACAAATATCTCCAACAGTCAATCCTTTAAACAACTCCCAAGACACTGCCAGACCCCTGGTGGAGTGGGCGCGTACACCGCTAGGTAGCCCTTGCCCCTTGCTGCTATACGCCAGGGAGATGGACTCCACAATCCAGTGGGAGAGACGCTGCTTAGATTAGCAAAACAGACAAAAAGCTGGTCACATAACCGGATATTCCAGGCCCGTTCAATATACGTGCGTAAAGTTCGTACCGGACACAGGGCATGTAACCTCCATTGCTCTTCAGAAGCAAAGGGAGGAGGTGAAAAGGGAAATAGCTCAAAAGCTAACGACATGTAGGACATAGCCATGACTTTTGGGGCAAAGGGTGCATTTGGATGCAACATCACCTTAGAGTCGCCCGGGGTGAACTGAGTACAGGAAGGAAAACGCGCAGAGATCCCCAACACGTTTCAGCCGAGGCCAAAGCCATGAGCAGGGAGGTTTTTGTAGGAGAGGATCTTTTCAGATCCACCGACTCCAGAGGCTCAAAGGGGGCTACACACAGCGCCTCCAAAACCAGCGCCAAATCCCATGTGGTCGCAATAGATTTAGAGACCGGTCTGAGACGTCGTACAACCTACCAGGAGCCGCACCACCAGAAGGTGAGTGCCGGTGAGGCTTCGTCAATCCCCACATGGCTGAGATAGCAGACTTTTAAAGTAGAGAATGCTCCTGTAGGAATATAAGGATGTCCCTCACAGAGCACTGAAAAGGAACAAGTCCTTTATCTTGCCACCAGCGCTCAAACGCTTGCCACTTATACGCATACAGCCCTCTCGTGGACGGAGAAGCCCTTACAGACTGAATGGTAGCAATAACATTTGATGGGAAACTCCTAGCCATCAGATTGGCCCCGTCGGGAGCCAGGCCCATAGGAACCAAATATCCTGCCAAATGATAGTTTCTACAGGTCCCCGCCTAAAAGGCGAATGATTTCCACGAACCAAGGCTGCCTGGGCCAACAGGGAGCCACAATAATTAATGGTAAGCTCTCCTTGTGCACCTTCTCCAGTGTGGGCTGAATCAGAACCACTGGCGGAAATGCGGAAAGGAGGGTCCGAGGCCACCGGTGTGACAGAGCGTCCGTTCCCAACAGACCACTCAGGTCCCTCATCGAGAAAAATAGACGACACTGCGCATTTTCTCGCTATGCGTAAAGATGTACGGTCGGCCCTGCTGAACCTCTTCCATATCTGGGCAACAACCTAGGGGAGTAGTCTCCACTCCTGAGGAAGAGGGCTCCCCTGGATAGCAGATCCGCACCCGAGTTGAGGCAACCAGGAACATGCACTGCCCGAAGTGAGAGAAAATGCGCATTGCTCCACAGCAACAGTGAGTGAGCCAAGGTGAGGAGGGGGGAGGGACCGAGTCACCCCGTCTGTTGATGTATGCGCCTGAGTACACTGTCAGAAGTTCCAGGAAAAGCCTCTTTGAAAAGATGCTAGGTGAGAGGGACAAGCCGATCGGGAGTACCAAAAACCCATAGGCTATTTCCTCGTAATGTAATCTCAGGAACTTTCTGTGACTCGGGTACATGGGCACATGAAAGTACGCATCCTTAAGATCGATGGTGGTGAACCAATGGCCGGGACACACGGACTGTAACAGCCGCTGGTTTGTGAGCATGTTGAATTTGTGAACTAGACACACATGTCTAGAATGGGGCGTAAACCCCCGTCTCTTTTTGGAACCGGGAAATACCGTCTGTACCAGCCGTCCTGGGCTTTGGACAGAGGAACCACTCGTATTGCCTGTTTCTGGAGCAGGGAGGATATTTAATCCCTTAATACTTAATACTGGTGCTGAAGCCGGGGGAACAGTCGAAGTGATGATGCTGCAAAAACGAGCCGAACAACCACGTGGAAGAAATCGGTGCATCGAAGTACATCTGTCTGTCCCTCTCCAGCAACCAAAGATGACACTGTGCCACCACAGTCGCTGCCATGCTTTTCCCGAGCGCCAGCCAGAACGGTACACCGGGACATGCGTAGAATGAAGTCGGCTGTAACACAGATCTCATCCAGGAGCTCTGCGTGGGGCTGACCTGCGGTTAAAGCCATGCCCAGCTCCACCAGCAACTCGGTCTGGCAGACCTGCAGCATAGTGACAGATAACAGGGATCAGCCGCCCCCACTGGAAGCCGAAAAGCACCAGTATTTGTTCAGTATTCACGCCCTTGTTTGCCAATGGGGCTAGGTAGCCAGCTAACTTGCCATCCCCACCCCCTCTATCCCTTCCAGATCCATGAAGGGGGCACAGCCATGCAGCATCTTTTTTTTTTTTATGTACCCTTATTTTACCAGGTCAGTTCAATCAATCAATTTCAATCAATTTTATTTTATATAGCCCTTCTTACATCAGCTAATATCTCGAAGTGCTGTACAGAAACCCAGCCTAAAACCCCAAACAGCTAGTAATGCAGGTGTAGAAGCACGGTGGCTAGGAAAAACTCCCTAGAAAGGCGAAAACCTAGGAAGAAACCTAGAGAGGAACCAGGCTATGAGGGGTGGCCAGTCCTCTTCTGGCTGTGCCGGGTGGAGATTATAACAGAACCATGCCAAGATGTTCAAAAATGTTCATAAGTGACAAGCATGGTCAAATAATAATCAGGAATAAATCTCAGTTGGCTTTTCATAGCCGATCATTAAGAGTTGAAAACAGCAGGTCTGGGACAGGTAGGGGTTCCATAACCGCAGGCAGAACAGTTGAAACTGGAATAGCAGCAAGGCCAGGCGGACTGGGGACAGCAAGGAGTCACCACGGCCGGTAGTCCCGACGTATGGTCCTAGGGCTCAGGTCTCTCAGTTGGCTTTTCATAGCCGATCATTAAGAGTTGAAAACAGCAGGTCTGGGACAGGTAGGGGTTTCGTAGCCGCAGGCAGAACAGTTGAAACTGGAATAGCAGCAAGGCCAGGCGGACTGGGGACAGCAAGGTGTCATCATGCCCGGTAGTCCTGACGTATGGTCCTAGGGCTCAGGTTCTCAGAGAGAAAGAGAGAACGAGAGAATTAGAGAGAGCATACTTAAATTCACACAGGACACTGGATAAGACAGGAGAAGTACTCCAGGTATAACCAACTAACCCCAGCCCCCCGACACATAAACTACTGCAGCATAAATACTGGAGGCTGAGACAGGAGCGGTCCGGAGACACTGTGGCCCCATCCGAAGAAACCCCCGGACAGGGCCAAACAGGAAGGATATAACCCCACCCACTCCGCCAAAGCACAGCCCCCGCACCACTAGAGGGATATCCCCAACCACCAACTTACAATCCTGAGACAAGGCCGAGTATAGCCCACAGAGGTCTCCACCACAGCACAAACCAAGGGGGGGGCGCCAACCCAGACAGGAAGATCACGTCAGTAACTCAACCCACTCAAGTGACGCACCCCTCCCAGGGACGGCATGAAAGAGCACCAGCAAGCCAGTGACTCAGCCCCTGCAACAGGGTTAGAGGCAGAGAACCCCAGTGGAGAGGGGAACCGGCCTGGCAGAGACAGCAAGGGCTGTTCGTTGCTCCAGCCTTTCCGTTCACCTTCACACTCCTGGGCCAGACTACACTCAATCATATGACCTACTGAAGAGATAAGTCTTCAGTAAAGACTTAAAGGTTGAGACCGAGTCTGCGTCTCTCACATGGGTAGGCAGACTGTTCCATAAAAATGGAGATCTATAGGAGAAAGCCCTGCCTCCCGCTGTTTGCTTAGAAATTCTAGGGACAATTAGGAGGCCTGCGTCTTGTGACCGTAGCGTACGTATTGGTATGTACGGCAGGACCAACTCGGAAAGATAGGTAGGAGCAAGCCCATGTAACGCTTTATAGGTTAACAGTAAAACCTTGAAATCAGCCCTTGCCTTAACAGGAAGCCAGTGTAGGGAAGCTAGCACTGGAGTAATATGATCAAATTTCTTGGTTCTAGTCAGGATTCTAGCAGCCGTATTTAGCACTAACTGAAGTTTATTTAGTGCTTTATCCGGGTAGCCGGAAAATAGAGCATTGCAGTAGTCTAACCTAGAAGTAACAAATGCATGGATTAATTTTTCTGCATCATTTTTGGACAGAAAATTTCTGATTTTTGCAATGTTACGTAGATGGAAAAAAGCTGTCCTTGAAACAGTCTTGATATGTTCGTCAAAAGAGAGATCAGGGTCAAGAGTAACGCCGAGGTCCTTCACAGTTTTATTTGAGACGACTTTACAACCATCAAGATGAATTGTCAGATTTAACAGAAGATCTCTTTGTTTCTTGGGACCTAGAACAAGCATCTCTGTTTTGTCCGAGTTTAAAAGTAAAAAGTTTTCAGCCATCCACTTCCTTATGTCTGAAACACAGGCTTCTAGCGAGGGCAATTTTGGGGCTTCACCATGTTTCATTGAAATGTACAGCTGTGTGTCATCCGCATAGCAGTGAAAGTTAACATTATGTTTTCGAATAACATCCCCAAGAGGTAAAATATATAGTGAAAACAATAGTGGTCCTAAAACGGAACCTTGAGGAACACCGAAATGTACAGTTGATTTGTCGGAGGACAGACCATTCACAGAGACAAACTGATATCTTTCCGACAGGTAGGATCTAAACCAGGCCAGAACTTGTCCGTGTAGACCAATTTGGGTTTCCAGTCTCTCCAAAAGAATGTGTTGACTGAGAACACATTCTAATTTACAGCAACGACCTGGGGAATAGTTACAGGGGAGAGGAGGGGGACGAAAGAGCCAATTGGAAGCTGGGGATGATTAGGTGCCCATGATGGTATGAGGGCCAGATTGGGAATTTAGCCAGGACACTGGCTTAGCTGATTGTGGGTTGGACCAGGTTGTTGTCAATTCTTCTATGAAATCCAGAAACAGGGTTAGGTGGCGCTTGACTGTGACAGCCACAGGGGTCAGGTACTTCCCACCGAACCTTGATGACTTCTGCCGCTGGGGTTGAACACGGCCACTTTACCTCCAAATGCATAGCCGCCTTGCGGCACAGTTCTATTAACGATGCGTTGGATACTAGGTTTTCCGCTGCTGCTCCCGTAGCGTGAGGAGGTGGCTGTCCCGGGAACTAAGTCCTCTTCGTCACCCAAGATACCCCCGGAGCAGTCAAGAGACACCAAGTCGTCATCTGAACCTGGGCCCTGTATGTAAACAGCCGTCTCACTATGCCCCTGTTATTATACTAGTTCCACACCCAGTCTCTCTCCGCTTCCTGCACCTCAGTCTCAGGTGATATATCGGCATCCGGGAAAGGAAAGTCGCCATTGGTAACGCCAAGCTTCCTCAAGAATGCTACATGTCTTTCCAGGGAGTTCGCCCGCAGTACGTGGCAATGCGCACACTGATTGGTTCGCGCGAGGGCCACCTGGGCATGTTCCAAGCCGAGACAAACTACGCAGAAATTATCTTTCAGAGAAATACTTTAACCGTATGACTGAGGGTATGATCTTCACCCCGAACCTGGCATAGCCATCGTCGTTTCAGTCGCTTTCTTAGCCATTTTACTCATTGTGCTAGCAAATTGAAGAAAGCTCATTGTTCGTGAATAGGAAGCTTTTGTGAAAAACATTCAAACTTCAGCACACAACGTCCAGGGGGTCTACCACTAAGGGACAGTTTAGCTGGCGCAACTTAAGAAAGTCTCGTTTTCCAATTGTTTGTTTTAGTAGCGTGAATCGTTCCTGTTCACACCGAGGTGAAGAGAGGAATAACTGAAGGAATGAATCCGAGCCTCTAAGCTTATCACCTGTGGAAGGCGGAGCTTCCAGTGAGGCGCGGATTGTGTTGGCCTTGTCAGGCGTGATTGTAGATCCTTCAACTGAAGTCGCGAGAGTGCGACTCCCCATAGTATGTTGAACTGAAGTTGACTGACTGAAAGGGAACCTTGCCTTTGTATCATAGTATATTATTTGAATCCTTCAAGAGATCAAGGTTTGAGGACTAGTCAAGTCTTCATTTTTATTCTATCAACACAGATACTTTTTGGAGCAGTTCACTTTCTTTGTTTTGTATATCATTTTGTTACCTCCTGTTTTGCAAACCGAAACCAGGCTAGCTTTTTAGTCGTCTTACAACTATTTTGTTTGTTCTCTGATGACATATAATAGCAGAATGATGTTTTATTACCACTGTTTTCACTGAGGCTAAGGGATTTCAATGGTCTTTTAAGTTAACAAAATCCTATTTTACTTGAATTGTCATATTATTCTTTTCGAATGTTTTTTGTTGTTGTTGTTGTTTTTTGTCAACCATGTTCCTTTACTGCTCTTCTGTCCACCAGTTCTGATTACTGCTCTTCTGTCCACCAGTTCTGATTACTGCTCTTCTGTCCACCAGTTCTGATTACTGCTCTTCTGTCCACCAGTTCTGATTACTGCTTTTCTGTCCACCAGTTCTGATTACTGCTCTTCTGTCCACCAGTTCTGATTACTGCTCTTCTGTCCACCAGTTCTGATTACTGCTCTTCTGTCCACCAGTTCTGATTACTTCCCTTCTGTCCACCAGTTCTGATTACTGCTCTTCTGTCCACCAGTTCTGATTACTTCCCTTCTGTCCACCAGTTCTGATTACGGCTCTTCTGTCCACCAGTTCTGATTACTGCTCTTCTATCCACCAGTTCTGATTACTGCTCTTCTGTCCACCAGTTCTGATTACTTCCCTTCTGTCCACCAGTTCTGATTACTTCCCTTCTGTCCACCAGTTCTGATTACTGCTCTTCTGTCCACCAGTTCTGATTACTGCTCTTCTGTCCACCAGTTCTGATTACGGCTCTTCTATCCACCAGTTCTGATTACTTCCCTTCTGTCCACCAGTTCTGATTACGGCTCTTCTGTCCACCAGTTCTGATTACTTCCCTTCTGTCCACCAGTTCTGATTACGGCTCTTCTGTCCACCAGTTCTGATTACTACCCTTCTGTCCACCAGTTCTGATTACTTCCCTTCTGTCCACCAGTTCTGATTACTGCTCTTCTGTCCACCAGTTCTGATTACGGCTCTTCTATCCACCAGTTCTGATTACTTCCCTTCTGTCCACCAGTTCTGATTACGGCTCTTCTGTCCACCAGTTCTGATTACTTCCCTTCTGTCCACCAGTTCTGATTACTGCTCTTCTGTCCACCAGTTCTGATTACGGCTCTTCTATCCACCAGTTCTGATTACTTCCCTTCTGTCCACCAGTTCTGATTACGGCTCTTCTGTCCACCAGTTCTGATTACTTCCCTTCTGTCCACCAGTTCTGATTACTGCTCTTCTGTCCACCAGTTCTGATTACTGCATTCTCTGTCACCTTTATTATTACTAACACTTCATGCACATTCTTGCTGTGGAGAACTTGCACATGCATTCAACAGTCTTTTTCTGTTAAGAAATGAAATCTTGTTGTTCACTGTTGTTCACCACCAATAATGCATTTTCAAAGCCATGATTTTATTTATTCGTTTAGTGAATTGGTGTTGATGATGATATTTGCCACCACAACCGACACAAAAAAATTACTTTCTCAAATAAATTCCAAACTTGCTGGATGCAATCAAGATGGCAAATATGTCTAAACTAGTGGAACATTTAAAAATAAATCCTATAATAATAATAATAATAGTACTTGTGAAACAACCCATTGTGCTACTAAGACTGCATTTGTATTACTCTGTATGTAAATATGACAATGTATTGATATATCAAATAAATTGGTTTCCTACTTATCATCTACAGTTGTTTTCAGTCATGTTTTGGTTCAACCTCAGCCTCTAGTGGTGTCTTTGGACTGTGAAAGTTTGTAGAGAACCGTTTTGTCGAGAGACAGAGAAAAATTGAAAATTTCTGGCCAATATGCCCAGACATGTCTGGGGAAAATAGCTAATTCTGAGAAAATTCAGAGATAATTTTTCCTCTAGGTGATCAGGAAAGAGAGAGAAGACCGTTTCAGAACAGCAGGTGAAAAGCAGAACAGGTGAAAACTCTGACTTTCAAGACCTCAGAGCAGCCTGAAGTCAGACAAGCACAGTCAACGAGGGATGAGAAGAGAGATCGATGGGAGCCAGAGAAAGAGGTGAGAGGAGGTCTGCTGCAAAGGGCCATTCTGAACAAGAGGCCAACCTGTCTCATTGAGAAGCTTCCAAACTGTAGCAGCATGACTGTCCTGCTTACAGCCAGGAGGATAAAGAAAGAACAGATCTCTGGAGGGGAAAGACTGAGGGGAGGAAAGAAGGAAAAGGGTTGAGAGGAGGAGAGGGACAGAGAGGAGGAGAGGAACAGAGAGGGGGACAGGGACAGAGAGGAGGAGAGGAGGAGGAGAGGGACAGAGAGGAGGAGAGGGACAGAGAGGAGGAAAGGGACAGAGAGGGGGAGAGGAACAGAGAGGGGGACAGGGACAGAGAGGAGGAGGAGAGGGACAGAGAGGAGGAGAGGGACAGAGAGGAGGAGAGGGAAAGAGGAGGAGAGGGACAGAGGAGGAGAGGAACAGAGAGGGGGACAGGGACAGAGAGGAGGAGAGGAGGAGGAGAGGGACAGAGAGGAGGAGAGGGACAGAGAGGAGGAAAGGGACAGAGAGGGGGAGAGGAACAGAGAGGGGGACAGGGACAGAGAGGAGGAGAGGAGGAGGAGAGGGACAGAGAGGAGGAGAGGGACAGAGGGACAGAGAGGAGGAGAGGGAAAGAGGAGGAGAGGGACAGAGGAGGAGAGGGACAGAGAGGAGGAGAGGGACAGAGAGGAGGAGAGGGACAGAGAGGAGGACAGGGACAGAGAGGTGGACAGGGACAGAGAGGAGGATAGGGACAGAGAGGAGGACAGGGACAGAGAGGAGGAGAGGGACAGAGAGGAGGAGAGGGACAGAGAGGAGGACAGGGACAGAGAGGTGGACAGGGACAGAGAGGAGGAGAGGGACAGAGAGGAGGAGAGGGACAGAGAGGAGGAGAGGGACAGAGCGGAGGACAGGGACAGAGAGGAGGAGGACAAGGACAGAGAGAAGGAGAGGGACAGAGAGGAGGAGGAGAGGGACAGAGAGGAGGAGGAGAGGAGGAGAGGGACAGAGAGGAGGAGAGGGACAGAGAGGAGGACAGGGACAGAGAGGAGGTGAGGAGGACAGGAACAGAGAGGAGGAGAGGGACAGAGAGGAGGGGGAGAGGGACAGAGGAGGAGAGGGACAGAGAGGAGGAGGAGAGGGACAGAGAGGAGGAGAGGGACAGAGAGGAGGAGAGGAGGAGGAGAGGGACAGAGAGGTGGGAGGTGTACTGCAGTGTATTTGCTTGGCACTTGTCATGAAAACAAGGAGCAGTCGTGGTTTCCCCTCCCGACCCCATCCCTCCCCGACCCCATCCCTCCCCGACCCCATCCCTCCCCGATCCCATCCCTCCCTGTCAGTCTGCTCTGGTCTGTAATGACTAATGGGACAGATCAGGCTATGTCCGGCAAGAGATGAATGTACTGGTGTTTTCCTTGGACAAAAACATCTGCCATTAAACCCAACCTATACCTGTCCTATATAGTGCACTTAATAGGGAATAGGGTGCCAATTGGGACACAGCCCTTATGTTGGCTGAAGATGTCTCTGACAGTCACCCTGGCTGGCTTGCATTAGCACCCTGTCACACTCTCTCACACACACACACACACACACACACACTTGCGCAGGCGCTCACACAATCACACCCTGTCACTCACCTAACTAACATGGCTTAGTGGAGTCTGGAACCATCTCTCGCTCTGATCTCTGGAACAGTGGTGATTGACAGTGACAGGGTGTGTGTGCGTGTGTGTCCACTCCACACAGCCAGTATGTCCACACTGAGTGCAGTGGAATAGATGAGAGAGTAGAGGGGGGGGGGAAACAGGGCTCCTGCAGTGCTACAAAGCTCCAAACGGGCATTATAGAGTGTTGTTGAAGCCTGTTACGGGTCAGTCCCTCCTGCTGATGGAATCCATCAGAGGCTGAGTGAAGAAACGCTTAATGAGACGTGACTGGAGGAGAGGAGAGACAATCTGATTTCGGCGAGACTATAATTTATATAGTTTCCGTCCCAAATGGCACCCTTTTTTCTCTATTAAGGACACTAGATTTGTCCAGGTCCCAGAGTACTGCATTGTGTAGTAGTGTACTATGTTTAGGGTATAGAGGGAATGGGAGGATGTGAAGGGATTCATTTATCTTATTAAAGTCCTCCTGTAGCTCAGTTGGTAGAGCATGGCGCTTGCAACGCCAGGGTTGTGGGTTCGATTCCCACGGGGGGCCAGTATGAAAAATATATGCACTCATTTAACTGTAAGTCGCTCTGGATAAGAGCGTCTGCTAAATGACTAAAATGTTACAGACAGGAGACTAGTTTTAAGGCTACTTTTAAAGGGGGCTACTATAAAAGATTAGGGGGAAACTGGGTTTCACTGAAAACAATTATTGATGAAAATAGTTATTTTATAGTTATTTTTATTATTGTTAACTTAATCTTGGGAATAATCTCGGAGACAAAGGGCATGTTTATAGGGTGTGTATAACGTTTGGTTCCACAACTTGTAATATCATTCACAAACAGAAGGTGGTGCTCAGTGTCCAGTTTCAGGTGTCTGTCAAACGTCTTTCCACCTGAAACCTCTGTACAGTATTTGATCTTAGACCTGTCTTTCCACCTGAAACCTCTGCACAGTATTTGATCTTAGACCTGTCTTTCCACCTGAAACCTCTGCACAGTATTTGATCTTAGACCTGTCTTTCCACCTGAAACCTCTGCACAGTATTTGATCTTAGACCTGTCTTTCCACCTGAAACCTCTGCACAGTATTTGATCTTAGACCTGTCTTTCCACCTGAAACCTCTGCACAGTATTTGATCTTAGACCTGTCTTTCCACCTGAAACCTCTGCACAGTATTTGATCTTAGACCTGTCTTTCCACCTGAAACCTCTGCACAGTATTTGATCTTAGACCTGTCTTTCCACCTGAAACCTCTGCACAGTATTTGATCTTAGACCTGTCTTTCCACCTGAAACCTCTGCACAGTATTTGATCTTAGACCTGTCTTTCCACCTGAAACCTCTGTACAGTATTTGATCTTAGACCTGTCTTTCCACCTGAAACCTCTGCACAGTATTTGATCTTAGACCTGTCTTTCCACCTGAAACCTCTGTACAGTATTTGATCTTAGACCTGTCTTTCCACCTGAAACCTCTGTACAGTATTTGATCTTAGACCTGTCTTTCCACCTGAAACCTCTGTACAGTATTTGATCTTAGACCTGTCTTTCCACCTGAAACCTCTGCACAGTATTTGATCTTAGACCTGTCTTTCCACCTGAAACCTCTGCACAGTATTTGATCTTAGACCTGTCTTTCCACCTGAAACCTCTGCACAGTATTTGATTTTAGACCTTATCCAAAGTACCTAACTAATTTCTGCTCTGATATAATCCTTGTTTAGACCTCGTAGCTGTCTATTTACCGCCACAAACCAATGCTGGCTCTAAGACCGCACTCAACAAGCTGAATAGGGCCATCAGCAAACAGGAAAACGCTCATGCAGAGGCAGCGCTCCTAGTGGCCGGGGACTTTAATGCAGGGAAACTTAAATCCGTTCTGCCTAATTTCTACCAGCATGTTAAATGTGCAACCAGAGGGAAAAAAACACTCTAGACCACCTCTACTCCACACACAGAGACGCGTACAAAGCTCTCCCTCGCCCTCCATTTGGCAAATCTGACCATAATTATATCCTCCTGATTCCTGCTTAGAAGCAAAAACTAAAGCAGGAAGTACCAGTGACTCGCTCAATACAGAAGTGGTCAGATGACGCAGATGCTAAGCTACAGGACTGTTTTGCTAGCACAGACTGGAATATGTTCCGGGATTCTTCCGATAGCATTGAGGAGTACACCACATCAGTCACTGGCTTCATCAATAAGTGCATCGATGATATCGTCCCCACAGTGACTGTACGTACATACCCCAACCAGAAGCCATGAACTAAAGGGTAGAGCTGCTGCTTTCAAGGAGCGGGACTCTAACCCGGACGCTTATAAGAAATCCTGCTATGCCCTCTGACGAACCATCAAACAGGCAAAGCGTCAATACAGGACTAAGATTGAATCATACTACCCCGGCTACGATGCTTGTCGGATGTGGCAGGGCTTGCAAACTGTTAAGGACTACAAAGAGAAGCACAGCCGCGAGCTGCCCAGTGACACAAGCCTACCAGACGAGCTAAACCACTTCTATGCTCGCTTTGAGGCAAGCAACACTGAAGCATGCATGAGAGCACCAGCTGTTCCGGATGACTATGTGATCACGCTCTCCGTAGCTGATGTGAGTAAGACCTTTAAACAGGTCAACATTCACAAGGCCGCAGGTCCAGACGGATTACCAGGACGTGTACTCCGAGCATGCGCTGAGCAACTTGCAAGTGTCTTCACTGACATTTTCAACCTGTCCCTGACTGAGTATGTAATACCAACATGTTTCAAGCAGACCACCATAGTCTCTGTGCCCAAGAACACTAAAGTAACCTGCCTAAATGACTACCAACCCGTAGCACTCACGTCTGTAGCCATGAAGTGCTTTGAAAGGCTGGTAATGGCTCACATCAACACCATTATCCCAGAAACCCTAGACCCACTCCAATTTACAGATCCACAGATGATGCAATCTCTATTGCGCTCCACACTGCCCTTTCCCACCTGGACAAAAGGAACACCTATGTGAGAATGCTATTTATTGACTACAGTTCAGCGTTCAACAACATAGTGCCCTCAAATCTCATCACTAAGCTAAGGACCCTGGGACTAAACACCTCCCTCTGCAACTGGATCCTGGACTTCCTGACGGGCCGCCCCCAGGTGGTAAGGGTAGGTAACAACACATCTGCCACGCTGATCCTCAACACAGGGGCCCCTCAGGGGTGCGTGCTCAGTCCCCTCCTGTACTCCCTGTTCACCCATGACAGCATGGCCAAGCCCGCCCCCATTCTCATCGACAGGGTTGTAGTGGAGCAGGTTGAGAGCTTCAAGTTCCTTGGTGTCCACATCACCAATAAGCTGTCATGGTCCAAACACACCAAGACAGTCGTGAAGAGGGCACTACAAAGCCTATTCTCCCTCAGGAGACTGAAAATATTTGGCATGGGTCCTCAGATCCTCAAAAGGTTCTACAGCTGCACCATCCTGACTGGTTGCATCACCGCCTGGTATGGCAACTGCTCGGCCTCCGACCGCGAGGCACTACAGAGGGTAGTGCGCACTGTAAGGTCTACCCCTGTTGTATTAGGCGCATGTGACAAATAACATTTGATTTGATTTGATCCAAAGCACCTAACTCATTTCTGCTCTGGTATAATCCTGGTTTAGACCTCATCCTGTCTAAAGCTCCACCCACGATGACACATACGCCTCTCAAGATATTTCAAACCTTAGAAAGGTCACATCCTTTCAAAGTTTTCGTTGTAAGATGCTGGTAGATTTTCAGATCAGTTTCCATTAAGTGTTGAAAGTTGACAGAAGTAAATAAATACCTGTTTTTTTTTACACTATCTCCAGAAAGGTTCCTTTCTAGAACGTCGGTCAATGAAAGAGATGGTGAAATATGATAATCTTATTGTGTCCTAAAAGATCCCATTGTGTTGTCAAAAGAACAACAAGCTGGACAGTATTCCTTTGTATACAGTGGGGGAAAAAAGTATTTAGTCAGCCACCAATTGTGCAAGTTCTCCCACTTAAAAAGATGAGAGAGGCCTGTAATTTTCATCATAGGTACACGTCAACTATGACAGACAAAATGAGATTTTTTTTCTCCAGAAAATCACATTGTAGGATTTTTAATGAATTTATTTGCAAATTATGGTGGAAAATAAGTATTTGGTCAATAACAAAAGTTTCTCAATACTTTGTTATATACCCTTTGTTGGCAATGACACAGGTCAAATGTTTTCTGTAAGTCTTCAAAAGGTTTTCACACACTGTTGCTGGCATCTCCTGAGTGGCGCAGTGGTCGAAGGCCACTAGAGATCCTGGTTCGAATCCAGGCTCTGTCGCAGCCGGCCGCGACCGGGAGACTCATGGGCGGTGCACAATTGGCCCAGCGTCGTCCAGGGTAGGGGAGGGAATGGCCGGCAGGGATGTAGCTCAGTTGATAGAGCATGGCGTTTGCAACGCCAGGGTTGTGGGTTCGATTCCCACGGGGGGCCAGTATAAAAAAAAATGTATTCACTAACTGTAAGTCGCTCTGGATAAGAGCGTCTGCTAAATGACTAAAATGTAAATGTAATGTAAAATGTATTTTGGCCCATTCCTCCATGCAGATCTCCTCTAGAGCAGTGATGTTTTGGGGCTGTCGCTGGGCAACACGGACTTTCAACTCCCTCCAAAGATTTTCTATGGGGTTGAGATCTGGAGACTGGCTAGGCCACTCCAGGACCTTGAAATGCTTCTTACGAAGCCACTCCTTCGTTGCCAGGGCGGTGTTTTTGGGATCATTGTCATGCTGAAAGACCCAGCCACGTTTCATCTTCAATGCCCTTGCTGATGGAAGGAGGTTTTCACTCAAAATCTCACGACACATGGCCCCATTCATTCTTTCCTTTACACGGATCAGTCGTCCTGGTCCCTTTGCAGAAAAACAGCCCCAAAGCATGATGTTTCCACCCCCATGCTTCACAGTAGGTATGGTGTTCTTTGGATGCAACTCAGCATTCTTTGTCCTCCAAACACGACGAGTTGAGTTTTTACCAAAAAGTTCTATTTTGGTTTCATCTGACCATATGACATTCTCCCAATCCTCTTCTGGATCATCCAAATGCACTCTAGCAAACTTCAGACGGGCCTGGACATGTACTGGCTTAAGCAGTGGGACACGTCTGGCACTGCAGGATTTGAGTCCCTGGCGGCGTAGTGTGTTACTGATGGTAGGCTTTGTTACTTTGGTCCCAGCTCTCTGCAGGTCATTCACTAGGTCCCCCCAGATCGAGGGAGATTATCAGTGGTCTTGTATGTCTTCCATTTCCTAATAATTGCTCCCACAGTTGATTTCTTCAAACCAAGCTGCTTACCTATTGCAGATTCAGTCTTCCCAGCCTGGTGCAGGTCTACAATTTTGTTTCTGGTGTCCTTTGACAGCTCTTTGGGTCTTGGCCATAGTGGAGTTTGGAGTGTGACTGTTTGAGGTTGTGGACAGGTGTCTTTTATACTGATAACAAGTTCAAACAGGTGCCATTAATACAGGTAACGAGTGGAGGACAGAGGAGCCTCTTAAAGAAGAAGTTACAGGTCTGTGAGAGCCAGAAATCTTGCTTGTTTGTAGGTGACCAAATACTTATTTTCCACCATAATTTGCAAATAAATTCATTAAAAATCCTACAATGTGATTTTCTGGATTTTTTTCTTCTCAATTTGTCTGTCATAGTTGACGTGTACCTATGATGAAAATTACAGGCCTCTCTCATCTTTTTAAGTGGGAGAACTTGCACAATTGGTGGCTGACTAAATACTTTTTTTCCCCACTGTAGTTAGTTATACACAATAGCGTTTATGATACCATTAATGTGTGTAGCGCTCATGTTTAATTTAGTTGTTCTGGCAGTTTCAGTCAGCCAGGCTATTCTCTCAGGAAGAGAGTGGGGTGTGATCCCCTCTGGTCATGGCAGTTTGAGTCAGCCAGGCTGTTCTCTCAGGAAGAGAGTGGGGTGTGATCACCTCTGGTCATGGCAGTTTGAGTCAGCCAGGCTGTTCTCTCAGGAAGAGAGTGGGGTGTGATCACCTCTGGTCATGGCAGTTTGAGTCAGCCAGGCTGTTCTCTCAGGAAGAGAGTGGGGTGTGATCACCTCTGGTCATGGCAGTTTGAGTCAGCCAGGCTGTTCTCTCAGGAAGAGAGTGGGGTGTGATCACCTCTGGTCATGGCAGTTTGAGTCAGCCAGGCTGTTCTCTCAGGAAGAGAGTGGGGTGTGATCACCTCTGGTCATGGCAGGAAGAGAGTGGGGTGTGATCACCTTTGAAAGCCAGGCTGTTCTCTCAGGAAGAGAGTGGGGTGTGATTACCTTTGAAAGCCAGGTGAGGGTGTCAGACCGACCCAACTGGTCCTACTGGTTTTCAGTTTCTGTTCCTGTTTTCTCTCCCACTCCTCCCCCCCTCTCCGCCCTCAGCTCCTCCCCCCTCTCCGCCCTCAGCTCCTCCCCCCTCCCCGCCCCCAGCTCCTCCCCCCTCCCCGCTCCCAGCCCTATGTGGCTGGCTCAGTTGGTAGAGTATGGCGCTTGCAACGCTAGGGTTGTGGGTTCAATTCCCGGGGGGGGGGGGGGGCAAGTACGAAAATGTATGCACTCACTAGTGTAAGTCGCTCTGGATAAGAGCGTCTGCTAAATGAGGAGGAAGAGAGTTTGTGAATCCCTCTGGCTTTCCTCAACACTCTAAGCACTACAGTTTAATCAGCTGATATAAAACAATGTCTAAATAGGCCTATATTTTCTGAATTTGTCAGATTACAGTTTGATTTAAAAATCTATCTTCATTAAGTGGTCATAATATACGGTCAAATGTCTATCTGTAGTCTATGTCCATCGTTAGAGATCTGAAGTGGGCAGCTAGCTGGGTCATTCCTACAATGTAGTGCCTTTTCTGTCACTTCTTATTTAGTGTAAAATCTGGATTACAAAAGGCTTTAAATAAGGTCAGGTGTCCTTTACCTTAACACAAAAATATGGACACTTCTTTTTCAGTGCTCTTTTTGCCATGTCCCCGGGTGTTATTCATCAACTTCCACGAGAAACATGTCATTATTTTATAGTCCTAGTTAAATTCCCTATCATCAATAACGTTTTTTTTTCATGATTATTGTATCCGTGTGTCCCTGATATCACTGTCCACCCTGTTAGTTTATTGTAATTCTCCTTTAAGAAAACAACCCCTTTATAAACACTATTTTTCCAAGTTTCATTTACTTAGTCTGTATGTCCCACTCATACATTTCCACCCTGTTAGGCAAAATTATAGAGAAAATTTCCAAATATTAAAATATAAGTTAGAATCCTGTTCAAGTGTTAACCATTATGCTAGCTCAATCTTGCTCACTCACAGAGCTATGGCTAATTTAGGCCGTGAATGTCAACCCTGTTAGGTTCCACCCTGTTAGGATTATGCACCTAACAGGCTGGAAAATGCACCTAGAAAGATGTAGTGCCTGAGCTTAACCAAAATGTTTTTCTGAATGTCAAATGTCCTTTTTCCTGATAGAATACTTTATTTGATTTTTTTTAATATACACTTTTTTTCCCCCAAAACGTTATGAGGTCCAAAAGGAACCGCATTGTAGGAATGACCCAGCTATTAGGCTGGCAGCAGCAGCAGTGCTGAGTACTGTTAACCTGCCTGGTCTTAGAGGGATCCGTTTCAATGTAACACCAGCTCTAAGGTATAGCCACACCTACAGTGCATTCGGGAAATTGGATGGATGGGGAGCGTCGCTGTACAGCTATTTTCAAGTCTCCAGAGATGTTCAATCAGGTTCAAGTCCGGGCTCTGGCTGTGCCACTCAAGGACATTCAGAGACTTGTCCCGAAGCCACTCCTGCGTTGTCTTGGCTGTGTGCTTAGGGTTGTTGTCCTGTTGGAAGGTGAACCTTCACCCCAGTGTGAGGTCCTGAGCGATCTGTAGCAGATTTTCATGAAGGATCTCTCTGTACTTTGCTCTGTTCATCTTTCCCTTGATTCTGACTAGTCTCCCAGTCCCTGCCGCTGAAAAACATTCCTACAGCATGATGCTGCCACCACCATGCTTCACCGTAGGGATGGTGCCAGTTTTCCTCCAGACGTGACGCTTGGCATTCAGGCCAAAGAGTTCAATCTTGATTTCATCAGATCAGAGAATTGTCTTTCTCATGGTCTGAGAGTATTCTGGACATAGCTCATCCTATATAACTACTGCTGTACATACTGTATTCTGGACATAGCTCATATGGCTTTTCCTTTGCAACTCTGCCTAGAAGGTCAGCATCCCGGAGTCGCCTCTTCACTGTTGACGTTGAGACTGGTGTTTTGCGGGTACTATTTAATGAAGCTGCCAGTTGAGGACCTGTGAGGCGTCTGTTTCTCAAACTAGACACTCTAATGTATTTGTCCTCTTGCTCAGTTGTGCACCGGGGCCTCCCACTCCTCTTTCTATTCTGGTTAGAGCCAGTTTGCGCTGTTCTGTGAAGGGAGTAGTACACAGCGTTCCTGAGCATTTGGGAAGATTATTTTTATTGTAAACTTTTACTTTAATCTTCTAGTTAGAATAACTAGATTTAATCATTGTTTGTTTTGTTCTTTGAGTCATACTATTAGGTTTCTGCTTCATTACGGTAGCAATCTGCTTGATCACTCTTGATACATTCACTGAATAATACACTAACTCATTCCTTAAACTCTCAAACCACTGAGTCATTGTACGTGTGAAATCTGTTTTTAATGGCTTTCAAATCACTTGTCCTTCATTTATCTGATGTCATAAAGCACCTGAAGCAGAAGGGTTTTATTGAATCGTTAGCATTCTTTCTGGGGTGTATAACCTCGTCATCTGGCTCCTCCTCCTCTCATTTAGTTCAGTTCAGAGGTGAGAGAGAGGAGAGCTCGGACACACGCCAGTCCTCGGTTGGTTCTCTAACCAACAGCCATGCAGCATGGACCGGTCCTACATGGGCCACTGCCACTGCTTACAGTGTCTACGGGAAGCCACCTCAGTCCTATGTGGACCCGGCCTACAGTGCCTTGCAAAAGTATTCATGCCCCTTGGCGTTTTTCCTATTTTGTTGCATTACAACTTGTAATTTAAATTGATTTTTATTTGGATTTCATGTAATGGACATACACAAAATAGTCCAAATTGGTGAAGTGAAATGGAAAAAATTACTGTATTCACCCCCTTTGCTATGAAGCCCCTAAATAAGATCTGGTGCAACCAATTACCTTCAGAAGTCACATAATTAGTTAATTAAAGTCCACCTGTGTCACGTTCGTTCAAGGACGGGTCAGACCAAGGCACAGCGTGATATGCGTACATGTTTATTAACTTATCAACACAACGACAAAACAACAAACGAAACGTGAAGTCCAAGGTAGAACACACAACATACCTTACACGGAACAAGATCCCACAACTACACAGTGCCAATAGACTGCCTAAGTATGACAACGGGCGACAGCTGCCTCTGATTGGGAACCACACCGGCCAACATAGATCCACACATACTAGATTTACAACATAGAATAAACACAACACAGAATATACACACCCTGACTCAACATATACGAGTCCCCTGAGTCAGGGCGTGACAGTACCCCCCCCAAAGGTACGAACTCCGACCGCACAACCTTCACTTAACAGGGTAGGGGCCGGGTGGGCATTCCGCCTCAGAGGCGGATCCGGCTCCGGGCGAGACGACCTCTTTCTCTCCGCCTCCCTGTTGCGCCCCTGGTCCAGTCTGGACCTCGGCGCACTGCTTCCCCTCTCCTTCCTCCCACGATACGCCAGGCCCTGTCTGGACCCTGGTGTGGGAGACCCCGAACCTGGAGAGGAGCTGACGTTATGGTCTGGACTGGAGCCGCTGACCGGAGCTGGACTGGGCACCGGTGGAGCGGACTGCTCTGGCTCCGGAGTGGAGCCGCTGACCGGAGCTGGACTGGACCCCGGTGGAGCGGACTCCTCTGGCTCCGGAGTGGAGCCGCTGACCGGAGCTGGACTGGACCCGGTGGAGCGGACTGCTCTGGCTCCGGAGTGGAGCAGCTGACCGGAGCTGGATCAGGCACCGGTGGAGCGGACTGCTCTGGCTCCGGAGTGGAGCCGCTGACCGGAGCTGGATTGGACCCCGGTGGAGCGGACTCCTCTGGCTCCGGAGTGGAGCCGCTGACCGGAGCTGGACTGGACCCCGGTGGAGCGGACTGCTCTGGCTCCGGAGTGGAGCCGCTGACCGGAGCTGGACTGGACCCCGGTGGAGCGGACTCCTCTGGCTCCGGAGTGGAGCCGCTGACCGGAGCTGGACTAGACCCCGGTGGAGCGGACTGCTCTGGCTCCGGAGTGGAGCAGCTGACCAGAGCTGGATCAGGCACCGGTGGAGCGGACTGCTCTGGCTCCGGAGTGGAGCCGCTGACCGGAGCTGGACTGGACCCCGGTGGAGCGGACTGCTCTGGCTCCGGAGTGGAGCCGCTGACCGGTGCCGGACCAGGCACCGGTGGAACGGGCAGGGCCGTGCCGGACTGGACACAGGCCGGGCTGACTTGCGACGCGCACCACTGGTTTGGTGCGAGGAGCAGGCCGGGCCAGACTGGCGACGCGCACCACTGGCTTGGTGCGAGGAGCAGGAACAGGCCGGGCCGGACTGGCGACGCGCACCACTGGCTTGGTGCGAGGAGCAGGAACAGGCCATACCGGACTGGGAACACGCACCACTAGCTTGGTGCGAGGAGCAGGAACGGGCCGGGCCGGACTGGGAACACGCACCACTGGCTTGGTGCGAGCAGCAGGAACGGGCTGGACCGGACTGGTGACACGCACCACTGACTTGGTGCGAGGAGTAGGACTGTGTCCCTTTATTAACCCCCCCTCCTTCTGCTGCCTAACCAGCTCCTCTCTCCGTGCCTCCACTATTTCCTTCTCCCTTTGAGCCTCCTGTAGCGCCTCCCTATGACCGGATAACTCCTGCTCCCGCCTCCTCTCCTAACCTGCAGATCTGCCCTTCCACGGACTCCTGCTGCCTCGTCGTCCACCCCGTGTGCCCCCCCCAAACATTTTCTTGGGGTTGCCTCTCGGGTCTCCGTCGTCGGCACTGTTTGTGCCGTTTCTCCTCTCCTACCTGGGCATCTACCTTCATCGCCTCCCAATAACGGACGGCCTCCTCCTCTGTAATTCTGTCACGTTCGGTCAAGGACGGGTCAGACCAAGGCGCAGCGTGATATGCGTACATGTTTATTAACTTATCAACACAACGACAAAACAACAAACGAAACGTGAAGTCCAAGGTAGAACACACAACATACCTTACACGGAACAAGATCCCACAACTACACAGTGCCAATAGACTGCCTAAGTATGACAACGAGCGACAGCTGCCTCTGATTGGGAACCACACCGGCCAACATAGATCCACACATACTAGATGGACAACATAGAATAAACACAACACAGAATATACACACCCTGACTCAACATATACGAGTCCCCTGAGTCAGGGCGTGACAACCTGTGTGAAATCTAAGTGTCACATGATCTGTCACATGATCTCAGTATATATACACCTGTTCTGAAAGACCCCAGAGTCTGCAACACCACTAAGCAAGGGGCACGACCAAGCACCACCATGAAGACCAAGGAGCTCTCCAAACAGGTCAGGGACAAAGTTGTGGAGAAGTACAGATCAGGGTTGGGTTATAATAAATATCTGAAACTTTGAACATCCCACGGAGCACCATTAAATCCATTATAAAAAAATTGAAAGAATATGGCACCACAACAAACCTGCCAAGAGAGGGCCGCCCACCAAAACTCACAGACCAGGCAAGGAAGGCATTAATCAGAGAGGCAACAAAGAGACCAAAGATAACCCTGAAGGAGCTGCAAAGCTCCACAGCGGAGAATGGAGTATCTGTCCATAGGACCACTTTAAGCCATACACTCCACAGAGCTGGGCTTTACTGAAGAGTGGCAAGAAAAAAGCCATTGCTTAAAGAAAAAAATAAGCAAACACATTTGGTGTTCGCCAAAAGGAATGTGGGAGACTCCCCAAACATATGGAAGGAGGTACTCTGGTCAGATGAGATGAAAATTTAGCTTTTTGGCCATCAAGGAAAACGCTATGTCTGGCACAAACTCAACACCTCTCATCACCCCGAGAACACCATCCCCACAGTGAAGCATGGTGGTGGCAGCATCATGCTGTGGGGATGATTTTCATCGGCAGGGACTGGGAAACTGGTCAGAAATAAAGGAATGATGGATGGCGCTAAATACAGGGAAATTCTTGAGGGAAACCTGTTTCAGTCTTCCAGAGATTTGAGACTGGGACAGAGGTTCACCTTCCAGCAGGACAATGACCCTAAGCATACTGCTAAAGCAACACTTGAGTGGTTTAAGGGGAAACATTTAAATTTCTTGGAATGGCCTAGTCAAAGCCCAGACTTCAATCCAATTGAGAATCTGTGGTATGACTTAAAGATTGCTGTACACCAGCGGAACCCATCCAACTTGAAGGAGCTGGAGTAGTTTTGCCTTGAAGAATGGGCAAAAATCCCAGTGGCTAGATGTGCCAAGCTTATAGAGACATACCCCAAGAGACTTGCAGCTGTAATTGCTGCAAAAGGTGGCTCTACAAAGTATTGACTTTGGGGGGGGGGGGTGAATTGTTATGCACGCTCAAGTTTTCTTCTTTTTTTTTCTTGTTTGTTTCACAAGAAAAAATATTTTGCATCTTCAAAGTGGTAAGCATGTTGTGTAAATCAAATGATACAAACCCCTAAATTTTTTTATTTTAATTCCAGGTTGTAAGGCAACAAAATAGGAAAAATGCCAAGGGGGGTGAATACTTTCGCAAGCCACTGTATGATGAGAAAGCAGCCAAGTCGTACATGGGCTCGCCCACACAACGCCATACACATGGTCTGCGGTTGTGAAGCCAGTTGGACGTACTGCCAAATTCTCTAAAATGACATTGGCTTATGGTAGAGAAATTAACATTCAATTATCTGGCAACAGCTCTGGTGGACATTCCTGAAGTCAACATGCCAATTGCACGCTCCCTCAAAACTTGAGACATCCGTGGTATTGTGTTGTGGGACAAAGCTGCACATTTTAGAGTGGCCTTTTATTGTCCCTAGCACAAGGTGCACCTGTGTAATGATCATAATGTTTAATCAGCTTCTTGATATGCCACACCTGTCATGTGGATGGATTATCTTGGCAAAGGAGAAATGCTCACTAACAGTGATGTGAACATATTTGTGCACAAAATTTTAGATAGATACGCTTTTTGTGCATATGAAAAATTTCTGGGATCTTTCAGCTCATGAAACATGGGACCAACACTTTACATGTTGCATTTATATTTTTGTTCAGTGTAAATCTTTTGAAGATTTGAAAATGAGGAGGAAATACTTGTTACCATTACTACAGGTTTATCTCTGATCATCCTGACTAAGAACCAGTCATTACTACAGGTTTATCTCTGATCATCATGATGTCAGAGAATGGTTTATTCTCAACCAGTTCCTGTCCTCTCTCGTGGAGTATTGGTTTTAGAATAATGGGTTTAGAATTTTGTGTTTAGAAGGTTGGGTATCTTTTGTTTTCAGTGGAAATGTACCTGAACGCAACAGGCCAAACCAGTCTGGTCCTGACTAACTCACACACACACACACACACACACACACACACACACACACACACACACACACACACACCATGATGCAAATCTATCTAGCCAGATAGTATCATGTCAGGGAAGACAGAAAGGAATGACTACAGAGCTCACAACTCCTGAGGCAACAGATGCAGACAGAACACACTGCTGCTACTCTGTTAAGTATTTATGCATAGTCACTTTAACTCTACCCACATGTACATATTACTTCAACTACCTCAACTAGCCGGTGCCCCCGCACGTTGACTCTGCACCGGTAACCCCCTGTATATATAGCCTCCCTACTGTTATTTTATTTTACTTCTGCTCTTTTTTTCTCAACACTATTTTTGTTGTTGTTTTATTTTACCTTTTTATTAAAAAAATAAATGCACTGTTGGTTAAGGGCTGTAAGTAAGCATTTGCACCTGTTGTATTCGGCGCATGTGGCCAATAACGTTTGATTTGATTTGATTTGATACCCACAACCAGAGTACAGAGGTAGGAGTAGAGGAAGAGGAAGCTGGGGTAATAGATGTGTAATTCAGGAAGTTAATTGAAACTTAATTCATGAATTGTATTCAAATACAAACTGTGTAGTTGTAAACTTTTCAAATCTGAGGTGCTGAAGTGTTTTGTTTTGGGTCAGCAGACTCCTCCCCTAAAACTCTATCAGTCAATAAGATCAGTCGTTTTCCCAGAATCCCTTGTAAAACAGGATCCAGTCAGGAGATTAAACTGAGCCCTGTGAATAGACGGTGTGTGTCAGCCAGCCAGCTATACACACACACACAGACATACACACACGCACATACACACAATCACAGACATACACACACGCACATACACACACACACACACATATACACACACACCTCAAGATGGCTCCGTACTGGATGGCCTCCATTTCAATCTCTGACCCAACTTTGCTATTTTATTATTATTTTTGTTGTTTATTTTTACTTTATTGTCACAAAATATATCCGCTATTATTTCTTACAACCGACAAGAACTCTTGAACATCAGATCGGCAGTTACTCAGTTACCCAATTCCGGCTTCTACTTCGACTCATCTGTCCTTGTCACGGTTTCGATTACTACCGGAGATTTATCCGGGGTTTTGGACAGGTGGCAGCTCCCATAACGTCTCTTCTGAAGGGGGGTCCGGCGCGCTTGCAGTGGTCTGCTGAGGCGGACAGGGTGCTGGCGCATCCGGACCCCGCTTTACCATTTCAGGTAGAGGTGGACGCGTCAGAGGCCGGTATTGAGGCCGTACTATCGCAACGGTCCGGCACGCCACCTAAACTCCGCCCCTGTGCTTTTTACTCCAAGAAGCTCAGCCCAGCGGAGCGAAATTATGACGTAGGGGACAGGGAGCTGTTAGCCATGGTACAGGCCCTAAAGGTGTGGAGGCATTGGCTTGAGGGGGCTCAACACCCTTTTCTCATTTTGATTGACCACCGTAACCTGGAGTACATCCGGGCAGCTAGGAGATTGAACCCTCGTCAGGCTCGGTGGAACATGTTTCTAGCCCGGTTCGTATTTAAAATCACGTACATCCCTGGGTCCCAGAACGGTAAGGCAGACGCTCTGTCCCGGCGGTATGACACAGAGGAGAGGTCCATTGAGCCTGAGTCATGTCTGGTGGGACCGGTAGTGTGGGAGGTCAATACGGAAATCGAGCGGGCGTTGCGTACCGACCCTAGTCCTCCACAGTGTCCTGTGGGTCGGACGTACGTTCCGCTCGAGGTTCGGGATCGACTGATTTATTGGGCTCACACGTCCCCCTCCTCTGGACATCCAGGTATTGGCCGGACAGTGCACTGCCTTAGCGCTAGGTACTGGTGGCCAACGTTAGCCAGGGATGTGAGGGTTTATGTCTCCTCCTGCTCAGTGTGCGCCCAGTGTAAGGCGCCTAGACACCTGCCCAGGGGGAAGTTACAACCCCTGCCCGTTCCACAACGACCCTGGTCTCACCTCTCGGTGGATTTCGTTACAGACCTTCCCCCTCTCAGGGGAATACCACTATACTGGTCGTTGTGGATCGGTTCTCTAAGGCCTGTCGTCTCCTCCCAATGCCGGGTCTCCCTACTGCCCTACAGACCGCTGAGGCACTATTCACCCACGTCTTTCGGCACTACGGGGTACCTGAGGATATAGTGTCTGATCGAGGTCCCCAGTTCACCTCCAGAGTCTGGAGGGCGTTCATGGAGCGCTTGGGGGTCTCGGTGAGCCTTACCTCGGGGTACCACCCGGAGAGCAATGGGCAGGTAGAACGAGTGAACCAGGATGTGGGTAGGTTTCTGAGATCGTATTGCCAGGGCCGGCCGGAGGAGTGGGCGAGGTATATCCCCTGGGCAGAGATGGCACAGAACTCTCTCCGCCACTCCTCCACCAACCTAACCCCTTTCCAATGTGTGTTAGGGTACCAGCCGGTTCTGGCACCATGGCATCAGAGCCAGATCGAGGCCCCTGCGGTGGATGAGTGGGTGCGCCGCTCGGAGGAGACGTGGAACGCTGCACACGTCCATCTGCAGCGGGCCATCCGTCGACAAAAGGCGAGCGCCGATCTCCACCGCAGTGAGGGTCCGGTGTACGCACCTGGAGATCGAGTCTGGCTCTCGACCAGAAACCTGCCCCTCCGCCTGCCCTGCCGGAAGCTGGGTCGGCGGTTTGTGGGGCCTTTTAAAGTCCTGAGGAGACTGAACGAGGTGTGTTACAGGTTACAACTGCCTATTGATTATCACGTTAACCCCTCATTCCATGTGTCTCTTCTCAGGCCGGTGGTAGCTGGTCCACTCCAGGACTGTGAGATTGGAGAGACTCCTCCGCCCCCACTGGACATCGAGGGGGCTCCGGCGTACACAGTTCGGTCCATCTTGGATTCGAGACGTCGGATGGGGGGTCTCCAATATCTCGTGGAGTGGGAGGGGTACGGCCCGGAGGAACGGTGCTGGGTGCCGAGGAGGGACATCTTAGACCCGTCTCTCCTGACTGAGTTCCACCGTGGTCATCCCACGCGCCCTGCTCCGCGTCCTCCTGGTCGTCCCCGAGGCCGGGGTCGGCGCACGGCTGGAGCCGCGCGTCAAGGGGGGGGTACTGTCACGGTTTCGGCCGAGGCTGCTCCTCCTCCTTGCTCGGGCAGGCTTCGGCGGTCGTCGTCCCCGGAGTACTAGCTGCCACCGTTGTATGTTATCGATGTTTGTTTGGTTTTGTCTTCTTTGTACAGTGGGGAGAACAAGTATTTGATACACTGCCAATTTTGCAGGTTTTCCTACTTACAAAGCATGTAGAGGTCTGTAATTTTTATCATAGGTACACTTGAACTGTGAGAGACGGAATCTAAAACAAAAATTCAGAAAATCACATTGTATGATTTTTAAGTAATTCATTTGCATTTTATTGCATGACATAAGTATTTGATACATCAGAAAAGCAGAACTTAATATTTGGTACAGAAACCTTTGTTTGCAATTACAGAGATCATACGTTTCCTGTAGGTCTTGACCAGGTTTGCACACACTGCAGCAAGGATTTTGGCCCACTCCTCCATACAGACCTTCTCTAGATCCTTCAGGTTTCGAGGCTGTCACTGAGCAATACAGACTTTCAGCTCCCTCCAAAGATTTTCTATTGGGTTCAGGTCTGGAGACTGGATAGGCCACTCCAGGACCTTGAGATGCTTCTTACGGAGCCACTCCTTAGTTGCCCTGGATGTGTGTTTCGGGTCGTTGTCATGCTGGAAGACCCAGCCACGACCCATCTTCAATGCTCTTACTGAGGGAAGTAGGTTGTTGGCCAAGATCTCGCGATACATGGCCCCATCCATCCTCCCCTCAATACGGTGCAGTCGTCCTGTCCCCTTTGCAGAAAAGCATCCCCAAAGAATGATGTTTCCACCTCCATGCTTCACGGTTGGGATGGTGTTCTTGGGGTTGTACTCATCCTTCTTCTTCCTCCAAACATGGCGAGTGGAGTTTAGACCAAAAAGCTCTATTTTTGTCTCATCAGACCATATGACCTTCTCCCATTCCTCCTCTGGATCATCCAGATGGTCATTGGAAAACTTCAGACGGGCCTGGACATGCGCTGGCTTGAGCAGGGGGACCTTGCGTGCGCTGCAGGATTTTAATCCATGACGGTGTGGTGCGTTACTAATGGTTTTCTTTGAGACTGTGGTCCCAGCTCTCTTCAGGTCATTGACCAGGTCCTGCCGTGTAGTTCTGGGCTGATCCCTCACCTTCGTCATGATCATTGATGCCCCACGAGGTGAGATCTTGCATGGAGCCCCAAACCGAGGGTGATTGACCGTCATCTTGAACTTCTTCCATTTTCTAATAATTGCGCCAACAGTTGTTGCCTTCTCACCAAGCTGCTTGCCTATTGTCCTGTAGCCCATCCCAGCCTTGTGCAGGTCTACAATTTTATCCCTGATGTCCTTACACAGCTCTCTGGTTTTGGCCATTGTGGAGAGGTTGGAGTCTGTTTGATTGAGTGTGTGGACAGGTGTCTTTTATACAGGTAACGAGTTCAAACAGGTGCAGTTAATACAGGTAATGAGTGGAGAACAGGAGGGCTTCTTAAAGAAAAACTAACAGGTCTGTGAGAGCCGGAATTCTTACTGGTTGGTAGGTGATCAAATACTTATGTCATGCAATAAAATGCAAATGTATTACTTAAAAATCATACAATGTGATTTTCTGGATTTTTGTTTTAGATTCCGTCTCTCACAGTTGAAGTGTACCTATGATAAAAATTACAGACCTCTACATGCTTTGTAAGTAGGAAAACCTGCAAAATCGGCAGTGTATCAAATACTTGTTCTCCCCACTGTACACCTGTTTCCTTTTAGTGTTAATTATGTCTCCTATAAGTTTCTCGTTTTGTTAGTTGTGTGTTGTGTGTAATTGTTCCGCCTGTCTTTTGGTGCTGCTCGTTTTTGCTATTTGTATGTTCAGGACAGTCGCACTGTATTTCGTGCGCTATAGTATTTAGGTGTTTTACGCACTGCTGCGTAATCATTCGCCTCCTGATTAGTTGAGGCCCAGTGTTATTATTTTTTCGTTTAGTAAAGTCTGTGTCCTGCGTTTGACTCCTACACCACATCCACATCAGCCGTTCTGACAGTCCTGGGCTCTCTATAATTCTAACCCAATGTTCCGGCTACCCAAGAGGATAAGCCGGTGTTACAGAGGCAAGAGAAGGGGGATCCTGGTGAAATTAAGGCGAAGGGAAAACCGGCCACCTCTTCCCTCCATTCTCCTGGCTAATGTACTGTCACTTGATAATAAGATGGATGACCTCTGATCGCGGATTTGCTACCAAAGGGACTCTCGGAACTGCAATATTGTCTTTGCTTTTCAGAAACATGGCTCTCGGACAAGATACCCCCCCACGGCTATCCAACTCGATGGATTCTCCATTCACCGGGCGGACAGGACAGTGGAGTCGGGGAAACCGAGGGGGGGAGGGGTTTGCCTCTTCACCAACTCCAACTGGTGTGCTAATTCCAGCGCGGTGGAAGTGTCTACCCACTGCTCACCCGTCTTGGAATACCTGATGGTCAAATGCAGACCCTTCTACCTCCCGAGGGAGTTTTCAGCTGTTATCGTGACTGCTGTAGACATTCCACCACAAGACAATAAATAGAACAAGCTGGTACTTAACGAACTGTACGAGGCTATAAACAAGCAGGAAAACTTAACGAACTGTACGAGGCTATAAACAAGCAGGAAACCTTAACGAACTGTACGAGGCTATAAACAAGCAGGAAACCTTAACGAACTGTACGAGGCTATAAACATCCAGAGGCTGCTTTTTTGGTTGCCTGTGATTTTAATTCTGCGTCATTAAGTCACGTGACGCCCAACTTCCATCAACACGTCTCCAATCAATCTTCTACCCACAAGCCCCTCCCTCAAAGCAGATCATGACTCCGTACTGTAACAGGAAGTACCCGTGACTCTCTCCGTTGAGAAATGGTCACCAATGGACTGCTTTGCTAGCGCTGATGGGAATATGTTTCGAGACTCCGCTGATAACACCGACGAGCTAACCACCTCCGTCACCGGCTTCGTTAGGAAAAGCATCGGCGACGTTGTCCCCACGGTGATGGTTTGCTGCTTCCCCAATAAAAAGCCCTGGGTTAACACCGAAGTTGGCGCTAAACTAAAGAGCAGAGCTACCACACAGAGAGCTATCGTAGACAACCCTGATGCTACGGCCGAAGACAGGATCAAGTACAAGAAGTCCCGCTATGACCTCTGCAGAGTCATCAAATGGGCAAAAGGACAATATAGGAATCAGGTGGAATCATATTACACAGGCTCCAACGCCCGCCGGGGGCTACAGTCCATTACGAAGTCGCAAAGAAGGTGCGACAGTGCCTCTTCTCCCGCTCAGGAGGTCTGAAAAAGTTTGGCATGGGCCCTCAAATCCTCAAAAAGTTCTACAGCTGTACCACTGAGAGCATATTGACCGGCTGCATCACTGCTTGGTATGGCAACAGCACCGCCCTCTATCGCATGGCGCTACAGAGGGTGGTGCGGACAGACCAGAACCTCACTGGGGCCGAGCTCCATGTCATCCAGGACCTCTGTATCAGGCGGTGTGAAATGAAGGCCTGGAGAATCGTCAAAGACTCCAACCACCCAAGCCATGGACTATTTTCTCTGCTGCCGCACGGCAGGCGGTACCGGTGCATCACGTCTGACACCAACAGGCTCTAGAACAGCTTCTACCCCCAAGACATAAGACTGATAAATAGACAAAATAATAAACAAAATAGCTACACAGACGATCTGAGTTATACCTTGTATCTTCGTATTGGTGGGGGTGTATAAGGACACACTCACAAGGCCCTACACACTCACACACACTGTCACTCCAACACACACTCACTCACACATAATATACACACCCGCGCACCCACTCACATACAAGCTGATGCTACTCTGTTTATCGTATATATATTCTGTTGCCTAGTAACCTTACCCCTATACATATCTACCTCCATCACTCCAGTATCCCTGTCCCCTTACCCCTATACATATCTACCTCCATCACTCCAGTATCCCTGTCTCCTTACCCCTATACATATCTACCTCCATCACTCCAGTATCCCTGTCCCCTTACCCCTATACATATCTACCTCCATCACTCCAGTATCCCTGTCCCCTTACCCCTATACATATCTACCTCCATCACTCCAGTATCCCTGTTCCCTTACCCCTATACATATCTACCTCCATCACTCCAGTATCCCTGTCCCCTTACCCCTATACATATCTACCTCCATCACTCCAGTATCCCTGTCCCCTTACCCCTATACATATCTACCTCCATCACTCCAGTATCCCTGTCCCCTTACCCCTATACATATCTACCTCCATCACTCCACTATCCCTGTCCCCTTACCCCTATACATATCTACCTCCATCACTCCAGTATCCCTGTCTCCTTACCCCTATACATATCTACCTCCATCACTCCAGTATCCCTGTCTCCTTACCCCTATACATATCTACCTCCATCACTCCAGTATCCCTGTCTCCTTAGCCCTATACATATCTACCTCCATCACTCCAGTATCCCTGTCCCCTTACCCCTATACATATCTACCTCCATCACTCCAGTATCCCTGTCCCCTTACCCCTATACATATCTACCTCCATCACTCCAGTATCCCTGTCCCCTTACCCCTATACATATCTACCTCCATCACTCCAGTATCCCTGTCCCCTTACCCCTATACATATCTACCTCCATCACTCCAGTATCCCTGTCTCCTTACCCCTATACATATCTACCTCCATCACTCCAGTATCCCTGTCTCCTTACCCCTATACATATCTACCTCCATCACTCCAGTATCCCTGTCTCCTTACCCCTATACATATCTACCTCCATCACTCCAGTATCCCTGTCCCCTTACCCCTATACATATCTACCTCCATCACTCCAGTATCCCTGTCCCCTTACCCCTATACATATCTACCTCCATCACTCCAGTATCCCTGTCTCCTTAACCTATACATATCTACCTCCATCACTCCAGTATCCCTGTCCCCTTACCCCTATACATATCTACCTCCATCACTCCAGTATCCCTGTCTCCTTACCCCTATACATATCTACCTCCATCACTCCAGTATCCCTGTCTCCTTACCCCTATACATATCTACCTCCATCACTCCAGTATCCCTGTCTCCTTACCCCTATACATATCTACCTCCATCACTCCAGTATCCCTGTCCCCTTACCCCTATACATATCTACCTCCATCACTCCAGTATCCCTGCACATGTTACTATGGCATTGGATCTGACTTTTTAAATATTTCCTGTAAATAGTATACTAACTTACTTTGTATATTTCATATTCTTGTTTCTGGTGTGTTTTTTTTCTAGTAATACGTTGTTATTGATTATTGCATTGTTGAGTTTTGAGTTTGCAAGAAAGGCATTTCACTGTACTTGTGCATGTGACATTAAAACTTGAAACGCGCACACACACACACACACACACACACACACACACACACACACACACACACACACACACACACACACACCTCTTTCTCCTCCTATAGCTTCCAGACCTGCTGTTACAATAAAACAACACCTCCTGTAACCAGGGATTCTGTCTCCTAGCAACAGACCAAGTCCCCTCCCATTCACCTGTCCTGACCAGGGGAAGAGAGAGAGGGAGGAGGCTTTACCGGGGGCCTACCTCTCACCAGTACGCCTTTCACCTATCAGCTCCTCTCATCTTCCAAAGGGATGCAAAACCTCTCCGGAGAGGAAGGAGGGAAGCAGCTGCTCACTGTAGTCAGATCCTACTGCGACTTCCCTCAGCCTGTGGACTAGGTGGGTTAGTTAGATCCTACTGCGACTTCCCTCAGCCTGTGGACTAGGTGGGTTAGTTAGATCCTACTGCGACTCCCCTCAGCCTGTGGACTAGGTGGGTTAGTTAGATCCTACTGCGACTCCCCTTAGCCTGTGGACTAGGTGGGTTAGTTAGATCCTACTGCGACTTCCCTCAGCCTGTGGACTAGGTGGGTTAGTTAGATCCTACTGCGACTTCCCTCAGCCTGTGGACTAGGTGGGTTAGTTAGATCCTACTGCGACTCCCCTCAGCCTGTGGACTAGGTGGGTTAGTTAGATCCTACTGCGACTTCCCTCAGCCTGTGGACTAGGTGGGTTAGTTAGATCCTACTGCGACTCCCCTCAGCCTGTGGACTAGGTGGGTTAGTTAGATCCTACTGCTACTCCCCTGTGGACTATTAGGTCTAGGTGGGTTGGGAAGGACAGGGTGAGACTATGGCCAACTCAGCTCTGGAGATCGTTGGCTTGTTGCTGTCTCTCATCGGTCTGATCGGGACTGCTGCCAGCACGGGGATGCCCATGTGGCGCGTGACGGCCTTCATCGGAGAGAACATCATCGTCTTCGAGACGCGCTACGAGGGTCTGTGGATGAACTGCTTCAGACAGGCCAACATCAGGATGCAGTGTAAGGTGTACGACTCCCTCCTGGCTCTGCCTCCAGACCTGCAGGCGGCCAGGGGTCTGATGTGCTGTGCCTTGGCCCTGGGAGGGGTAGGGCTGCTCATCTCTCTCCTGGGGTTACAGTGCACCGCCTGCATCCAGGACAACGACCGGGCCAAACGCACGGTGCTCATCATCGCCGGCAGCATGATCCTCGGGGCCTGCGTCTGCGTCATCATCCCAGTCTCCTGGACGGGTCACGCCATCATCCGTGACTTCTACAACCCCCTGCTGATCGATGCCCAGCGCAGGGAGCTGGGAGAGGCTCTCTACATCGGATGGGTCTCCTCTGCCTTCCTCTTCGCCGGCGGCTGCATGTTCTGCTGCTGTAACATCAAAGAGGATAGAAGGCCAGACAGGTATATGTACTCCAGGAACAGCCCTAGTCAATACACGTCTTACCCCCCTCAGCCACCGTACCAGCCACAGCCTCAACAACTACTGCAGCCCCAGTCTCTAGAGAGGCAGCCGTCCAATCACAGCTACCCCGGCTCCAACCACTACCCCTCCAGGTACCCCTCGGTACGCAGCGCTGAGGCTTACCTCTGAACGTTGAGACTAAGGGAGGGAAAGGGACTGGGTGTGAGGAACTGCAACGGACCTGACTGAGATGTGTTCTTATGGGTTTGAAAGAAGCATTTCATTTGTTTAAAAAAAATTACATTTCAGCTTGAGTAAGATACTAAATGACTTAACTGTGACAAAGAGAGAATTTGGAGGAACACTTAATCGTAAAAAATTATCAAGATGCATTTCAGTTGAGAAAAAAACGTGTCTATTGGATTTGTTTGTAAGAAAGCTGTTTAAATATATTAAATACACTTATAGTCGATGAACTGTGAACTCAGGAGAGGACTTTGAGTGACCCTTAATCCAAATAATTATCCTTTGTTTCAAGTTTTTATATGCTCATATTGTACTTTGTATTGGTGGGGTGCATAAGGACACGTTTTTATAATGACGTCCCTTAAGATGATTTGTGTTAATATATAAATATAATATAAATATTACACACCTTGGTGTTGATGTTGTGGTGTGCGCTGTGCAGTGAATTTAGGTAATTACACATAATAGCATAATATACACATGTAGCTTTTATCATTTTACGTCCCAAATGGCACCCTATTCCCTATATAGTACACTACTTTTGATCAGGGCCCATAGGATTCTGGTCAAAAGTATTGCACTATATTGGGAATAGGGTGCCATTGCTTTTTAAAATGATAAAAGCTACATGTTATGTAACACCTACTGTAACTAAGGGGATATTACAGTGAGGGAAAATAGTATTTGATCCCCTGCTGATTTTGTACGTTTGCCCACTGAAAAAGACATGATCAGTCTATAATTTTAATGTAGGTTTATTTGAACAGTGAGAGACAGAATAACAACAACAAAATCCAGAAAAACGCATGTCAAAAATGTTATAAATTGATTTGCATTTTAATGAGGGAAATAAGTATTTGACCCCTCTGCAAAACATGACTTAGTACTTGGTGGCAAAACCCTTGTTGGCAATCACAGAGGACAGACGTTTCTTGTAGTTGGCCACCAGGTTTGCACACATCTCAGGAGGGATTTTGTCCCACTCCTCTTTGCAGATCTTCTCCAAGTCATTAAGGTTTCGAGGCTGACGTTTGGTAACTCGAACCTTCAGCTCCCTCCACATATTTTCTATGGGATTAAGGTCTGGAGACTGGCTAGGCCACTCCAGGACCTTAATGTGCTTCTTCTTGAGCCTCTCCTTTGTTGCCTTGGTCGTGTGTTTTGGGTCATTGTCATGCTGGAATACCCTCCACGACCCATTTTCAATGCACTGGCTGAGGGAAGGAGGTTCTCACCCAAGATTTGACAGTACATGGCCCCGTCCATCGTCCCTTTGATGCTGTGAAGTTGTCCTGTCCCCTTAGCAGAAAAACACCCCCAAAGCATAATGTTTCCACCTCCATGTTTGACGGTGGGGATGGTGTTCTTGGGGTCATAGGCAGCATTTCTCCTCCTCCAAACACGGCGAGTTGAGTTGATGCCAAAGAGCTCGATCATTGCAACTCCACAAGGTGAGATCTTGCATGGAGCCCCAGGCCGAGGGAGATTGACAAGTCTTTTGTGTTTCATCCATTTGTGAATAATCGCACCAACTGTTGTCACCTTCTCACCAAGCTGCTTGGCGATGGTCTTGTAGCCCATTCAAGCCTTGTGTAGGTCTACAATATTGTCCCTGACATCCTTGGAGAGCTTTTTGGTCTTGGCCATGGTGGAGAGTTTGGAATCTGTTTGATTGATTGCTTCTGTGGACAGGTGTCTTTTATACAGGTAACAAGCTGAGATTAGGAGCACTCCCTTTAAGAGTGTGCTCCTAATCTCAGCTTGTTACCTGTACAAAAGACGTCTGGGAGCCAGAAATCTTTCTGATTGAGAGGGGGTCAAATACTTATTTCCCTCATTAAAATGCAAATCAATTTATAAAAATTTTTGTCATCCGTTTTTCTTGATTTTTTTGTTGTTATTCTGTCTCTCACTGTTCAAATAAACCTACATTAAAATTATAGACTGATAATTTCTTTGTCAGTGGGCAAACGTACAAAATCAGCAGGGGATCAAATACTTTTTTCCCCTCACTGTATATGTAATAACCTAAATTCACTGCACAGAGCACACAACAACATCAACACCAATATATATATTCACACAAATAATCTTAAGGGACGTGATAGAATAATTATTCATGACTAATTATTACACCCTGAAATTGTGTGAAATGTGTTAGAATGTGTGAGTGTAGGACCAGTAAAGATGATGACATTGTGTTACTATTTAGCAATGTGAGTAAGAGTTAGGCCAGACAACAAAGGACAAGGAGAACTGTCTCCAGGCAACTGAGAAACCAAGGTAACTGAGGAATTTAGGGAGGAGAGAAACTGTTAGGCTTGGAAAAGAGTATGAAATATGGTGCAGGATATTATGAGGACGGCGATAACTAAGGAATGCAGCCTATGATAAGAACGTGTGTGTGTGTGTGTGTGTGTATGTGTGTGTGTGTGTGTGTGTGTGTGTGACCTGATGTTCAGGAGGAGAGCAGAGGAAAACATGAGCTAAACCCAGGTACAGTGGAAAAATACAGCCGCCTACAGAGGGGTGGGATTATTGTATGACGTGTGTGTATAAAAGATGGACTCTGAAATTGTGATAACAGAATTCTCAATGAATAAAGATCCCTGACTATTGCAACTGGGAGCTCTGTCCGTTTCTTGATCCAAAAGCCTTACAACCTTTTGGGAGACGCACAGAGACACTGAAATAGTTAGTTAATAAATTATCTTAACAGGACGTCATTATAAAAACGTGTCCTTATGCACCCCACCAATACAAAGTACAATATGAGCATATAGAAACTTGAAACAAAGGATAGTTATTTGGATTAAGGGTCACTCAAAGTCCTCTCCTGAGTTCACTGTAACTAAGGGGATATTATGTGTAATTACCTGAATTCACTGCAAAAAAAAATCTTATTTTCACCCCTAAAGTATCTGTTTGGACAAAAGCATCTCCCGTTGTAAGATATGTAGCTGACTGTGTGCTGTAAATAGACATATGCTGTTGTGTTTTGAAGAGGAGCAGCACAGAGCTGGTTTTGTTCCATTGGCCACCATCATTACACTATTCTCTGGGGCCTTTGTTGACATTCTAACTCCATTGGCCACCATCATTCGACTACTCCCTGGGTCCTGTGTACCTTGGGAGGTACCTGAAACACCACTAGGGTGGAACAGAGCACGTGACTTCAAAACAAAACAGAGCAGAACAGAAACAACTAGAATGGGGTCAGGATTTGCAAGTCACTTTGGATAAAGTAAACAAAGTAATCTTAAGTCAAAAGTTGTTTAATTTCAATTAAAATTGAGATTAGTCTTTCAGCTTCTGGAATATAAACAGGCTTTTGCTGAATTATTATTATTGATGTTTCATCATGTATATAAAAGGGAATACCCTTCTGAAGCAATTTAAGACTTTTGTTTGATTTACACATTGCCGATTTAAATGAGACAATGATAACCTCATGTAGTCCTCCTGTCTTATTATTACAATAGAGAGACTGGTGGAACATAAGAACAGATGTGTTGTGTTGAAACCTTTCTTCGCAGCTTTCTGTTTCACTGTGAAGTGAAAACTACAGAGTGGTGGTGAGATAAATAGCCTGTAGTCTCCCTAACAACGTTCCAGCCTGTAGTCTCCCTAACAACGTTCCAGCCTGTAGTCTCCCTAACAACGTTCCAGCCTGTAGTCTCCCTAACAACGTTCCAGCCTGTAGTCTCCCTAACAACATTCCAGCCTGTAGTCTCCCTAACAACGTTCCAGCCTGTAGTCTCCCTAACAACGTTCCAGCCTGTAGTCTCCCTAACAACGTTCCAGCCTGTAGTCTCCCTAACAACGTTCCAGCCTGTAGTCTCCCTAACAACGTTCCAGCCTGTAGTCTCCCTAACAACGTTCCAGCCTGTAGTCTCCCTAACAACGTTCCAGCCTGTAGTCTCCCTAACAACGTTCCAGCCTGTAGTCTCCCTAACAACGTTCCAGCCTGTAGTCTCCCTAACAACGTTCCAGCATAGCTACAGGAAACTGTTCAGCTGCCACAGATAAAGGGGAAGGGGGTTAGTTAACAGTATATTTGGCTCTGCTAAAGCTCTGCAAATATGGTTGAATGCCCCCCAAAAAAAAACGGTTGTGCAAACATTTTTGTGCAGACAAACTCTGCACAAAACCGCATCTGTCGAATCACAGCTGTTGTGTGAAATGTTTTGTGTGAACTGAAGCCATTTTGTCCTTGTGGTCTCATAATACCATCGGTATGTCTGCAGTACAAGTGACGGCAGGCGCAATATGTTGAAATCGCTCTGCCAATACCTGGCACCTCCACTTCTAATCAGCCTCGTATGCTGCTTTTGTAACCAAGTGGGAGGTGAAATTGACCAGTTATGAAGTCGTAAATACCAGTTGGATGCTTTCACGTTGTTTGAACTCGTTGAGAAACGCTGAATGGCTAATGGGCAAAAGACTGTGTAAACTACAAGTACAGCTATCAGGCTTGTAAACGAACTATAGTGTTCAAAAACACGTATTAATAGATTGCTTTTTATAATGAATTTTTCTGTCGCATTTAACTGCCGAAAAATCTGTTATCGAGGTCATTTCCTTAGGAAGTGATGTCAGAGGTCACCATGTGGGAGAAGTGGGTGCTCAGGAGGATAGAGGAGTTTCCTACTAGTAATTACCAGTTGGAGGGCCGTTCAAGTGGGTTTTTCCCAATCCTATGTGGTAAATTCCCATTTCCCACTCAGCATTAAAAGGCTATCTGGAATGCACCAAGAAATAGGGGTAGATAGAGGGTCCCCTTCTTCACATCTCAACCATAATGGCTTCTACAGCATGGGCAGCACCATAATGGCTTCTACAGCATGGGCAGCACCATAATGGCTTCTACAGCATGGGCAGCACCATAATGGCTTCTACAGCATGGGCAGCACCATTGAGGGCTTCTACAGCATGGGCAGCACCATAATGGCTTCTACAGCATGGGCAGCACCATAATGGCTTCTACAGCATGGGCAGCACCATTGAGGGCTTCTACAGCATGGGCAGCACCATAATGGCTTCTACAGCATGGGCAGCACCATTGAGGGCTGTCTTCATTTGAAAGTTTTCTTCTACTGCTGAGTCATTGGCCTCCCGAGTGGCGCAGTGGTCTAAGGCGCTGCATCGCAGTGCTAGCTGTGCCACTAGAGATCCTGGTTCGAATCCAGGCTCTGTCGTAGCCGGCCGTGACCGGGAGACCCATGGGGCGGCGCATAATTGGCCCTGCGTCGTCCAGGGTAGGGGAGGGAATGGCCGGCAGGGATGTAGCTCAGTTGGTAGAGCATGATAGAGTTGTGGGTTCAATTCCCACGGGGGACCAGTATGAAAAATAAAATTATGTATGCACTCACTAACTGTAAGTCGCTCTGGATAAGAGCGTCTGCTAGATGACTAAAATGTAAACAAACAAGGGCTGTTGATGGTTAACTGTGTCTGTTAGCTCCCGAAATAAATGTTACCCATCATCGGTTATAGGTTAATTTGCATAAAGAAATGGAATTAAATAGTCAAATATGTATTTCTGTTAGTTCGCTATGTGTCTCCACAGTGTTATCTGTCACCCAGCATACACGGCCTAGTTAGAGCGGAATGTCGCGCAGCGAGAGCTCGCGGAGTGAAACATGTGTTCTTATACTGTAAACCCAGTCATTGTGAAAACAGAGTTTTGATGGCCGCTATTAAAAAGAGGAGGATCCTAGCTTTCCCACTGCTCCTATCTTTATTTCTCAAATCCTAATATTAAGCAAACTGCACCGCCTTACAAACTGGAGTAGCCTAGCTGACGTGGCTAAATAAAGAACCAAGTCCTTCATTCGCCATTCAAGTGCCTACAGTAGGCTACCAGACAGACAGAAGAGAAGGTCTGTTGTAACGTTGTTACTCGAATGGCGAATGAAGGACGTGGTTCAATACAGTAGTTACAGCCGTTAGAATCTTTAAGGAGATTTTAGAACATCATCATGTCGCCATGCCTCCCGAGTGGCGCAGTGGTCTAAGGCACTGCATTGCGGTGCTAGCTGTGCCACTAGAGATCCTGGTTCCGTCGTAGCCGGCCGTGACCGGGAGACCCATGGGGCGGCGCACAATTGGCCCAGCGTCGTCCAGGGTAGGGGAGGGAATGGCCGGCAGCGAGGTAGCTCAGGATGGAGCTCAGTTGGTAGAGCATGGCGTTTACAACGCCAGGGTTGTGGGTTCGATTCCCACGGGGGGCCAGTATGAAAAATATAATTAATGTATGCACTCACTAACTGTAAGTCGTCTGCTAAATGACTAAAATGTAAATGTAAGGCCTATTGTAACGTTGTCGCACGAATGGCGAATGAAGGACGTGGTTCAATACAGTAGTTACCTGCTCAACAATATAAAGTAGATGCTTTTTCCATTTGGAACCGGTAGGTTCGCTTGACCTTATTCATGGTTTCCGTGTAAAGGTGGTGGAATTATGTCAAGGTCAGAATACAGTGTATCTGTAGACACACCTCCGCCACACCTTCATTTATTCAATCTCCACCCAAAAGGAATAACAGCAGGTGAATAGCATGCTTAAGTTGAGGGTCAGAATACGTGTAGAGAGAAAAGTGCATAAAAATGGAATTACGTTGCATTTATGCAGCTTAACTCAGGTCTGAATTGGGGCCTAAAAGTCTAAGTTAGGGGGTTCTACTAATCTACATATGGAATTGTTTTAAGATGATCATACCAAAGATAATTTAGATATTTGATTTAGAATTTTAGGAACCATTTAGGAATAAAAAATATATATTTCATGAAACATTGAATTTGGCCTTACTGCTATTAGCCCATAGAAACGCATTGAATAACAGATGCATACAGGGGAAAAACAGATAGTGAAAAATCAAAATCAAAAGGAAGTTTGTTGTGAAGTGCCTGTCCTATATCTGAGAGATACTGTATAAGAAAGATCAGGATAAAAATGTTTTTACCCATATTTAACCCCTTTTTATAAGCACTAAACTACCTCCATATACACTTCCATAAAACATGTTTCAACTATAGTACCGGGCTACCTTCAGACAGGTCTTGTGAGGCTTGTGGCTGTCCTAGAGCAAAACAACCGACATGTTCGTGAGAGTCTCACCTTTCCACAGAGGGGTCATATTAGTATGTAACCCAAACTGTTCGGACGCTACAGACAGAAATTGGCAGATCGGCGGTATCGACTTCAGACGAGTCCCGTGACGCTTGTGGGGGTCGTAGAGCAAAACGGAGAACACCATCGTGTTCGTGAGAGTCTCATCTTTCCATAGCAGTTTGTAGGCCAAGCCGTTCAGACGCTACGTACGTTTTCATGAGAATACCATATTTCAGGATGTCTCCTGGTCTGACAAATATCGCTCTGCCACCTTCCACCGCAGATGCAGAAGGCTGACATCGGCAGATGCGATGGACTGAGACCAATGAAGTATATAAACCCTGTATTGCTGATGCTGTGTATTGGCCATTGAGAGGCTTTGAAGCCACCGGTCGGCCATATTGGCATTCCCCAGAAGGAGCAGTCCTCCATATGAATGAATGGAATTCTACAGTATTTCAATAATATGTGTTAAGGACAAAATTACATGGATTTAAGTATTTTGTTGTTGTTGTAGTGGGGACAGTAACATTAGTACTCTCTAGAAAATATACTTTAACTCAAATATTTTGATATTTTTTCATTTTTTATTTAGCTCACATAATACAATTTTAAAAGCATGCATTAAGGTGCCTGTAATAGAATAAACGTGTCAAAAACGAATGTAGATATTAATAAATGCATTTACATGCATTTTACATTTGAGGAGTGCCAAGATGGCTGCGCGGTGGCTTCAATACAGCGCCCCATGTCAGTCATCCAGGGTTTATCTTCAATACAGCGCCCCCTGTCAGTCATTCAGGGTTTATCTTCAATACAGCGCCCCCTGTCAGTCATTCAGGGTTTATACACACCATTGATTGAGACACATCCCATGCAACAAAAAAAAACACATCGCTAGCTTAAACAGACAGATTTTTATGGGAATTTTGGTATTATGCCGTGCTCTCTGGATCCGAGCGCTGTCCCTTCAGCTGTTGTGGTCTGCACGCAGCTGGCGTCTCAGCAGACCTCTTCTCAGATGAGTTCTGTGGCTCTGGGCTCGCAATCAGCTTCGAGACACGGCAGAGGCCGGATCATTCCGGCTATTGTGATGGGGAGTTCGATGGGGAGGCATGTATCTGTACCTGGGGCAAAGACTTTGTGTCTTCCTGGGCTCAAAAGTTCAGGATATCACCAGGTTGCTTCCCGAGGCTGATACTGTCATGGTTCATGTGGGGTCAAATGACATTATATGAAGGGAAGCTCAGAACAGCTGAAGATGGATTTTAAAGAACTGATTGGGTCACTACTACTCCGCCCTCCCTAAATCATGGCATTGAACGGTTCAGCAGACTTTTAGTCCTCCACAACTGGCTGTGAGACTATTGCAGCTCTGTGGGTGTAACATTTATTTAACATTTTGATACCTTCTGGAAACAAAGCTCGTATTATAATGAGGATGGGATCCACCCAAATCATTTGTGTTCCTGGATCCTTTCACAGGATTATAAGGCTGTGTTGAGACAATAACTTATCGATGACCCAAGACCAACTAATTTAACCCCTACCATTGTGTCGCTGAGTTGTCATAATGCTTCAGCAAATGTACATTATCCTAGGGGCGTTGGAAGACACAATGTAAGTAACCTAATTGATGTTCCTCTTACTGCCCTGAATTCCTCTGCTGATCCTACAGCTATTGTATGCAGTAATCATATGCCTATGAACCAGAGTAATACTGTTAGCACTGAGGTGGTGTGCCCTAGTAGGAGGTCCACTGTGTGCAGCTCACCCTGCACTAACATAAACAACTCGATCATGTCTACCTCTGCTAAGCTTCCCAGTAAAGCAAGAAAAACAATCAAGCATCCCAGAAAAGTGTTAAAAAATAGCTCACGTTAACATATGTAGCTTAAGAAACAAGGTTCATGAAATCAATAATTTGCTAGTAACAGATGAATTTCATATTCTAACAATCTCTGAAACTCACTTAGATAATAACTTTGATGATACAGTGGTAGCAATACAAGGTTATAACATCTACAGAAAAGACACAAATGCCAATGGTGGAGGTGTTGCTGTTTATATTCAGAACCACATTCCTGTAAAGCTTAGAGAGGATCTCATGTTAAATACTGTTGAAGTAATATGGTTACAGGTTCATCTGCCTCACCTAAAGCCCATTCTGGTGGGAAGCTGCTATAGACCACCAAGTGCTAACAGTCAGTATCTGGATAACATGTGTGAAATGCTTGATATGTGAGATCAATAGAGAGGTATATTTTCTGGGTGATTTAAATATTGACTGGCTTTCATCAGGCTGCCCACTGAAGAGAAAGATTCAAGCTGTAACTAGTGCCTGCAACCTGGTTCAGGTTATTAATCAATCTACCAGGGTAGTTACAAACAGCACAGGAATGAAATCATCATGTATTGATCACATCTTTACTAATGCTGCAGAAATTTGAAAGCAGCATCCAAATCCATTGGATGTAGTGATCACAACATAGTAGCCATATCTAGGAAAACCAAAGTTCCAAAGGCTGGGCCTAATATTGTGTATAAGAGGTCATACAATAAGTTTAGTAGCGATTCCTATGTTGTTGATGTAAAGAATATTTGTTGGTCCGTGGTGTGTAATGAGGAGCAAACAGACACTGCACTTGACACATTTCTGAAATTGCTTATCCCAGGTACTAATAAGCTTGCACCTATTAAGAAAATGACTGTAAAAAATGTTAAATCCCTGTGGATTGATGAGGAATTGACAAACTGTATGGTTGCGAGGGATGAGGCAAAATAAATGGCAAATAGGACTTTCAGCACGCTTTAGGGAAGGACATTCAACAAGCACAGCACTTACACAAATGACTGATGATTGGCTGAGAGAAATTGATGATAAAAAGACTGTGGAGGCTGTTTTGTTAGACTTCAGTGTGGCTTTTGACATTATCAATCATAGTCTGTTGCTGGAAAAACGTATGTGTTATGGCTTTACACCCCCTGCTATATTGTGGATAAAGAGTTACCTGTCTAACAGAATACAGAGGGTGTTCTTTAATGGAAGCCTCTCCAACAGAATCCAGGTAGAATCAGGAATTCCCCAGGGCAGCTGTCTAGGCCCTTTACTTTTTTCAATCTTTACTAACGACATGCCACTGGCTTTGAGTAAAGCCAGTGTGTCTGTGTATGCGGATGACTCAACACTATACACGTCAGCTACCACAGCGACTGAAATGACAGCAACACTTAACAAAGAGCTGCAGTTAGTTTCAGAATGGGTGGCAAGGAATGTTAGTCCTAAATATTTCAAAAACTAAAAGCATTGTATTTGGGACAAATCATTCACTAAACCCAAACCTCAACTAAATCTTGTAATGAATAATGTGGAAATTGAGCAAGTTGAGGTGACTAAACTGCTTGGAGTAACCCTGTATTGTAAACTGTCATGGTTAAAACATATTGAAACAACAGTAGCTAAGATGGGGAGAAGTCTGTCCATAATAAAGCGCATCTCTACCTTCTTAACAGCACTATCAACAAGGCAGGTCCTACAGGCTCTAGTTTTGTCGCTCCTGGATTACTGCTCAGTTGTGTGGTCAGGTGCCACAAAGAGGGACTTAAGAAAATTGCAATTGGCTCAGAACAGGGCAGCACGGCTGGCCCTTGGATGTACACAGAGAGCTAACATTAACAATATGCATGTCAATCTCTCCTGGCTCAAAGAGGAGGAGAGATTGACTTCATCACTACTTGTATTTGTGAGAGGTACTGACAAGCTGAATGCACCGAGCAGTCTGTTTAAACTACTAGCACACAGCTCGGACACCCATGCATACCCCACAAGACATGCCACCAGAGGTCTCTTCACAGTCCCCAAGTCCAGAACAGATTATGGGAGGCGCACAGTACCTCATAGAGCCATGACTACATGGAACTCTATTCCACAACAAGTAACTCATGCAAGCAGTAAAATTAGATTTAGAAAACAGATAAAAAATACACCTTATGGAACAGCGGGGACTGTGAAGCAACACAAACATAGACACAGACACATGCATACAAACACACGATAACATACGCACTATACACACACGTACACATGGATTTTGTGTTGTAGATATGTGGTAGTGGAGTAGGGGCCTGAGGGCACACACTTAATATGTTGTGAAATCTGTTGTGAATGTATTGTAATGTTTTAAAGATTGTATAAACTGCCTTAATTTTGCTGGACCCCGGGAAGAGTAGCTGCTGCCTTGGCAGGAACTAATGGGGATCCATAATAAACCCCAGGAAGAGTAGCTGCTGCCATGGCAGGAACTATAATAATAAATAATAAATAATATGCCATTTAGCAGACGCTTTTATCCAAAGCGACTTACAGTCATGCGTGCATACATTTTTGTGTATGGGTGGTCCCGGGGATCGAACCCACTACCTTGGCGTTGCAAGCGCCGTGCTCTACCAGCTGAGCTACAGAGGACCAACTAATGGGGATCCATAATAAACCCCAGGAAGAGTAGCTGCTGCCTTGGCGGGAAGTAATGGGGATCCATAATAAACCCCAGGAAGAGTAGCTGCTGCCTTGGCAGGAACTAATGGGGATCCATAATAAACCCCAGGAAGAGTAGCTGCTGCCTTGGCAGGAACTGATGGGGATCCATAATAAACCCCAGGAAGAGTAGCTGCTGCCTTGGCTGGAACTAACGGGGATCCATAATAAACCCCAGGAAGAGTAGCTGCTGCCTTGGCAGGAACTAATGGGGATCCATAATAAACCCCAGGAAGAGTAGCTGCTGCCTTGGCAGGAACTAATGGGGATCCATAATAAACCCCAGGAAGAGTAGCTGCTGCCTTGGCAGGAACTAATGGGGATCCATAATAAACCCCAGGAAGAGTAGCTGCTGCCTTGGCAGGAACTAATGGGGATCCATAATAAACCCCAGGAAGAGTAGCTGCTGCCTTGGCAGGAACTAATGGGGATCCATAATAAACCCCAGGAAGAGTAGCTGCTGCCTTGGCAGGAACTAACGGGGATCCATAATAAATACAAATACAAAACACACAGCAAGCGGTACCCTTTTTGCACTAACTCGGTTCAAATCCATCAAATCAAATTTGTCACATGCTTCGTAAACAACAGGTGTAGAATAACAGTGAAATGTTTACTTACCAACAATGCAGAGAGAAAAAAAGAATAACACAATAAATAAATACACAATGAGTAACTATAACTTGGCTATATACACGGGGTACCAGTACCGAGTCGATGTTGACTCATCACAGACGCTGCTGCTACTGTTTATTATCTATCCTGTTGCCTAGTCACTTTAGCCCTACCTATATGTACATATCTACCTCAACTACCTCGTACCCCCTGCACGTCGACTCAGTACTGGTACCGTGTGTATACAGCCAAGTAATCGTTACTCATTGTGGATTTATTTATCCTGTTTGTTTTGTTCTTCTCTGCATTGTTGAGCAGGAAGCATTTCACTGTTAGTCTACACCTGTTGTTAATGAAGCATGTGATAAATACATTGATTTGAACGCTGAGAAAGGTGGCTCACATGAAACCACTGCATGAAACAGTTCCTCTCCTCCCTATGGTGGTGAGAGATGGAAGCTCCCTATGGTGGTGGTGAGATGGAAGCTCCCTATGGTGGTGAGAGATGGAAGCTCCCTATGGGGGTGGTGAGATGGAAGCTCCCTATGGTGGTGGTGAGATGGAGGCTCCCTATGGTAGTGAGAGATGGAAGCTCCCTATGGTGGTGAGATGGAAGCTCCCTATGGTAGTGAGATGGAAGCTCCCTCTGGTAGAGATGGAAGCTCCCTATGGTAGTGAGATGGAAGCTCCCTATGGTGGTGAGATGGAAGCTCCCTATGGTGGTGAGATGGAAGCTCCCTATGGTGGTGAGATGTAAGCTCCCTATGGTGGTGAGATGGAAGCTCCCTATGGTGGTGAGAGATGGAAGCTGCCTATGGTGGTGAGATGGAAGCTCCCTATGGTAGAGATGGAAGCTCCCTATGGTAGAGATGGAAGCTCCCTATGGTAGTGAGATGGAAGCTCCCTATGGTAGTGAGATGGAAGCTCCCTATGGTAGTGAGATGGAAGCTCCCTATGGTAGAGATGGAAGCTCCCTATGGTAGAGATGGAAGCTCCCTATGGTAGAGATGGAAGCTCCCTATGGTAGTGAGATGGAAGCTCCCTATGGTGGTGAGATGGAAGCTCCCTATGGTGGTGAGATGGAAGCTCCCTATGGTGGTGAGATAGAAGCTCCCTATGGTGGTGAGAGATGGAAGCTGCCTATGGTGGTGAGATGGAAGCTCCCTATGGTAGAGATGGAAGCTCGCTATTACATTTTACATTTTAGTCATTTAGCAGACGCTCTTATCCAGAGCGACTTACAGTTAGTGAGTGCATACATTATAATTTTTTTATACTGGACCCCCATGGGAAACGAACCCACAACCTTGGCGTTGCAAACGCCATGCTCTACCAACTGAGCCAAATCCCTGCCGGCCATTCCCTCCCCTACCCTGGACGACTCTGGGCCAATTGTGCGCCGCCCCATGGGTCCCTATGGTGGTGAGATGGAAGCTCCCTATGGTAGAGATGGAAGCTCAAGCTTGACGAAATATTTAGGTAAATAATGTAGGCTTTGTTAAATCAGACTACATTGGTTGTCTTTCATTAAATGTTGTGTGTAACCTTAATTTTTTCCTTTTTCTCTAAATCAGACAATGGTAACACAGCTATCTACTGTATTAAGCTCCAATGGAATAATGTGTAGTTGAGTGGATGTGTTGGCTATAAATAGACTATGAAAACATCAACAAGTGGGTGAACCAATGAACTACCGTACTAGCCAATGCACGCACGCACACGCACGCGCACACGCACGCACGCACGCACGCACGCACGCACGCACGCACACACACACACACACACACACACACACAGTCAACACAGGTCCTCCTTTGTACCCTGATCCTATAAGCCAACCAGGAGAGAGCAGAGTTTCTCTCCCATAACAGACAATACCTACCCAACACCCTGCTCTATTGTCTGTCTCATACTTCACCATCACACTGAGAACAGGACAGGTCATACTTCACCATCACACTGAGAACAGGACAGGTCATACTTCACCATCACACTGAGAACAGGACAGGTCATACTTCACCATCACACTGAGAACAGGACAGGTCACACTTCACCATCACACTGTGAACAGGACAGGTCACACTTCACCAATAAAACACTGAGAACAGGACAGGTCACCTCTCTGCCTAGGACACTACTCCAACCGTACAGGATTTTCGTTTGTTTTGGGACATTGTGAAGGGGACATGGACTCATCTCCAACTTAGACCATTTCTGAGGTCTGAAAACATCTGAGAAAAGTAGATTTTGGGAGCCAACTATCACTGTAAGGTTTCTTTGTCAGGAGGACTGATAATTAGTTTGGACCCTGATAATTAGTTTGGACCCTGACAGCGGACGACGTGATGGCCCAGGGCGTGTCTGAGATGGCGGCGCTGTGCGTGGGTCTGGTGGGTCTGATGGGGGCGGCCGCCGTCACCGGGATGCCCATGTGGAAGGTGACAGCCTTCATCGGAGAGAACATCATCGTCATGGAGACGCGCTGGGAGGGTCTGTGGATGAACTGCTACAGACAGGCCAACATCAGGATGCAGTGCAAGGTGTACGACTCTCTGCTGTTCCTCCCTCCAGACCTGCAGGTATGATTACTTTATGACTGCGTCCCAAAATGGCACCCTCTTCCCTATATAGTGCCAGTGTCACCCTCTTGGCCCCGGCCATTAGTAATACAGGGAATAGGGTGCCATTTGGGATGAACACTATGAAATCATGTCAATCATGAACACATTTGAACCCTATTTTGGTAAATGTTACTTTATGTATTGTAGCAAATATGGGCGGTAGCTCCTTCCAGGACTCAAACCCGGGTCCAGCAACTATCAACCTTAGCCGTTCCACCAAGAGACCCGAACCTCTTGAAGAGGTCGCCTCCCGAGTGGCGCAGTGGTCTAAGGCACTGCATCGCAGTGCTAGCTGTGCCACTAGAGATCCTGGTTCGAATCCAGGCTCTGTCGTAGCCGGCCGCGACCGGGAGACCCATGGGGCGGCGCACAATTGGCCCAGCGTCGTCTAGGGTAGGGGAGGGAATGGCCGGCAGGGATGTAGCTCAGTTGGTAGAGCATGGTTGTGGGTTCGATTCCCACGGGGGGGTATGAAAAAAACACACAAAAAAACAATTTTTATTTTTTTATTTTTTTTAATAGAAAATGTACGCACTCACTGTAAGTTGCTCTGGATAAGAGCGTCTGCTAAATGACTAAAATGTAAATGTAATGATGGGTTAATGTGCTACAGTATGTATTGGTCTTCTCTTCCACAGGCTGCCAGGGGCTTGATGTGCTGCTCTCTGGCCCTTTCAGGGCTGGGTCTGCTGGGGGCTCTTGCAGGGATGCGCTGTACCTCCTGCATCCAGGACAACGACCGCGCTAAGACCCTCATCCTCAGGGTGGCGGGAGGCATGCAGTTACTGGCCTCTATCTGTGTGTTCACCCCAGTCTCCTGGATGGCTCACACCATAATCCGTGACTTCTACAACCCCCTGCTGATCGACGCCCAGCGCAGGGAGCTGGGGGAGGCTCTCTACATCGGCTGGGTGACCGGAGCCGTCCTCTTCACCTCGGGGCTTCTTTTCCTCTGTCGCCGCGTCCCCTCCGCCTCGTTCGATATCTACCACCCAGCCAACAGGATCAACAAACCCACCCTGATGCGGTACCATCCCATCTCCAGTGTCCCTAGCATGAGGGCTAACCACCGGCCCGGTCTGAACCACCAACAAAGTTACGGCTTCGATGCATACCAACACCACCAAGCTCCAATTCTTCATAACTCGCCTCATGGACAACATGTCATGGACCCTTCTGCTGCCGTGGATGACCCTAGCTTGGTGGAGAACGTTGGGCCGTTGGTCTATCATCATGGCAGCGCTGACGGACACCATCCCTCCACCTCTAACAGCTCCAACTACGTCAGCAGCCTGTCCACTCCGGGTAACTCCCTATACATCAGTCAACAGACCAATCCATACTCCTACAGTCAACAGACCAATCCATACTCCATCAGTCAACAGACCAATCCATACTCCATCAGTCAACAGACCAATCCATACTCCATCAGTCAACAGACCAATCCATACTCCATCAGTCAACAGACCAATCCATACTCCATCAGTCAACAGACCAATCCATACTCCTACAGTCAACAGACCAATCCATACTCCTACAGTCATCCGGGAAGCCTGTCTGCTTCATACAACTCCAGTTTCCAAGCCGTACCTCAGAATCCTGTTTTCATCGGGTATAAGGGCTCCAGAGTTCAACCACTGCAGTCTCACCACAGTGGAAGCAGTGTTGGTGTGTACATCTGAATAGACTGCAAAGAGACCAGTCATCTTCTGATACTCACTTCACCTTAACCAATGCATTTCCTGTATATGGTTATTAGAATCACATAGTATCTTTTTTTTTTTTTTTTTTTTTTTTTTTTTGAAAAGTTAAATGTCTGTTTTGGTATTCTGGTAAAACTGTAATGTGTTCAGTGTATGAGACAGTTATAGCTGTGTAGAATCTGTTCTACGTTTTTGTTCTGTTACGTGATTATTCATGTACCATTTGGGTGTGTTTGTCTCCCACTGGTTTGATATAAGCAGCTTTCCTTTTGTCGCCTTAACCTTACTTGTCATGTGACCTCAGTAAATAGGAAGTTTGGTTTCTCCAATAAAGAACATCATGATTCTGCATACTGGAGAGCCACTTCAGTACGAAGTGATTTTCCTAGCAGGTTAGGAGAGCATTTTCGCTAACCCTTTTCATAAACTTAACCTCAGACTCCTAAACCTGCTGCGTTTATTCTCCTAACCTGCTGTGTTTATTCTCCTAACTTGCTGCGTAAGTTCTCCTAACCTGCTGCGTATGTTCTTCTAACCTGCTGCGTAAGTTCTCCTAACCTGCTGCGTAAGTTCTCCTAACCTGCTGCGTAAGTTCCCCTAACCTGCTGCGTAAGTTCTCCTAACCTGCTGCGTAAGTTCTCCTAACCTGCTGCGTATGTTCTCCTAACCTGCTGCGTAAGTTCTCCTAACCTGCTGCGTAAGTTCTCCTAACCTGCTGCGTAAGTTCTCCTAACCTGCTGCGTTTATTCTCCTAACCTGCTGTGTAAGTTCCCCTAACCTGCTGCGTTTATTCTCCTAACCTGCTGCGTATGTTCTTCTAACCTGCTGCGTAAGTTCTCCTAACCTGCTGCGTAAGTTCTCCTAACCTGCTGCGTAAGTTCTCCTAACCTGCTGCGTAAATTCTCCTAACCTGCTGCGTAAATTCTCCTAACCTGCTGCGTTTATTCTCCTAACCTGCTGCGTTTATTCTCCTAACCTGCTGTGTAAGTTCCCCTAACCTGCTGCATTTATTCTCCTAACCTGCTGCGTTTATTCTCCTAAACTTGCTGCGTTTATTCTCCTAACCTGCTGCGTTTATTCTCCTAACCTGCTGCGTTTATTCTCCTAACCTGCTGTGTAAGTTCTCCTAACCTGCTGCGTTTATTCTCCTAACCTGCTGTGTAAGTTCTCCTAACCTGCTGCGTTTATTCTCCTAACCTGCTGTGTAAGTTCTCCTAACCTGCTGCGTTTATTCTCCTAACCTGCTGTGTAAGTTCTCCTAACTTGCTACGAAAAAGTCAGTTCGGTATTGAAGTGTCGTGAAAAGTGTTTCTCTTCTGCATACCGCTATCTTAGCTATCTCCATCAAGTCTTATGCCTTTGATAGCATTGTTGGTAATAGCTTATTCTTTACTTACCTCATGTTGCCAATGGTTGTTTTGGTGAACTTTGAAACATTGATATCATTATTTTGGAGAGATTGGTGAAACTGCTAGCTTAGTATGACTCTAATGGTTTAGGGCAGGGGTGTCAAACGTCCGGCCCGCGGGCCGGATCAGGCCCGCAAACGGGTTTAATCCGGCCCGCGAGATGATTTTGTAGACCACATCTATGGCCTGCCATACCACACTGAGGTAAGATGGTTAAGCCGAGGTTTCTTTGATTTACGAGAAGAAATTGAACAGTTCATGGAAGAAAAGGGCAAACCAGTGTTAGAATTCCATTCCGCAGAATGGATGCAGGACCTTGCATTTATGGTGGATGTTACAGAGCACCTGAATAACTTGAACAAACAGCTGCAAGGGCGCAACAAAGTTGTCACGCAGTATTATGACAGCATACGTTCTTTCAAGTTGAAGCTGTCATTGTAATAATAATAATAATAATAATATGCCATTTAGCAGACGCTTTTATCCAAAGCGACTTACAGTCATGCGTGCATACATTTTTTTTGTGTATGGGTGGTCCCGGGGATTGTGGGAGACGCAACTTGCCGGTGGTGATGCAGCTCACTTCCCCTGTCTGAAAAATGTGTGCGCGACCCAACATGTGGCAGACATGAAGCGGTTCAAAGATAAAATAACGGGACTGTTACGGGAGTTTGAGCAACGCTTTCAGATTTTTGGTGAACTGGAGAAAGACTTCAACGTTTTTTGCTCGCCAATCACCGTGAATCCCTCTGATCTGCCCGTCAGCATCCAACTTGAAATAATAGACTTGCAGTGTGACTCGGATTTGAAGGGCAAATTTGCTGCAGCTGGCTTGGACACATTTAATCAGAATCTCTTGCCAGGTTACCCCAACATGACAGCCCTCGCTGCAAAACTGTTGTGCATGTTTGGAACCACATATCTTTGTGAGCAAGTTTTCTCTGTAATGAGCATAAATAAAACAAAGCTGCGCTCAAGGCTCACGCACAAGCACTTGAATCACATCCTGAAGTTGGCTGCCACTCAGGATGTGACGCCTGATATTGATGCGCTGGTGAAAGCTAAAAGATGCCAGGTATCAGGAGTCAAATAAACTATGCAACCCCACTTAAAGTGCTACATGAGACACCCTGATATAGTTCTGTGATCTGTGATATACTTCTGTGAATCACTGAGGCATTGTGTGTTTGTGTGTTCTTTGTCCTCAGAACTTTCAAATAACTTGAGGTGTTTTATGATTAATAGTGATGTTGTGCTTTTGGACACACTGTCCTCAGGCTCCAGCTTTATGTTTATACGTTTTTATGTTGATGTGCTATTGTTTTTAATTGATTTTATTTTATTTGTATATTTAACCTATTCTTGACTCTGTGGTTCTTGCACTTGTTTGGGGAACAGGATTTCATTCTTTTTATCTACATTTCTGCCTGAGAAATGACCCCCTGATATAGTTCTGTGATCTGTGAAACAGTTCTGTTAATCACTGAGGCATTGTGTGTTTGTGTTCTTTTTCTTTAGAATTTTCAAATAAACTTGACGTGTTTTATGATTAATAGTGATGTTGTGCTTGTACTATTTTGGACACACTGTCCTCAGGCTCCAGCTTTATGTTGTATGTTGATCATATTAAAACAAAGAAAACAATCTGAAGTTGTTGTTTTTAAGTTATATATACCATGATTTTTCCGGTCCGGCCCACTTGGGAAAAGATTTTACTCCATGTGGCCCCTGAGCTAAAATGAGTTTGACACCCCTGGTTTAGGGCATGTAAAAGGACCCATGAGCACCAACATGTCAAATGAAATCTAAGAGTCTATATTTTTGAGAAATTAAGACTGAAAATGAAGAAACTCTCTCTCTCTCTCTCTCTCTCTCTCTCTCTCTCTCTCTCTCTCTCTCTCTCTCTCTCTCTCTCTCTCTCTCTCTCTCTCTCTCTCTCTCTCTCTCTCTCTCTCTCTCTCTCTCTCTCTCTCTCTCTCTCTCTCTCTCTCTCTCTCTCTCTCTCTCTCTCTCTCTCTCTCTCTCTCTCTCTCGTCCCGGCTCTTACTGACACCTACCCTCTTTCCATTTACTGTAACTGAGTACCGGATGTCCATGGTCGTTGAAAAGTAGTTGAAATTTCATATGTCCGCCCTGGCCGGACCAAATCAGAACCAATCATAGACGGTAGAGTAGAGAACAGAACAGTAAAGTCAAGAAAAGTAGAGTACTGTATATGTAGAGTAGTGTATAATGTACTGTATTGTACTGTACTCTATTGTACTGAACATATCTACTTTACTGTACTCTACTGTAATGACCAAACTTGTGAAACATAGACATCTATGATTGGTTCAGATTTGGTCTGGTCCGAACCAAACAAATGTGGTATGTTTGGGGGCGGAACTCAATTATAGCCAGTGTGTAGAACAATACCCAAATAAGCAAAAGAAGGATATTGGATATTTCTACCTTTGTGTACCTATTCAGGATAGGTCACCATGAAGAGAATGATATTCATATCCATGGACCCAGTGGTGTAAAGTACTTATGTAAAAATACCAGTAAGTAGTTTTTTTTGGTATCTGTACTTTACTATTTATGTTTTTGACAACTTTTACTTTTACTTCACTACATTCCTACACAAAATAATGTACTTTTTACTCCATACATTTTCCCTGACACCCAAAATACTCATTACATTTTGAATGCTTAGCAGGACAGAAAATGGTCCAATTCATGCACTTATCAAGAGAACATCCCTGGTCATCCCTACTGCCTGATCTGGCAGACTCACTAAACACAAATGCTTCATTTGTAAATTATGTCTGAGTGTTGGAGTGTGCCCCTGGCTATTCGTACATTTAAAAAACAAGAAAATCGTACCATCTGGTTTGCTTAATTATTTATTTTTGCTTAATTATTTAAACCAAATACTTTTAGACGTTTACTTAAGTAGTATTTTACTGGGTGACTTTTCCTTTTACTTGAGTCATTTTCTATTAAGGTATCTTTACTTTTACTCAAGTTTGACAATTGGGTACTTTTTCCACCAGTGTCCATGATGTAATTCCGTTACCATAATTCCGTTACCAGATGTAAATCTACTTCACCTACTGTAGTTCAATAACCCAAATAAATGTTTTCTAACTCAAGGTGTCATGGCACACCCGATTCTTTCTGCAGACATCTTTGAATCTTAATTCGGAGCAGATATTTAACAAGAGTTTTTGGAAAAAATGGTTGCATAAAAAACAGAGACCAAACTTTGCATCTGCAGTTCTTCCAGTTCCAATTTGTGACATTTGCTGTGTAAATGGTTCAAAATAGCCTTTGTGCATAGAGCTGTATGGTTTGTTAAACTTTGAAATCAATGGGTTTCTGTTTTGGAATACTGTACATTTTAAAAGTGAAAAATCTGAGCGTAATTCCGTTACTGTGGAATTACACCTTTACATCTTAGCTACACAAACGACCTGGGACCTTTTTTGTTTTCTCATGTCAGACCAAGAAAACCCATTGAGCTCTTTCGGTTCTATTAGTCAGAAGATGTATTACGTCTGTGCCGTTACAAACTGTTCTCCATTAGTAATGATACCTTGTCATTGCCATTCTGTTGTATTTTTACGCCATGCAGAAGTTTGAAGGCAATTTTACTGAGGGTTGTCTTCTTGTCCCAGTTTCACCTTTTCTCAGTCAAATAAACCTGAGGACAAACGGATATCCTGTCTCCAGAGTCTTGATGAGGAGCGGGCGTTTATCTGCCTGTCAAATTATACACAGCTACGTCTAAGAGGGACAGAACAGTTGTTTTGTAAATACGTATGATAGACACTGTCAGCTGTTGTTAATGTAAACAGAGGTGACATTGTGATTGCGTTCCAAATGGCACCCTTTTCCCTATATAGTGCACCACTCTTTGACGGGCTCTGGTCAAAACGAAGCGCACCATGTAGGGAACAGGGTGCCATTTGGGACGAAACACCGGGTTTGTTTGACCAAAAACACATAAAAACCCACCATAGACCTGCCCTGAGAGAAAACACACCATGTCAGCTGATTAAAACACTATGTATGTCACCTACCTACAGTGAGGGAAAAAAAGTATTTGATCCCCTGCTGATTTTGTACGTTTGCCCACTGACAAAGACATGAGCAGTCTATAATTTTAATGGTAGGTTTATTTGAACAGTGAGAGACAGAATAACAACAACAAAATCCAGAAAAACGCATGTCAAAAATGTTATAAATTGATTTGCATTTTAATGAGGGAAATAAGTATTTGACCCCTCTGCAAAACATGACTTAGTACTTGGTGGCAAAACCCTTGTTGGCAATCACAGAGGTCAGACGTTTCTTGTAGTTGGCCACCAGGTTTGCACACATCTCAGGAGGGATTTTGTCCCACTCCTCTTTGCAGATATTCTCCAAGTCATTAAGGTTTCGAGCCTGACGTTTGGCAACTCGAACCTTCAGCTCCCTCCACAGATTTTCTGTGGTATTAAGGTCTGGAGACTGGCTAGGCCACTCCAGGACCTTAATGTGCTTCTTCTTGAGCCACTCCTTTGTTGCCTTGGCCGTGTGTTTTGGGTCGAATACCCATCCACGACCCATTTTCAATGCCCTGGCTGAGGGAAGGAGGTTCTCACCCAAGATTTGACGGTACATGGCCCCGTCCATTGTCCCTTTGATGCGGTGAAGTTGTCCTGTCCCCTTAGCAGAAAAACACCCCCAAAGCATAATGTTTCCACCTCCTTGTTTGACGGTGGGGATGGTTAGGCAGCATTCCTCCTCCTCCAAACACGGCGAGTTGAGTTGATGCCAAAGAGCTCGATTTTGGTCTCATCTGACCACAACACTTTCACCCAGTTCTCCTCTGAATCATTCAGATGTTCATTGGCAAACTTCAGACGGGCCTGTATATGTGCTTTCTTGAGCAGGGGGACCTTGCGGGCGCTGCAGGATTTCAGTCCTTCATGGCGTAGTGTGTTACCAATTATTTTCTTGGTGACTATGGTCCCAGCTGCCTTGAGATCATTGACAAGATCCTCCCGTGTAGTTCTGGGCTGATTCCTAACTGTTCTCATGATCATTGCAACTCCACGAGGTGAGATCTTGCATGGAGCCCCAGGGCGAGGGAGATTGACAGTCCTTTTGTGTGACAGTATAGAGACAGTGTAGAGACCGAGACAGTGTAATATTAGTGACAGTGTAGAGACAGAGACAGTGTAATGTTAGTGACAGTGTAGAGACAGAGACAGTGTAGAGACAGAGACAGTGTAATGTTAGTGACAGTGTAGAGACAGAGACAGTGTAATGTTAGTGACAGTATAGAGACAGTGTAATGTTAGTGACAGTATAGAGACAGAGGCAGTGTAATGTTAGTGACAGTGTAGAGACAGAGACAGTGTAATGTTAGTGACAGTGTAGAAACAGAGACAGTGTAATGTTAGTGACAGTGTAGAGACAGAGACAGTGTAATGTTAGTGACAGTGTAGAGACAGAGACAGTGTAATGTTAGTGACAGTGTAGAGACAGAGACAGTGTAATGTTAGTGACAGTGTAGAGACAGAGACAGTGTAAAGTTAGTGACAGTGTAGAGACATAGAGACAGTGTAATGTTAGTGACAGTATAGAGACAGAGACAGTGTAGAGACAGAGACAGTGTAATGTTAGTGACAGTGTAGAGACACTGTAATGTTAGTGACAGTATAGAGACAGAGACAGTGTAATGTTAGTGACAGTATAGAGACAGAGACAGTGTAATGTTAATGACAGTGTAGAGACACTGTAATGTTAGTGACAGTATAGAGACAGAGACAGTGTAGAGACAGAGACAGTGTAATGTTAGTGACAGTATAGAGACAGAGACAGTGTAATGTTAGTGACAGTATAGAGACAGAGACAGTGTAATGTTAATGACAGTGTAGAGACACTGTAATGTTAGTGACAGTATAGAGACAGAGACAGTGTAGAGACAGAGACAGTGTAATGTTAGTGACAGTATAGAGACAGAGACAGTGTAATGTTAGTGACAGTATAGAGACAGAGACACTGTAATGTTAGTGACAGTATAGAGACAGAGACAGTGTAATGTTAGTGACAGTGTAGAGACAGAGACAGTATAATGTTAGTGACAGTGTAGAAACAGAGACAGTGTAATGTTAGTGACAGTGTAGAGACAGAGACAGTGTAATGTTAATGACAGTGTAGAGACAGTGTAATGTTAGTGACAGTGTAGAGACAGAGACAGTGTAGAGACAGAGACAGTGTAATGTTAGTGACAGTATAGAGACAGAGACAGTGTAATGTTAGTGACAGTATAGAGACAGAGACACTGTAATGTTAGTGACAGTATAGAGACAGAGACAGTGTAATGTTAGTGACAGTGTAGAGACAGAGACAGTATAATGTTAGTGACAGTGTAGAGACAGAGACAGTATAATGTTAGTGACAGTGTAGAGACAGAGACACTGTAATGTTAGTGACAGTATAGAGACAGAGACAGTGTAATGTTAGTGACAGTGTAGAGACAGAGACAGTATAATGTTAGTGACAGTATAGAGACAGAGACAGTGTAATGTTAGTGACAGTGTAGAGACAGAGACAGTATAATGTTAGTGACAGTATAGAGACAGAGACAGTGTAATGTTAGTGACAGTGTAGAAACAGAGACAGTGTAATGTTAGTGACAGTGTAGAGACAGAGACAGTATAATGTTAGTGACAGTGTAGAGACAGAGACAGTGTAATGTTAGTGACAGTATAGAGACAGAGACAGTGTAGAGACAGAGACAGTGTAATGTTAGTGACAGTGTAGAAACAGAGACAGTGTAATGTTAGTGACAGTGTAGAGACAGTATAATGTTAGTGACAGTGTAGAGACAGAGACAGTGTAATGTTAGTGACAGTGTAGAGACAGAGACAGTGTAGAGACAGAGACAGTGTAATGTTAGTGACAGTGTAGAGACAGAGGCAGTGTAATGTTAGTGACAGTATAGAGACAGAGACAGTGTAATGTTAGTGACAGTGTAGAGACAGAGACAGTATAATGTTAGTGACAGTATAGAGACAGAGACAGTGTAATGTTAGTGACAGTGTAGAAACAGAGACAGTGTAATGTTAGTGACAGTGTAGAGACAGAGACAGTATAATGTTAGTGACAGTGTAGAGACAGAGACAGTGTAATGTTAGTGACAGTATAGAGACAGAGACAGTGTAGAGACAGAGACAGTGTAATGTTAGTGACAGTGTAGAAACAGAGACAGTGTAATGTTAGTGACAGTGTAGAGACAGTATAATGTTAGTGACAGTGTAGAGACAGAGACAGTGTAATGTTAGTGACAGTGTAGAGACAGAGACAGTGTAGAGACAGAGACAGTGTAATGTTAGTGACAGTGTAGAGACAGAGACAGTGTAATGTTAGTGACAGTGTAGAAACAGAGACAGTGTAATGTTAGTGACAGTGTAGAGACAGAGACAGTGTAGAGACAGAGACAGTGTAATGTTAGTGACAGTGTAGAGACAGAGACAGTGTAATGTTAGTGACAGTGTAGAGACAGAGACAGTGTAATGTTAGTGACAGTGTAGAGACAGAGACAGTGTAAAGTTAGTGACAGTGTAGAGACATAGAGACAGTGTAATGTTAGTGACAGTATAGAGACAGAGACAGTGTAGAGACAGAGACAGTGTAATGTTAGTGACAGTGTAGAGACACTGTAATGTTAGTGACAGTATAGAGACAGAGACAGTGTAGAGACAGAGACAGTGTAATGTTAGTGACAGTATAGAGACAGAGACAGTGTAATGTTAGTGACAGTATAGAGACAGAGACAGTGTAATGTTAATGACAGTGTAGAGACACTGTAATGTTAGTGACAGTATAGAGACAGAGACAGTGTAGAGACAGAGACAGTGTAATGTTAGTGACAGTATAGAGACAGAGACAGTGTAATGTTAGTGACAGTATAGAGACAGAGACACTGTAATGTTAGTGACAGTGTAGAGACAGAGAGACAGTGTAATGTTAGTGACAGTGTAGAGACAGTGTAATGTTAGTGACAGTGTAGAGACAGAGAGACAGTGTAATGTTAGTGACAGTGTAGAGACAGAGACAGTGTAATGTTAATGACAGTGTAGAGACACTGTAATGTTAGTGACAGTATAGAGACAGTGTAATGTTAGTGACAGTGTAGAGACAGAGACAGTGTAATGTTAGTGACAGTATAGAGACAGTGTAATGTTAGTGACAGTGTAGAGACAGAGACAGTGTAATGTTAATGACAGTGTAGAGACACTGTAATGTTAGTGACAGTGTAGAGACAGAGACACTGTAATGTTAGTGACAGTATAGAGACAGAGACAGTGTAATGTTAATGACAGTGTAGAGACACTGTAATGTTAGTGACAGTGTAGAGACAGAGACACTGTAATGTTAGTGACAGTATAGAGACAGAGACAGTATAGAGACAGAGACAGTGTAATGTTAGTGACAGTGTAGAGACAGAGACAGTGTAGAGACAGAGACAGTGTAATGTTAGTGACAGTATAGAGACAGAGACAGTGTAGAGACAGAGACAGTGTAATGTTAGTGACAGTATAGAGACAGAGACAGTGTAATGTTAGTGACAGTGTAGAGACAGAGACAGTGTAATGTTAGTGACAGTATAGAGACAGAGACAGTGTAGAGACAGAGACAGTATAATGTTAGTGACAGTGTAGAGACAGAGACAGTGTAATGTTAGTGACAGTGTAGAGACAGAGACAGTGTAATGTTAGTGACAGTATAGAGACAGAGACAGTGTAGAGACAGAGACAGTGTAATGTTAGTGACAGTGTAGAGACAGAGACAGTGTAATGTTAGTGACAGTGTAGAGACAGAGACAGTGTAATGTTAGTGACAGTGTAGAAACAGAGACCGTGTAATGTTAGTGACAGTGTAGAGACAGAGACAGTGTAATGTTAGTGACAGTGTAGAGACAGAGACAGTGTAATGTTAGTGACAGTGTAGAAACAGAGACCGTGTAATGTTAGTGACAGTGTAGAGACAGAGACAGTGTAATGTTAGTGACAGTGTAGAGACAGAGACAGTGTAATGTTAGTGACAGTGTAGAAACAGAGACCGTGTAATGTTAGTGACAGTGTAGAGACAGAGACAGTGTAATGTTAGTGACAGTGTAGAGACAGAGACAGTGTAATGTTAGTGACAGTATAGAGACAGTGTAATGTTAGTGACAGTGTAGAGATAGAGACAGTGTAATGTTAGTGACAGTGTAGAGACAGAGACAGTGTAATGTTAGTGACAGTGTTATGTTAGTGACAGTATAGAGACAGTGTAATGTTAGAGACAGAGACAGTGTAATTATAGAGACAGAGACAGTGTAATGGTAGTGACAGTATAGAGACAGAGACAGTGTAATGTTAGTGACAGTATAGAGACAGAGACAGTGTAATGTTAGTGACAGTGTAGAGACAGAGACAGTGTAATGTTAGTGACAGTGTAGAGACAGAGACAGTGTAATGTTAGTGACAGTATAGAGACAGAGACAGTGTGTGTAGAGACAGAGGCAGTGTAATCTCAGTGTAATGTCTCCTTTACACCACTAGATGAGAGCAGAGAACATGATGAGTGATCCGTCCAGGGCCGTACTCATAAATCATCTCTGAGTAGGAGAGCTGATCTAGGACAAATGTTGCATATTCAGATCGTAATCAATACGATTATATGGACAGGTCCTAGATCATCTCTTCTACTCTGAGAAGCTTTGTGGATTCCTGCCCAGACCGTAGTGCCAGTGTCACCTTGTCAGTACTGAGGAAAACAGATGGTGCATCCCACATGGCACCATCTTCCCTATATAGAGCAGTACTGTGTGTGTACTTTTCCAGGGCCCTCGGGTCAAAAATAGTGTACTATATATAGGGAACAGGGACATGTTGACGCAGTTAACACAACGGACATGTTGACTCGGTTAACACAATGGACATATTCACTCGGTTAACACAACAGACATCTTGACGCGGTTAACACAACGGACATGTTGACGCGGTTAACACAACGGACATGTTGACGCGGTTAACACAACGGACACGTTGACGCGGTTAACACAACGGACACGTTGACGCGGTTAACACAACGGACACGTTGACTCGGTTAACACAACGGACACGTTGACGCGGTTAACACAACGGACACGTTGACTCGGTTAACACAACGGACACGTTGACGCGGTTAACACAACGGACACGTTGACGCGGTTAACACAACGGACATGAACTCAGTTTTGCGTATCTCAAACTGAGGTCAGAGGTTAGAGGTTACATCATCACATGACCTTTAGAAGACATCCAAAAAGATGAATCTTCATTTCCAATTTGATAAGAATGTGAACAATGTAGCCAATACTGTAATCCCATCTACCAGACGTCTCTCTCTCTCTCTCTGTCAAACCTATACAGTATTCATGAGGTAGCGATTAAGCCTGGTGATGACGTTACCTATATTGTAATTAAAAATCAAAATATTTTCAGAACTTATATTAACTTTAAGTCACACTTCAACTGCAATTAACAGGTAACTGCCAAAATAAAGGAAACGCGTGAGGAAATGAGGGATACAACGTATATTGGAAGCAGGTGCTTCCACACAGGTGTGGTTCCTAAGTTAATTAAGCAAGTAACATCCCATCGTGCTTAGGGTCGTGTATAGAAATGCTGGTCAGGCCATTATTTTACCTGCCATGGCTATGCCCCCATAGGATGACAATGCCTCTATCCACAGGGCACGAGTGGTCACTGAATGGTTTGATGAGCATGAAAACGATGTAAACCCATATGCCATGGCCGTCTCAGTCACCAGATCTCAACCCAATTGAGTCTATTGGGCACTAGCTCAAAAACCCACCATTAGCACGAATTTCATTAACAAGAAGTACAACAATACAAATCTTTTCCGAGATGTGAGACAATTAACTTGCTATATGTTGTATAGTATAGCTTTGGAATCGTGACATTATGTACTTTCGAGGAAGATAGGCACCTTTCTCGACGTGTACACTGAATTTAGCTTAACAACCGCGTCCCCTGTAGCTCAGTTGGTAGAGCATGGCGCTTGCAACGCCAGGGTTATGGGTTCGTTTCTCCACGGGGGGCCAGTATGAAAAATGTATGCACTCACTAACTGTAAGTCGCTCTGGATAAGAGCGTCTGCTAAATGACTAAAATGTAAATCACAACGTGAACGCAATTGGTCGACAGTCTCCTGGGTGGCGCGTTATACATTCCTTCAATTATTGGATTCCTATCTCGTTTCTATAATATCTCTGGAAACGGAACCACACAATGCACCTTGGAATAAAGAGGCAGACAAATATGAAAAATGTGCTAGATCCTCCGTTTAATAAAAAATGTATCGTGGTAGAAATATCGCAAAAAATATGATCAATCGCTCCTTCGAGAGAAATCCTCCCGAGTTATGACATCGGCCAGTATTGAAATCTGACATGTATAATAGACGTTTTCGCGATCTAAAAGTCGTATTCCTATTAACTTCCAGTGTAAATTAGTGAGAGCGACTTTATCACGGTGCTATGTCATACCGCCGGATTTCTGCCTGCTTGAACGCCAATAACTCAGATACACATGAAAACATGAAATGACCCAGGGAATCAGTAGAACAACACTCAGAGATGCACAAAAACAATGTAACATTCAAAATGGGTGAACCTTTCCTTTAAACACTTCTCCAATCCTTGTTGAGATCTGATATTCTGCGCAGCGCAAGACAAGACGTAGGCCAATGTCATAGGCTTATCGTCAACCAATCACATTTCTGAAATCCTTTCGGGCTAAATTCCTGCTAAACATTGAGAGGACAGTTAGGCCTCACTACTTACAAAAACCTTGCTGCTGATGAAGAGCTACAAAATGAAATAAATAGCCGTATTAGTCTGAAAGATATAAGCTAATTTTGTCTAACTTGTGAAGCTCTCCAGTCTCCATGCTCATTAGTTGCTCATTCAAAATATTTGCCGCTACTTCACTCAATCCCATTTTAAAAGTCTCCCTTCCTAACTGTTTTACATTCCCTGAGACCAACCAGAAATGGTTCCTTGGCTACGTATTCCCAGATTTTCATAAAACAGCCACAAACAATCATAAACTCAGATGCTCAACAGTTGTTCCATCCCAGAGCCTAACTCAAGAAAGATCTTGATTTACGAATGCATATACAGTTGCAGCTGTTTGAGAAGGCATGCAAAATTGAGCAAAAACTGGCAAAATTTGGGAGATTTGATTAACCATTGTCAAGTCCTAGATGACGGAGATCAGATACACCCCATTCCCCTGAAACACACACAAGCATCTCTGTGCAGTCAGACCTTTGATTATTCTGTGCCACAATATGCCCCCTCTCTGAATGTCCGAATGTGACCCCCTCCCCATGGGTTACTGCAGCTAGTGTTGCCAGCACTGCCACTACCTGGGTGGGGGCACCCCACCGGAATCCCCACCGGCTAGGTACAAGGTCGTCAAGGTTCTCATTAGAAGCTTTGAGAATTTCCTTGTATATTATGCTCTCCCATCAGGGGGCTCTGGCTTTGTAGGACCAACCCTGCCAGGCAGGCTCAGAATCTTGAGGGGGCGGTGCTGCTCTAGTGGGTCTCTGACCGCATTCATCTTTCTGTTTTGGCTGGGTATAGGCTACTTACAGCAGGCCCATTAAACAGATAAGGCCTTCTCCTTAGTGTACGGGTCGCTCAGGTGGGTGTCGGGTTGGGGACCGTTCCATCATGATAGGACAATAAATGAATAAACTATATTTATAATTTATTTGAAAATGTATATCAATCAATCAATCAATTTTATTTTATATAGCCCTTCTTACATCAGCTAATATCTCGAAGTGCTGTACAGAAACCCAGCCTAAAACCCCAAACAGCTAGTAATGCAGGTGTAGAAGCACGGTGGCTAGGAAAAACTCCCTAGAAAGGCAAAACCTAGGAAGAAACCTAGAGAGGAACCAGGCTATGAGGGGTGGCCAGTCCTCTTCTGGCTGTGCCGGGTGGAGATTATAACAGAACCATGCCAAGATGTTCAAAAATGTTCATAAGTGACAAGCATGGTCAAATAATAATCAGGAATAAATCTCAGTTGGCTTTTCATAGCCGATCATTAGAGTTTAAAACAGCAGGTCTGGGACAGGTAGGGGTTCCATAACCGCAGGCAGAACAGTTTAAACTGGAATAGCAGCAAGGCCAGGCGGACTGGGGATAGCAAGGAGTCACCACGGCCGGTAGTCCCGACGTATGGTCCTAGGGCTCAGGTCTCTCAGTTGGCTTTTCATAGCCGATCATTAAGAGTTGAAAACAGCAGGTCTGGGACAGGTAGGGGTTTCGTAGCCGCAGGCAGAACAGTTGAAACTGGAATAGCAGCAAGGCCAGGCGGACTGGGGGCAGCAGGGTGTCATCATGCCCGGTAGTCCTGACGTATGGTCCTAGGGCTCAGGTTCTCAGAGAGAAAGAGAGAACGAGAGAATTAGAGAGAGCATACTTAAATTCACACAGGACACTGGATAAGACAGGAGAAGTACTCCAGGTATAACCAACTAACCCCAGCCCCCCGACACATAAACTACTGCAGCATAAATACTGGAGGCTGAGACAGGAGCGGTCCGGAGACACTGTGGCCCCATCCGAAGAAACCCCCGGACAGGGCCAAACAGGAAGGATATAACCCCACCCACTCCGCCAAAGCACAGCCCCCGCACCACTAGAGGGATATCCCCAACCACCAACTTACAATCCTGAGACAAGGCCGAGTATAGCCCACAGTATAGCCCACAGCTTCACCTTGGGGTTCTAATGCTGTCCAGACCGTAGCTTCACCTTGGGGTTCTAATGCTGTCCAGACCGTAGCTTCACCTTGGGGTTCTAATGCTGTCCAGACCGTAGCTTCACCTTGGGGTTCTAATGCTGTCCAGACCGTAGCTTCACCTTGGGGTTCTAATGCTGTCCAGACCGTAGCTTCACCTTGGGGTTCTAATGCTGTCCAGACCGTAGCTTCACCTTGGGGTTCTAATGAGAACTGTGTGTGCTCACTTATTTTGGCCCAAATATCACAACATGCTGTTAAATGGTACACAGTGTTTTGGTCTCCTGTTTACCTGTGTGGACGTCTATATTAGGTCAATGGCCCAACGCTCTACCAGGGGACAGGAGGGAAGGGTATTTAAGGGTTAGGGTTAGAAGGAGATTTAAGCAGGAGGCGAAGAGTTGCTAAAGGAATAATGAGAAAACGACAACAGTTTTTGAGTTGATAGTGAAGCGTTGTCACAGAAGATAAACTTGAGCCTGTAATACTTATCCGATTGTCCTGTCTGGTATTCAGAGCCTCCTAACCCTACCCCTAATCCTGTCTGGTATTCAGAGCCTCCTACCCCTAACCCTGTCTGGTATTCAGAGCCTCCTACCCCTAACCCTGTCTGGTATTCAGAGCCTCCTACCCCTAACCCTGTCTGGTATTCAGAGCCTCCTACCCCTAACCCTGTCTGGTATTCAGAGCCTCCTACCTCTACCCCTAACCCTGTCTGGTATTCAGAGCCTCCTACCCCTAACCCTGTCTGGTATTCAGAGCCTCCTACCCCTAACCATGTCTGGTATTCAGAGCCTCCTACCCCTAACCCTGTCTGGTATTCAGAGCCTCCTACCTCTACCCCTAACCCTGTCTGGTATTCAGAGCCTCCTACCCCTAACCTCTCCCGAGTGGCGCAGTGGTCTAAGGCACTGCATCGCAGTGCTAGCTGTGCCACTAGAGATCCTGGTTCGAATCCAGGCTCTGTCGTAGCTGGCCGTGACCGGGAGACCCATGGGGCGGCGCACAATTGGCCCAGCGTCGTCCAGGGTAGGGGAGGGAATGGCCGGCAGGGATGTAGCTCAGTGGTAGAGCATGGCGTTTGCAACGCCAGGGTTGTGGGTTCGATTCCCAAGGGGGGCCAGTATGGAAAAATAAACTATAAGTCGCTCTGGATAAGAGCGTCTGCTAAATGACTAAAAATGTAAATGTAACCCTGTCTGGTATTCAGAGCCCCCTAACCCTGTCTGGTATTCAGAGCCCCCTAACCCTGTCTGGTATTCAGAGCCCCCTAACCCTGTCTGGTATTCAGAGCCTCCTAACCCTGTCTGGTATTCAGAGCCTCCTACCCCTAACCATGTCTGGTATTCAGAGCCTCCTACCTCTACCCCTAACCCTGTCTGGTATTCAGAGCCTCCTACCCCTAACCTCTCCCGAGTGGCGCAGTGGTCTAAGGCACTGCATCGCAGTGCTAGCTGTGCCACTAGAGATCCTGGTTCGAATCCAGGCTCTGTCGTAGCCGGCCGTGACCGGGAGACCCATGGGGCGGCGCACAATTGGCCCAGCGTCGTCCAGGGTAGGGGAGGGAATGGCCGGCAGGGATGTAGCTCAGTTGGTAGAGCATGGCGTTTGCAACGCCAGGGTTGTGGGTTCGATTCCCAAGGGGGGCCAGTATGGAAAAATAAACTATAAGTCGCTCTGGATAAGAGCGTCTGCTAAATGACTAAAAATGTAAATGTAACCCTGTCTGGTATTCAGAGCCCCCTAACCCTGTCTGGTATTCAGAGCCCCCTAACCCTGTCTGGTATTCAGAGCCCCCTAACCCTGTCTGGTATTCAGAGCCTCCTACCCCTAACCCTGTCTGGTATTCAGAGCCTCCTACCCCTAACCCTGTCTGGTATTCAGAGCCTCCTACCCCTAACCCTGTCTGGTATTCAGAGCCTCCTAACCCTGTCTGGTATTCAGAGCCTCCTACCCCTACCCCTAACCCTGTCTGGTATTCAGAGCCTCCTACCCCTAACCCTGTCTGGTATTCAGAGCCTCCTAACCCTAACCCTGTCTGGTATTCAGAGCCTCCTACCCCTAACCCTGTCTGGTATTCAGAGCCTCCTACCCCTAACCCTGTCTGGTATTCAGAGCCTCCTACCCCTAACCCTGTCTGGTATTCAGAGCCTCCTAACCCTGTCTGGTATTCAGAGCCTCCTACCCCTAACCCTGTCTGGTATTCAGAGCCTCCTACCCCTAACCCTGTCTGGTATTCAGAGCCTCCTACCCCTAACCCTGTCTGGTATTCAGAGCCTCCTAACCCTAACCCTGTCTGGTATTCAGAGCCCCCTAACCCTGTCTGGTATTCAGAGCCTCCTACCCCTAACCCTGTCTGGTATTCAGAGCCTCCTACCCCTACCCCTAACCCTGTCTGGTATTCAGAGCCTCCTACCCCTAACCCTGTCTGGTATTCAGAGCCTCCTAACCCTAACCCTGTCTGGTATTCAGAGCCCCCTACCCCTAACCCTGTCTGGTATTCAGAGCCTCCTACCCCTAACCCTGTCTGGTATTCAGAGCCTCCTACCCCTAACCCTGTCTGGTATTCAGAGCCTCCTACCCCTAACCCTGTCTGGTATTCAGAGCCTCCTACCTCTAACCCTGTCTGGTATTCAGAGCCTCCTACCCCTAACCCTGTCTGGTATTCAGAGCCTCCTACCCCTAACCCTGTCTGGTATTCAGAGCCTCCTACCCCTAACCCTGTCTGGTATTCAGAGCCTCCTACCTCTAACCCTGTCTGGTATTCAGAGCCCCCTAACCCTGTCTGGTATTCAGAGCCCCCTAACCCTGTCTGGTATTCAGAGCCTCCTACCCCTAACCCTGTCTGGTATTCAGAGCCTCCTACCCCTAACCATGTCTGGTATTCAGAGCCTCCTACCCCTAACCCTGTCTGGTATTCAGAGCCTCCTACCTCTACCCCTAACCCTGTCTGGTATTCAGAGCCTCCTACCCCTAACCTCTCCCGAGTGGCGCAGTGGTCTAAGGCACTGCATCGCAGTGCTAGCTGTGCCACTAGAGATCCTGGTTCGAATCCAGGCTCTGTCGTAGCCGGCCGTGACCGGGAGACCCATGGGGCGGCGCACAATTGGCCCAGCGTCGTCCAGGGTAGGGGAGGGAATGGCCGGCAGGGATGTAGCTCAGTTGGTAGAGCATGGCGTTTGCAACGCCAGGGTTGTGGGTTCGATTCCCAAGGGGGGCCAGTATGGAAAAATAAACTATAAGTCGCTCTGGATAAGAGCGTCTGCTAAATGACTAAAAATTTAAATGTAACCCTGTCTGGTATTCAGAGCCCCCTAACCCTGTCTGGTATTCAGAGCCCCCTAACCCTGTCTGGTATTCAGAGCCCCCTAACCCTGTCTGGTATTCAGAGCCTCCTACCCCTAACCCTGTCTGGTATTCAGAGCCTCCTACCCCTAACCCTGTCTGGTATTCAGAGCCTCCTACCCCTAACCCTGTCTGGTATTCAGAGCCTCCTAACCCTGTCTGGTATTCAGAGCCTCCTACCCCTACCCCTAACCCTGTCTGGTATTCAGAGCCTCCTACCCCTAACCCTGTCTGGTATTCAGAGCCTCCTACCCCTAACCCTGTCTGGTATTCAGAGCCTCCTACCCCTAACCCTGTCTGGTATTCAGAGCCTCCTACCCCTAACCCTGTCTGGTATTCAGAGCCTCCTACCCCTAACCCTGTCTGGTATTCAGAGCCTCCTAACCCTGTCTGGTATTCAGAGCCTCCTACCCCTAACCCTGTCTGGTATTCAGAGCCTCCTACCCCTAACCCTGTCTGGTATTCAGAGCCTCCTACCCCTAACCCTGTCTGGTATTCAGAGCCTCCTAACCCTAACCCTGTCTGGTATTCAGAGCCCCCTAACCCTGTCTGGTATTCAGAGCCCCCTACCCCTAACCCTGTCTGGTATTCAGAGCCTCCTACCCCTACCCCTAACCCTGTCTGGTATTCAGAGCCTCCTACCCCTAACCCTGTCTGGTATTCAGAGCCTCCTAACCCTAACCCTGTCTGGTATTCAGAGCCCCCTACCCCTAACCCTGTCTGGTATTCAGAGCCTCCTACCCCTAACCCTGTCTGGTATTCAGAGCCTCCTACCCCTAACCCTGTCTGGTATTCAGAGCCTCCTACCTCTAACCCTGTCTGGTATTCAGAGCCTCCTACCCCTAACCCTGTCTGGTATTCAGAGCCTCCTACCCCTAACCCTGTCTGGTATTCAGAGCCTCCTACCCCTAACCCTGTCTGGTATTCAGAGCCTCCTACCTCTAACCCTGTCTGGTATTCAGAGCCCCCTAACCCTGTCTGGTATTCAGAGCCCCCTAACCCTGTCTGGTATTCAGAGCCTCCTACCCCTAACCCTGTCTGGTATTCAGAGCCTCCTACCCCTAACCCTGTCTGGTATTCAGAGCCTCCTACCCCTAACCCTGTCTGGTATTCAGAGCCTCCTACCCCTAACCCTGTCTGGTATTCAGAGCCTCCTACCTCTAACCCTGTCTGGTATTCAGAGCCCCCTAACCCTGTCTGGTATTCAGAGCCTCCTACCCCTAACCCTGTCTGGTATTCAGAGCCTCCTACCTCTACCCCTAACCCTGTCTGGTATTCAGAGCCTCCTACCCCTAACCCTGTCTGGTATTCAGAGCCCCCTACCCCTAACCCTGTCTGGTATTCAGAGCCTCCTAACCCTAACCCTGTCTGGTATTCAGAGCCCCCTAACCCTAACCCTGTCTGGTATTCAGAGCCCCCTAACCCTAACCCTGTCTGGTATTCAGAGCCCCCTAACCCTGTCTGGTATTCAGAGCCTCCTACCCCTAACCCTGTCTGGTATTCAGAGCCTCCTACCCCTAACCCTGTCTGGTATTCAGAGCCTCCTACCCCTAACCCTGTCTGGTATTCAGAGCCCCCTAACCCTGTCTGGTATTCAGAGCCTCCTACCCCTAACCCTGTCTGGTATTCAGAGCCTCCTACCCCTAACCCTGTCTGGTATTCAGAGCCTCCTACCCCTAACCCTGTCTGGTATTCAGAGCCTCCTAACCCTAACCCTGTCTGGTATTCAGAGCCTCCTAACCCTGTCTGGTATTCAGAGCCTCCTACCCCTAACCCTGTCTGGTATTCAGAGCCTCCTACCCCTAACCCTGTCTGGTATTCAGAGCCTCCTACCCCTAACCCTGTCTGGTATTCAGAGCCTCCTACCCCTAACCCTAACCCTGTCTGGTATTCAGAGCGTCCTAACCCTAACCCTGTCTGGTATTCAGAGCCTCCTACCCCTAACCCTGTCTGGTATTCAGAGCCTCCTACCCCTACCCCTAACCCTGTCTGGTATTCAGAGCCTCCTACCCCTAACCCTGTCTGGTATTCAGAGCCTCCTACCCCTAACCCTGTCTGGTATTCAGAGCCTCCTACCCCTAACCCTGTCTGGTATTCAGAGCCTCCTACCCCTAACCCTGTCTGGTATTCAGAGCCTCCAACCTCTAACCCTGTCTGGTATTCAGAGCCTCCTACCCCTAACCCTGTCTGGTATTCAGAGCCTCCTAACCCTGTCTGGTATTCAGAGCCTCCTACCCCTAACCCTGTCTGGTATTCAGAGCCTCCTACCCCTAACCCTGTCTGGTATTCAGAGCCTCCTACCCCTAACCCTGTCTGGTATTCAGAGCCTCCTACCCCTAACCCTAACCCTGTCTGGTATTCAGAGCCTCCTAACCCTAACCCTGTCTGGTATTCAGAGCCTCCTACCCCTACCCCTAACCCTGTCTGGTATTCAGAGCCTCCTACCCCTACCCCTAACCCTGTCTGGTATTCAGAGCCTCCTACCCCTACCCCTAACCCTGTCTGGTATTCAGAGCCTCCTACCCCTAACCCTGTCTGGTATTCAGAGCCTCCTACCCCTAACCCTGTCTGGTATTCAGAGCCTCCTACCCCTAACCCTGTCTGGTATTCAGAGCCTCCTACCCCTAACCCTGTCTGGTATTCAGAGCCTCCTACCTCTAACCCTGTCTGTTATTCAGAGCCTCCTACCCCTAACCCTGTCTGGTATTCAGAGCCTCCTACCCCTAACCCTGTCTGGTATTCAGAGCCTCCTACCCCTAACCCTGTCTGGTATTCAGAGCCTCCTACCTCTAACCCTGTCTGGTATTCAGAGCCCCCTAACCCTGTCTGGTATTCAGAGCCCCCTAACCCTGTCTGGTATTCAGAGCCCCCTAACCCTGTCTGGTATTCAGAGCCTCCTACCCCTAATCCTGTCTGGTATTCAGAGCCTCCTACCCCTAACCCTGTCTGGTATTCAGAGCCTCCTACCCCTAACCCTGTCTGGTATTCAGAGCCTCCTACCCCTAACCCTGTCTGGTATTCAGAGCCTCCTACCCCTAACCCTGTCTGGTATTCAGAGCCTCCTACCCCTAACCCTGTCTGGTATTCAGAGCCTCCTACCTCTAACCCTGTCTGGTATTCAGAGCCCCCTAACCCTGTCTGGTATTCAGAGCCTCCTACCCCTAACCCTGTCTGGTATTCAGAGCCTCCTACCTCTACCCCTAACCCTGTCTGGTATTCAGAGCCTCCTACCCCTAACCCTGTCTGGTATTCAGAGCCCCCTACCCCTAACCCTGTCTGGTATTCAGAGCCTCCTAACCCTAACCCTGTCTGGTATTCAGAGCCCCCTAACCCTAACCCTGTCTGGTATTCAGAGCCCCCTAACCCTGTCTGGTATTCAGAGCCTCCTACCCCTAACCCTGTCTGGTATTCAGAGCCTCCTACCCCTAACCCTGTCTGGTATTCAGAGCCTCCTACCCCTAACCCTGTCTGGTATTCAGAGCCTCCTACCCCTAACCCTGTCTGGTATTCAGAGCCCCCTAACCCTGTCTGGTATTCAGAGCCTCCTACCCCTAACCCTGTCTGGTATTCAGAGCCTCCTACCCCTAACCCTGTCTGGTATTCAGAGCCTCCTACCCCTAACCCTGTCTGGTATTCAGAGCCTCCTAACCCTAACCCTGTCTGGTATTCAGAGCCTCCTAACCCTGTCTGGTATTCAGAGCCTCCTACCCCTAACCCTGTCTGGTATTCAGAGCCTCCTACCCCTAACCCTGTCTGGTATTCAGAGCCTCCTACCCCTAACCCTGTCTGGTATTCAGAGCCTCCTAACCCTAACCCTGTCTGGTATTCAGAGCCTCCTAACCCTGTCTGGTATTCAGAGCCTCCTACCCCTACCCCTAACCCTGTCTGGTATTCAGAGCCTCCTACCCCTAACCCTGTCTGGTATTCAGAGCCTCCTAACCCTAACCCTGTCTGGTATTCAGAGCCTCCTACCCCTAACCCTGTCTGGTATTCAGAGCCTCCTACCCCTAACCCTGTCTGGTATTCAGAGCCTCCTACCCCTAACCCTGTCTGGTATTCAGAGCCTCCTAACCCTGTCTGGTATTCAGAGCCTCCTACCCCTAACCCTGTCTGGTATTCAGAGCCTCCTACCCCTAACCCTGTCTGGTATTCAGAGCCTCCTACCCCTAACCCTGTCTGGTATTCAGAGCCTCCTAACCCTAACCCTGTCTGGTATTCAGAGCCCCCTAACCCTGTCTGGTATTCAGAGCCTCCTACCCCTAACCCTGTCTGGTATTCAGAGCCTCCTACCCCTACCCCTAACCCTGTCTGGTATTCAGAGCCTCCTACCCCTAACCCTGTCTGGTATTCAGAGCCTCCTAACCCTAACCCTGTCTGGTATTCAGAGCCCCCTACCCCTAACCCTGTCTGGTATTCAGAGCCTCCTACCCCTAACCCTGTCTGGTATTCAGAGCCTCCTACCCCTAACCCTGTCTGGTATTCAGAGCCTCCTACCCCTAACCCTGTCTGGTATTCAGAGCCTCCTACCTCTAACCCTGTCTGGTATTCAGAGCCTCCTACCCCTAACCCTGTCTGGTATTCAGAGCCTCCTACCCCTAACCCTGTCTGGTATTCAGAGCCTCCTACCCCTAACCCTGTCTGGTATTCAGAGCCTCCTACCTCTAACCCTGTCTGGTATTCAGAGCCCCCTAACCCTGTCTGGTATTCAGAGCCCCCTAACCCTGTCTTGTATTCAGAGCCTCCTACCCCTAACCCTGTCTGGTATTCAGAGCCTCCTACCCCTAACCATGTCTGGTATTCAGAGCCTCCTACCCCTAACCCTGTCTGGTATTCAGAGCCTCCTACCTCTACCCCTAACCCTGTCTGGTATTCAGAGCCTCCTACCCCTAACCTTTCCTTAGTGGCGCAGTGGTCTAAGGCACTGCATCGCAGTTTTAGCTGTGCCACTAGAGATCCTGGTTCGAATCCAGGCTCTGTCATAGCCGGCCGTGACCGGGAGACCCATGGGGCGGCGCACAATTGGCCCAGCGTCGTCCAGGGTAGGGGAGGGAATGGCCGGCAGGGATGTAGCTCAGTTGGTAGAGCATGGCGTTTGCAACGCCAGGGTTGTGGGTTCGATTCCCAAGGGGGGCCAGTATGGAAAAATAAACTATAAGTCGCTCTGGATAAGAGCGTCTGCTAAATGACTAAAAATTTAAATGTAACCCTGTCTGGTATTCAGAGCCCCCTAACCCTGTCTGGTATTCAGAGCCCCCTAACCCTGTCTGGTATTCAGAGCCTCCTACCCCTAACCCTGTCTGGTATTCAGAGCCTCCTACCCCTAACCCTGTCTGGTATTCAGAGCCTCCTACCCCTAACCCTGTCTGGTATTCAGAGCCTCCTAACCCTGTCTGGTATTCAGAGCCTCCTACCCCTACCCCTAACCCTGTCTGGTATTCAGAGCCTCCTACCCCTAACCCTGTCTGGTATTCAGAGCCTCCTACCCCTAACCCTGTCTGGTATTCAGAGCCTCCTACCCCTAACCCTGTCTGGTATTCAGAGCCTCCTACCCCTAACCCTGTCTGGTATTCAGAGCCTCCTACCCCTAACCCTGTCTGGTATTCAGAGCCTCCTAACCCTGTCTGGTATTCAGAGCCTCCTACCCCTAACCCTGTCTGGTATTCAGAGCCTCCTACCCCTAACCCTGTCTGGTATTCAGAGCCTCCTACCCCTAACCCTGTCTGGTATTCAGAGCCTCCTAACCCTAACCCTGTCTGGTATTCAGAGCCCCCTAACCCTGTCTGGTATTCAGAGCCCCCTACCCCTAACCCTGTCTGGTATTCAGAGCCTCCTACCCCTACCCCTAACCCTGTCTGGTATTCAGAGCCTCCTACCCCTAACCCTGTCTGGTATTCAGAGCCTCCTAACCCTAACCCTGTCTGGTATTCAGAGCCCCCTACCCCTAACCCTGTCTGGTATTCAGAGCCTCCTACCCCTAACCCTGTCTGGTATTCAGAGCCTCCTACCCCTAACCCTGTCTGGTATTCAGAGCCTCCTACCCCTAACCCTGTCTGGTATTCAGAGCCTCCTACCTCTAACCCTGTCTGGTATTCAGAGCCTCCTACCCCTAACCCTGTCTGGTATTCAGAGCCTCCTACCCCTAACCCTGTCTGGTATTCAGAGCCTCCTACCCCTAACCCTGTCTGGTATTCAGAGCCTCCTACCTCTAACCCTGTCTGGTATTCAGAGCCCCCTAACCCTGTCTGGTATTCAGAGCCCCCTAACCCTGTCTGGTATTCAGAGCCTCCTACCCCTAACCCTGTCTGGTATTCAGAGCCTCCTACCCCTAACCCTGTCTGGTATTCAGAGCCTCCTACCCCTAACCCTGTCTGGTATTCAGAGCCTCCTACCCCTAACCCTGTCTGGTATTCAGAGCCTCCTACCCCTAACCCTGTCTGGTATTCAGAGCCTCCTAACCCTAACCCTGTCTGGTATTCAGAGCCTCCTACCCCTAACCCTGTCTGGTATTCAGAGCCTCCTACCCCTAACCCTGTCTGGTATTCAGAGCCTCCTACCCCTAACCCTGTCTGGTATTCAGAGCCTCCTAACCCTGTCTGGTATTCAGAGCCTCCTACCCCTAACCCTGTCTGGTATTCAGAGCCTCCTACCCCTAACCCTGTCTGGTATTCAGAGCCTCCTACCCCTAACCCTGTCTGGTATTCAGAGCCTCCTAACCCTAACCCTGTCTGGTATTCAGAGCCCCCTAACCCTGTCTGGTATTCAGAGCCTCCTACCCCTAACCCTGTCTGGTATTCAGAGCCTCCTACCCCTACCCCTAACCCTGTCTGGTATTCAGAGCCTCCTACCCCTAACCCTGTCTGGTATTCAGAGCCTCCTAACCCTAACCCTGTCTGGTATTCAGAGCCCCCTACCCCTAACCCTGTCTGGTATTCAGAGCCTCCTACCCCTAACCCTGTCTGGTATTCAGAGCCTCCTACCCCTAACCCTGTCTGGTATTCAGAGCCTCCTACCCCTAACCCTGTCTGGTATTCAGAGCCTCCTACCTCTAACCCTGTCTGGTATTCAGAGCCTCCTACCCCTAAACCTGTCTGGTATTCAGAGCCTCCTACCCCTAACCCTGTCTGGTATTCAGAGCCTCCTACCCCTAACCCTGTCTGGTATTCAGAGCCTCCTACCTCTAACCCTGTCTGGTATTCAGAGCCCCCTAACCCTGTCTGGTATTCAGAGCCCCCTAACCCTGTCTTGTATTCAGAGCCTCCTACCCCTAACCCTGTCTGGTATTCAGAGCCTCCTACCCCTAACCATGTCTGGTATTCAGAGCCTCCTACCCCTAACCCTGTCTGGTATTCAGAGCCTCCTACCTCTACCCCTAACCCTGTCTGGTATTCAGAGCCTCCTACCCCTAACCTCTCCCGAGTGGCGCAGTGGTCTAAGGCACTGCATCGCAGTGCTAGCTGTGCCACTAGAGATCCTGGTTCGAATCCAGGCTCTGTCATAGCCGGCCGTGACCGGGAGACCCATGGGGCGGCGCACAATTGGCCCAGCGTCGTCCAGGGTAGGGGAGGGAATGGCCGGCAGGGATGTAGCTCAGTTGGTAGAGCATGGCGTTTGCAACGCCAGGGTTGTGGGTTCGATTCCCAAGGGGGGCCAGTATGGAAAAATAAACTATAAGTCGCTCTGGATAAGAGCGTCTGCTAAATGACTAAAAATTTAAATGTAACCCTGTCTGGTATTCAGAGCCCCCTAACCCTGTCTGGTATTCAGAGCCCCCTAACCCTGTCTGGTATTCAGAGCCCCCTAACCCTGTCTGGTATTCAGAGCCTCCTACCCCTAACCCTGTCTGGTATTCAGAGCCTCCTACCCCTAACCCTGTCTGGTATTCAGAGCCTCCTACCCCTAACCCTGTCTGGTATTCAGAGCCTCCTAACCCTGTCTGGTATTCAGAGCCTCCTACCCCTACCCCTAACCCTGTCTGGTATTCAGAGCCTCCTACCCCTAACCCTGTCTGGTATTCAGAGCCTCCTACCCCTAACCCTGTCTGGTATTCAGAGCCTCCTACCCCTAACCCTGTCTGGTATTCAGAGCCTCCTACCCCTAACCCTGTCTGGTATTCAGAGCCTCCTACCCCTAACCCTGTCTGGTATTCAGAGCCTCCTAACCCTGTCTGGTATTCAGAGCCTCCTACCCCTAACCCTGTCTGGTATTCAGAGCCTCCTACCCCTAACCCTGTCTGGTATTCAGAGCCTCCTACCCCTAACCCTGTCTGGTATTCAGAGCCTCCTAACCCTAACCCTGTCTGGTATTCAGAGCCCCCTAACCCTGTCTGGTATTCAGAGCCCCCTACCCCTAACCCTGTCTGGTATTCAGAGCCTCCTACCCCTACCCCTAACCCTGTCTGGTATTCAGAGCCTCCTACCCCTAACCCTGTCTGGTATTCAGAGCCTCCTAACCCTAACCCTGTCTGGTATTCAGAGCCCCCTAGCCCTAACCCTGTCTGGTATTCAGAGCCTCCTACCCCTAACCCTGTCTGGTATTCAGAGCCTCCTACCCCTAACCCTGTCTGGTATTCAGAGCCTCCTACCCCTAACCCTGTCTGGTATTCAGAGCCTCCTACCTCTAACCCTGTCTGGTATTCAGAGCCTCCTACCCCTAACCCTGTCTGGTATTCAGAGCCTCCTACCCCTAACCCTGTCTGGTATTCAGAGCCTCCTACCCCTAACCCTGTCTGGTATTCAGAGCCTCCTACCTCTAACCCTGTCTGGTATTCAGAGCCCCCTAACCCTGTCTGGTATTCAGAGCCCCCTAACCCTGTCTGGTATTCAGAGCCTCCTACCCCTAACCCTGTCTGGTATTCAGAGCCTCCTACCCCTAACCCTGTCTGGTATTCAGAGCCTCCTACCCCTAACCCTGTCTGGTATTCAGAGCCTCCTACCCCTAACCCTGTCTGGTATTCAGAGCCTCCTACCTCTAACCCTGTCTGGTATTCAGAGCCCCCTAACCCTGTCTGGTATTCAGAGCCTCCTACCCCTAACCCTGTCTGGTATTCAGAGCCTCCTACCTCTACCCCTAACCCTGTCTGGTATTCAGAGCCTCCTACCCCTAACCCTGTCTGGTATTCAGAGCCCCCTACCCCTAACCCTGTCTGGTATTCAGAGCCTCCTAACCCTAACCCTGTCTGGTATTCAGAGCCCCCTAACCCTAACCCTGTCTGGTATTCAGAGCCCCCTAACCCTAACCCTGTCTGGTATTCAGAGCCCCCTAACCCTGTCTGGTATTCAGAGCCTCCTACCCCTAACCCTGTCTGGTATTCAGAGCCTCCTACCCCTAACCCTGTCTGGTATTCAGAGCCTCCTACCCCTAACCCTGTCTGGTATTCAGAGCCCCCTAACCCTGTCTGGTATTCAGAGCCTCCTACCCCTAACCCTGTCTGGTATTCAGAGCCTCCTACCCCTAACCCTGTCTGGTATTCAGAGCCTCCTACCCCTAACCCTGTCTGGTATTCAGAGCCTCCTAACCCTAACCCTGTCTGGTATTCAGAGCCTCCTAACCCTGTCTGGTATTCAGAGCCTCCTACCCCTAACCCTGTCTGGTATTCAGAGCCTCCTACCCCTAACCCTGTCTGGTATTCAGAGCCTCCTACCCCTAACCCTGTCTGGTATTCAGAGCCTCCTACCCCTAACCCTAACCCTGTCTGGTATTCAGAGCGTCCTAACCCTAACCCTGTCTGGTATTCAGAGCCTCCTACCCCTAACCCTGTCTGGTATTCAGAGCCTCCTACCCCTACCCCTAACCCTGTCTGGTATTCAGAGCCTCCTACCCCTAACCCTGTCTGGTATTCAGAGCCTCCTACCCCTAACCCTGTCTGGTATTCAGAGCCTCCTACCCCTAACCCTGTCTGGTATTCAGAGCCTCCTACCCCTAACCCTGTCTGGTATTCAGAGCCTCCTACCTCTAACCCTGTCTGGTATTCAGAGCCTCCTACCCCTAACCCTGTCTGGTATTCAGAGCCTCCTAACCCTGTCTGGTATTCAGAGCCTCCTACCCCTAACCCTGTCTGGTATTCAGAGCCTCCTACCCCTAACCCTGTCTGGTATTCAGAGCCTCCTACCCCTAACCCTGTCTGGTATTCAGAGCCTCCTACCCCTAACCCTAACCCTGTCTGGTATTCAGAGCCTCCTAACCCTAACCCTGTCTGGTATTCAGAGCCTCCTACCCCTACCCCTAACCCTGTCTGGTATTCAGAGCCTCCTACCCCTACCCCTAACCCTGTCTGGTATTCAGAGCCTCCTACCCCTACCCCTAACCCTGTCTGGTATTCAGAGCCTCCTACCCCTAACCCTGTCGGGTATTCAGAGCCTCCTACCCCTAACCCTGTCTGGTATTCAGAGCCTCCTACCCCTAACCCTGTCTGGTATTCAGAGCCTCCTACCCCTAACCCTGTCTGGTATTCAGAGCCTCCTACCTCTAACCCTGTCTGTTATTCAGAGCCTCCTACCCCTAACCCTGTCTGGTATTCAGAGCCTCCTACCCCTAACCCTGTCTGGTATTCAGAGCCTCCTACCCCTAACCCTGTCTGGTATTCAGAGCCTCCTACCTCTAACCCTGTCTGGTATTCAGAGCCCCCTAACCCTGTCTGGTATTCAGAGCCCCCTAACCCTGTCTGGTATTCAGAGCCCCCTAACGCTGTCTGGTATTCAGAGCCTCCTACCCCTAATCCTGTCTGGTATTCAGAGCCTCCTACCCCTAACCCTGTCTGGTATTCAGAGCCTCCTACCCCTAACCCTGTCTGGTATTCAGAGCCTCCTACCCCTAACCCTGTCTGGTATTCAGAGCCTCCTACCCCTAACCCTGTCTGGTATTCAGAGCCTCCTACCCCTAACCCTGTCTGGTATTCAGAGCCTCCTACCTCTAACCCTGTCTGGTATTCAGAGCCCCCTAACCCTGTCTGGTATTCAGAGCCTCCTACCCCTAACCCTGTCTGGTATTCAGAGCCTCCTACCTCTACCCCTAACCCTGTCTGGTATTCAGAGCCTCCTACCCCTAACCCTGTCTGGTATTCAGAGCCCCCTACCCCTAACCCTGTCTGGTATTCAGAGCCTCCTAACCCTAACCCTGTCTGGTATTCAGAGCCCCCTAACCCTAACCCTGTCTGGTATTCAGAGCCCCCTAACCCTGTCTGGTATTCAGAGCGTCCTACCCCTAACCCTGTCTGGTATTCAGAGCCTCCTACCCCTAACCCTGTCTGGTATTCAGAGCCTCCTACCCCTAACCCTGTCTGGTATTCAGAGCCTCCTACCCCTAACCCTGTCTGGTATTCAGAGCCCCCTAACCCTGTCTGGTATTCAGAGCCTCCTACCCCTAACCCTGTCTGGTATTCAGAGCCTCCTACCCCTAACCCTGTCTGGTATTCAGAGCCTCCTACCCCTAACCCTGTCTGGTATTCAGAGCCTCCTAACCCTAACCCTGTCTGGTATTCAGAGCCTCCTAACCCTGTCTGGTATTCAGAGCCTCCTACCCCTAACCCTGTCTGGTATTCAGAGCCTCCTACCCCTAACCCTGTCTGGTATTCAGAGCCTCCTACCCCTAACCCTGTCTGGTATTCAGAGCCTCCTAACCCTAACCCTGTCTGGTATTCAGAGCCTCCTAACCCTGTCTGGTATTCAGAGCCTCCTACCCCTAACCCTAACCCTGTCTGGTATTCAGAGCCCCCTAACCCTGTCTGGTATTCAGAGCCTCCTACCCCTAACCCTGTCTGGTATTCAGAGCCTCCTACCCCTAACCCTGTCTGGTATTCAGAGCCTCCTAACCCTGTCTGGTATTCAGAGCCTCCTACCCCTAACCCTAACCCTGTCTGGTATTCAGAGCCCCCTACCTCTAACCCTGTCTGGTATTCAGAGCCTCCTACCCCTAACCCTGTCTGGTATTCAGAGCCCCCTACCCCTAACCCTGTCTGGTATTCAGAGCCTCCTACCCCTAACCCTGTCTGGTATTCAGAGCCTCCTACCCCTAACCCTGTCTGGTATTCAGAGCCTCCTACCCCTAACCCTGTCTGGTATTCAGAGCCTCCTACCTCTACCCCTAACCCTGTCTGGTATTCAGAGCCTCCTACCCCTAACCCTGTCTGGTATTCAGAGCCTCCTACCCCTAATCCTGTCTGGTATTCAGAGCCGCCTACCCCTAACCCTGTCTGGTATTCAGAGCCTCCTACCCCTAACCCTGTCTGGTATTCAGAGCCTCCTACCCCTAACCCTGTCTGGTATTCAGAGCCTCCTACCCCTACCCCTAACCCTGGCATCTGATGCTGGTACTTTGCGTCATATATTAACATTTATTTGATCACTGCCTGTTCTTGTGGGTAAGTCTTTTATGACCAGATATTTCCCCTTTTCCAATGAATTCTGTTGTTGTAGATCTGCATTGCGTCACTGTGTTGTTGAGTTATACGAGCTGATGTAATAAAAGTACAGAATAACTTCTTCTTGCAACAAACTGTCATTCTAGTGAAAATGTTTTCTTAATGGTTATCCATTAGTAGTGACTTGTGGTTCTGGAGTTTGCATGGAACCGCTCACCGAGCAACATCCCTCACCTAACCCTCTGTAGCTCAGCTGGTAGAGCACGGCGCTTGTAACGCCAAGGTAGTGGGTTCGATCCCCGGGACCACCCATACAAAAAAAAAATGTATGCACGCATGACTGTAAGTCGCTTTGGATAAAAGCGTCTGCTAAATGGCATATTATTATTATTATTAAACCCTCTACCTGAATGGATTCAGCAGTCTTCTGCAGTATCGCCCCGCCCCCCCCTCTCTACCTGAATGGATTCAGCAGTCTTCTACAGTATCCCCCCCCCCCCCCCGAATGGATTCAGCAGTCTTCTACAGTATCGCCCCGCCCCCCCTCTCTACCTGAATGGATTCAGCAGTCTTCTACAGTATTGCCCCCGCCCCTCTACCTGAATGGATTCAGCAGTCTTCTACAGTATCGCCCCGCCCCCCCCTCTCTACCTGAATGGATTCAGCAGTCTTCTACAGTATCGCCCCGCCCCCCCTCTCTACCTGAATGGATTCAGCAGTCTTCTACAGTATTGCCCCCGCCCCTCTACCTGAATGGATTCAGCAGTCTTCTACAGTATCGCCCCGCCCCCCCCTCTACCTGAATGGATTCAGCAGTCTTCTACAGTATTGCCCCCGCCCCTCTACCTGAATGGATTCAGCAGTCTTCTACAGTATTGCCCCCGCCCCTCTACCTGAATGGATTCAGCAGTCTTCTACAGTATTGCCCCCGCCCCTCTACCTGAATGGATTCAGCAGTCTTCTACAGTATCGCCCCCCCCCCCCCCCTTTGCTCTTCATCCCCTCATTCTAGTGATCACCAAACAACACACGTTGCTATGCTACGCTCCTATGTATGACTTTACAGGGGCCATATCTGCTCTGGGTATTGCTGTGCCTGTGATGTCTGTACCCAGGATGCTGATTAGTTTCCTATTTGACATTAACTTGATTTCCAGAGAGGAACGTCTTATTCAGATGTTTTGCATTCATTACTGTGCCTGTTTTCAATCCACTATCTTACTGGGGATGGCTATAGGTCGCTATGTTGCAATCTGTCTTCCTCTAAGATACAACGACTACATCAACATGGCCCATTCTCTTATTTTCAACGCTGTGCTCATGATTCGAAACACTACTGTGATGGTCGGTCTGGTAACACCGCTTACATTGTGCAAGTCCAATATGATGTACCACTGCTTCTGTGAGCAGAACGTCAGTGGTTAGCTTGTGGCAACGTTTCCAGAAACAACATGTTTTTTTTTTGTTTTTTTTTGTCATTTAGCAGACGCTCTTATCCAGAGCGATTTACAGGAGCAATTAGGGTTAAGTGCCTTGCTCAAGGGCACATCGACAGATTTTTCACCTAGTCGGCTCGGGGATTAGAACCAGCGACCTTTCGGTTACTGGCCCAACGCTCTTACCCACTAAGCTACCTTAGTGGGTAACATGGCAGGTATAGTGACCTTCTGCATACCAACTACTTACTGTATTTTCATAGTGTATTCCTATGTGGTTATCTTTATGGCTATATTGAAATCACCATCAGGAGATTCACGGCAGAAGGCCATTGATACCTGCAGTTCTCATGTCATGGTTATATGTGTTGCTAATTTAAGTGCTATGCAGCCCAGTCAAAACTGTTCGCTGCTCTGGCACCCCAATGGTGGAACAAGCGCCCTCACGACGCCAGGACAGCGGAGTCACTGACCACCTTCCGGAGACACTTGAAACCCTACCTCTTTAAGGAATACCTGGGATAGTATAAAAGTAATCCTTCTACACCCCCCCCCCCTTCCAAATATAAAAAAAATAAAGGTAAAGTGGTTGTCCCACTGGCTATCATAAGGTGAATGCACCAATTTGTAAGTCGCTCTGGATAAGAGCGTCTGTTAAATTACCTAAATGTAAATGTGTATGACTGCATTCGTTGGCTATAGGGTGAACACTATCCCTCCTGATGTACACCTGTTTACTAGTCTGATGTATATTCTAGTTCCTGGCTGTTTTAATCCTGTAATATATGGTTATAGAACTAAAGAGATTAGAGTTCACTTGCTTAAATATTTTACATGTAATAAAATGGACTTGTGCTAATTGACTTGTGTTATACTGAATACAATAAACCATGTGTACTTGGAAATATTGTTTTATGTCTGTTTCTAACCTTGTTGTCATGTTTATGTGGGTTCAGTTGAGTCCGATGTTTAGATGTGATGCTAGTAGCCTTGCATGAGCCTTTGCCTGTGCTAGCTGGAACGGCTCATGGGAGCAGGAGCCTATCTCCTGTTTCTGTAGCGTGAGGCAGCTTGATGTTCAAGTACACCCTCTGGACAGGAAGCTAGGGCCGCAGGGCCTTACCCCCAGTCGATCTCCTTAATGCTGAGTGCCAAGCAGAGACAGATTGTATCATTTTTACAGTTTTGGGTATGACTCGGCCGGGGATCGAACTCCCAACTTTCCAATATCAGGGCAGACACTCTGACCACAAGAACACTGAGTTGGTACTTTGAGTGATGTGCCAGATTGAATAAAATTGCATCAATGATCCAAGTAATGACATTTCTTAGGATTGTAGGTGCCGATATAGGTCCTATGCAGGGACTAAAATGAACAACCGCCGCCTGCCGAATGCGGGTAGATATTTGCATTGGTCAAATGTATCTTTCCCCCAGCCACGTTGGCGGGTGGTCAGGGATCCATAGTGTGAGCGTTTCACACGCATTTGTGAATAAAAATGGTCAAGTATGATCACATTTATAGTAAAATAAATGCTGCAGTAGCTGTTTTCAAAGTATTTCTGCCGTTTTGTTTCATAGCTGGTAAATGAATCACACAAAATCATATCCCAACTCGCGCTGCAATGCTCCTGGCTGGGGGCTGTGCGCACATGAAGAGCTGCGCACAGGCATAAAAGTTGGTCTAATTTATTTGAAACTAAAGTCTACTGAAGTGAGACTTTGTCCTTGTGTTTCTTGGCTATAAGCTAGGTTGTTTTTCAATGTTTGAGTTTCAAAGACTCGCGTTTCCTCCCGTCCTTAAAAGTGAACATTTGTGATAGCTGTGATATTTTGGTTAATAGACAGGTCACAAAAAATTAAATGAAATTAAACAACATACCAAATTACTTCTTACTAGTAATACATTTATTGTTTTAGAAACATTACAAAGCATACTCATCCGTTTTTATGTTTCGTTGGTGTAATTTTAGCGCAATTTTTTTGGGGGGAATGGTAACATCTGAGTGACTGGTAGATGTTTAAATCAGTGGCTGGTGGACCAAAAAAGTTAATTTTAGGTCCTATGCCTATATTTATTTTAAGGCAAAGCAAATAACTGATTGTCACCTCAAAACGATTTGCTCCATAGTTGCAGGCATTGCAGAAAACGTGTGTAGAGATTACAAGAGTGGAAAACAAGTGCAACAAGTGTTGATTTTCGAAAGATACACTGTACACTACGCACTCACTGTATACACAAAGATTGTGTCCACATAATGTAAACCTATTACATCATGAAACGGTTTGACATATACCTGAATAACATCTGATACCAACAAAATATAACCAACAAAAATCATAACACATTTTTTCCCTTCAGTCTGCTTTCCAAAATACAGCTGCGGCCAACTAGACTAAAGTTCCTTTAGGAAAAATAAAGTTATTCTAAAATTAAATCAGCATAATACTCCTTCATATGTGCAGATCTGTGGACAAAGACACAGGACAGTACGGCTGTTGTTGATAATTAGTGGTCATAGTTAGAGAGTAATCCTTCACTGACTCCCAGTCGGCCCATTTCATTGGCTAATTGGACTCCCAGTCGGCCCATTTCATTGGCTAATTGGACTCCCAGTCGGCCCATTTCATCGGCTAATTGGACTCCCAGTCGGCCCATTTCATTGGCTAATTGGACTCACAGTCAGACCGTCTCATTGACTAATTGGCCCCTTGGTGATGTCACCATCCTCTGTGTGTCCAGTCCGACCCGCCTGATGCCTCCTGGGTAATTTAGTGTGTAAATAACTACTGTTATTGCAGCAGTAGCACACCAACACACCTCTGATGTTCATTACAGCGCCAATTAAACAATGACCATGTAAACATCACGTTGGGTTAGGGATGGTCTCCCTACTCTCTCATCATGTTGGGTTAGGGTCAGGGTTAGGGATGGTCTCCCTACTCTCTCATCATGTTGGGTTAGGGATGGTCTCCCTACTCTCTCATCATGTTGGGTTAGGGTCAGGGTTAGGGATGGTCTCCCTACTCTCATCATGTTGGGTTAGGGTCAGGGTTAGGGATGGTCTCCCTACTCTCATCATGTTGGGTTAGGGTCAGGTTTAGGGATGGTCTCCCTACTCTCTCATCATGTTGGGTTAGGGTCAGGGTTAGGGATGGTCTCCCTACTCTCTCATCATGTTGGGTTAGGGTCAGGGTTAGGGATGGTCTCCCTACTCTCTCATCATGTTGGGTTAGGGTCAGGGTTAGGGATGGTCTCCCTACTCTCATCATGTTGGGTTAGGGTCAGGGTTAGGGATGGTCTCCCTACTCTCTCATCATGTTGGGTTAGGGTCAGGGTTAGGGATGGTCTCCCTACTCTCATCATGTTGGGTTAGGGTCAGGGTTAGGGATGGTCTCCCTACTCTCATCATGTTGGGTTTGGGTCAGGGTTAGGGATGGTCTCCCTACTCTTATCATGTTGGGTTAGGGATGATCTCCCTACTCTCTCATCATGTTGGGTTAGGGTCAGGGTTAGGGATGGTCTCCCTACTCTCATCATGTTGGGTTTGGGTCAGGGTTAGGGTCAGGGTTAGGGATGGTCTCCCTACTCTCTCATCATGTTGGGTTAGGGTCAGGGTTAGGGATGGTCTCCCTACTCTCTCATCATGTTGGGTTTGGGTCAGGGTTAGGGTCAGGGTTAGGGATGGTCTCCCTACTCTCTCATCATGTTGGGTTTGGGTCAGGGTTAGGGTCAGGGTTAGGGATGGTCTCCCTACTCTCTCATCATGTTGGGTTAGGGTCAGGGTTAGGGATGGTCTCCCTACTCTCTCATCATGTTGGGTTAGGGTCAGGGTTAGGGATGGTCTCCCTACTCTCTCATCATGTTGGGTTAGGGATGGTCTCCCTACTCTCTCATCATGTTGGGTTAGGGTCAGGGTTAGGGATGGTCTCCCTACTCTCTCATCATGTTGGGTTAGGGATGGTCTCCCTACTCTCATCATGTTGGGTTAGGGTCAGGGTTAGGGATGGTCTCCCTACTCTCATCATGTTGGGTTAGGGTCAGGGTTAGGGATGGTCTCCCTACTCTCTCATCATGTTGGGTTAGGGATGGTCTCCCTACTCTCATCATGTTGGGTTAGGGTCAGGGTTAGGGATGGTCTCCCTACTCTCATCATGTTGGGTTAGGGTCAGGGTTAGGGATGGTCTCCCTACTCTCATCATGTTGGGTTAGGGTCAGGGTTAGGGATGGTCTCCCTACTCTCATCATGTTGGGTTAGGGTCAGGGTTAGGGATGGTCTCCCTACTCTCATCATGTTGGGTTAGGGTCAGGTTTAGGGATGGTCTCCCTACTCTCTCATCATGTTGGGTTAGGGTCAGGGTTAGGGATGGTCTCCCTACTCTCTCATCATGTTGGGTTAGGGTCAGGGTTAGGGATGGTCTCCCTACTCTCATCATGTTGGGTTAGGGTCAGGGTTAGGGATGGTCTCCCTACTCTCATCATGTTGGGTTAGGGTCAGGGTTAGGGATGGTCTCCCTACTCTCATCATGTTGGGTTTGGGTCAGGGTTAGGGATGGTCTCCCTACTCTTATCATGTTGGGTTAGGGATGATCTCCCTACTCTCTCATCATGTTGGGTTAGGGTCAGGGTTAGGGATGGTCTCCCTACTCTCATCATGTTGGGTTTGGGTCAGGGTTAGGGTCAGGGTTAGGGATGGTCTCCCTACTCTCTCATCATGTTGGGTTAGGGTCAGGGTTAGGGATGGTCTCCCTACTCTCTCATCATGTTGGGTTTGGGTCAGGGTTAGGGTCAGGGTTAGGGATGGTCTCCCTACTCTCTCATCATGTTGGGTTTGGGTCAGGGTTAGGGTCAGGGTTAGGGATGGTCTCCCTACTCTCTCATCATGTTGGGTTAGGGTCAGGGTTAGGGATGGTCTCCCTACTCTCTCATCATGTTGGGTTAGGGTCAGGGTTAGGGATGGTCTCCCTACTCTCTCATCATGTTGGGTTAGGGTCAGGGTTAGGGATGGTCTCCCTACTCTCATCATGTTGGGTTAGGGTCAGGGTTAGGGATGGTCTCCCTACTCTCATCATGTTGGGTTAGGGTCAGGGTTAGGGATGGTCTCCCTACTCTCATCATGTTGGGTTAGGGTCAGGGTTAGGGATGGTCTCCCTACTCTCATCATGTTGGGTTAGGGTCAGGGTTAGGGATGGTCTCCCTACTCTCATCATGTTGGGTTAGGGTCAGGGTTAGGGATGGTCTCCCTACTCTCATCATGTTGGGTTAGGGTCAGGGTTAGGGATGGTCTCCCTACTCTCTCATCATGTTGGGTTAGGGTCAGGGTTAGGGATGGTCTCCCTACTCTCATCATGTTGGGTTAGGGTCAGGGTTAGGGATGGTCTCCCTACTCTCATCATGTTGGGTTAGGGATGGTCTCCCTACTCTCATCATGTTGGGTTAGGGTCAGGGTTAGGGATGGTCTCCCTACTCTCATCATGTTGGGTTAGGGTCAGGGTTAGGGATGGTCTCCCTACTCTCATCATGTTGGGTTAGGGTCAGGGTTAGGGATGGTCTCCCTACTCTCATCATGTTGGGTTAGGGTCAGGGTTAGGGATGGTCTCCCTACTCTCTCATGTTGGGTTTGGGTCAGGGTTAGGGATGGTCTCCCTACTCTCATCATGTTGGGTTAGGGTCAGGGTTAGGGATGGTCTCCCTACTCTCTCATCATGTTGGGTTAGGGTCAGGGTTAGGGATGGTCTCCCTACTCTCTCATGTTGGGTTTGGGTCAGGGTTAGGGATGGTCTCCCTACACTCATCATGTTGGGTTAGGGTCAGGGTTAGGGATGGTCTCCCTACTCTCTCATGTTGGGTTAGGGTCAGGGTTAGGGATGGTCTCCCTACTCTCTCATCATGTTGGGTTAGGGTCAGGGTTAGGGATGGTCTCCCTACTCTCATCATGTTGGGTTAGGGTCAGGGTTAGGGATGGTCTCCCTACTCTCATCATGTTGGGTTAGGGTCAGGGTTAGGGATGGTCTCCCTACTCTCTCATGTTGGGTTAGGGTCAGGGTTAGGGATGGTCTCCCTACTCTCATCATGTTGGGTTAGGGTCAGGGTTAGGGATGGTCTCCCTACTCTCTCATGTTGGGTTTGGGTCAGGGTTAGGGATGGTCTCCCTACTCTCATCATGTTGGGTTAGGGTCAGGGTTAGGGATGGTCTCCCTACTCTCATCATGTTGGGTTAGGGTCAGGGTTAGGGATGGTCTCCCTACTCTCATCATGTTGGGTTTGGGTCAGGGTTAGGGATGGTCTCCCTACTCTCATCATGTTGGGTTAGGGTCAGGGTTAGGGATGGTCTCCCTACTCTCATCATGTTGGGTTAGGGTCAGGGTTAGGGATGGTCTCCCTACTCTCTCATGTTGGGTTAGGGTCAGGGTTAGGGATGGTCTCCCTACTCTCATCATGTTGGGTTAGGGTCAGGGTTAGGGATGGTCTCCCTACTCTCTCATCATGTTGGGTTAGGGTCAGGGTTAGGGATGGTCTCCCTACTCTCTCATCATGTTGGGTTTGGGTCAGGGTTAGGGATGGTCTCCCTACTCTCATCATGTTGGGTTAGGGTCAGGGTTAGGGATGGTCTCCCTACTCTCATCATGTTGGGTTAGGGTCAGGGTTAGGGATGGTCTCCCTACTCTCATCATGTTGGGTTAGGGTCAGGGTTAGGGATGGTCTCCCTACTCTCATCATGTTGGGTTAGGGTCAGGGTTATGGATGGTCTCCCTACTCTCTCATGTTGGGTTTGGGTCAGGGTTATGGATGGTCTCCCTACTCTCTCATCATGTTGGGTTAGGGATGGTCTCCCTACTCTCATCATGTTGGGTTAGGGTCAGGGTTATGGATGGTCTCCCTACTCTCATCATGTTGGGTTAGGGTCAGGGTTAGGGATGGTCCCCCTACTCTCATCATGTTGGGTTAGGGTCAGAGTTATGGATGGTCTCCCTACTCTCTCATGTTGGGTTTGGGTCAGGGTTAGGGATGGTCTCCCTACTCTCTCATCATGTTGGGTTTGGGTCAGGGTTAGGGATGGTCTCCCTACTCTCTCATGTTGGGTTTGGGTCAGGGTTAGGGTCAGGGTTATGGATGGTCTCCCTACTCTCTCATGTTGGGTTAGGGTCAGGGTTAGGGTCAGGGTTAGGGATGGTCTCCCTACTCTCTCATGTTGGGTTAGGGTCAGGGTTAGGGATGGTCTCCCTACTCTCATCATGTTGGGTTTGGGTCAGGGCTAGGGATGGTCTCCCTACTCTCTCATGTTGGGTTAGGGTCAGGGTTAGGGATGGTCTCCCTACTCTCATCATGTTGGGTTTGGGTCAGGGTTAGGGTCAGGGTTAGGGATAGTCTCCTTTGTGTCTCCTGACCCAAACTGGTCAGACAGGTTTAGGGTTGCAAAGATACCAGTAATTTACCAAAGTTACCGGAATCTTCAGTCATTTTGGAGATTCATATATAGTATTCGTTTTTTTCATAGCTGTGTCCATATTGTCCATTAGGTTGTAGTAGATAGATCATATGGTTCAAGAGAAAATAGCCTGATTATTAATAAAAAAAAGGATCTAATCAACAATGGCAATATTTTCAATTAACCCTTCACTAAGCCCCACCCCAGAATTTTGGGAAACCCATTGCAATGCACCAATGGATAGCAACTGAGTCTGACACCTCAGACAAGCTCACGTTTAAATCGCATGAAAGCCAGTCAGGGCTATGGCAAAAAACAGAGTTTTCTTTTTTTTAAATGTTAAATAATTTAACCGTGCACCAGGAGTAATTTCTACAGTGATTCCTGAAATGCAGAGCGTGTTAGCTGGTTAGCTAACTCTGTCTCATTGACCACCAAACGTTGCTAACGCTAGCTAGCTAGCCAGCCACTTAATATAACTTGTTTTCTCTAAATGTATGTTAGCTAGCTAAGTTAGCAATGTTATGAATACAACTCCCATCTGCTGTCGACATCAGGATACGATTTGAGAGCATTAGTTAGCTCCAAAAGTGGATATAGCTTTCTTTGAATTCATGGCCATTCAGTGGTTAGCTACACTACAAACATAATTTTACCAGGTTCCTGTGAAGCAATTGACAGTCCACCACAACATACCCAAGAGTTTCCTGATTAGTAAGGGGTCATCTGTGTTTTATTTAATTGTGTATTAGAAACACAGTTTGAGATCATTGTGAGGGGATTTCGCCAGTGGTTGAATGGGGAATTGGGCTTCCAACTATTGACTTTTTTCATAACTTCCACCAGTTTGACAACAAAACATTGACAACAAATACATATTGACATAGTAAAATAAATAAAAGTATGTACAAAAATATAAAGGATATTTCATGCAGAAACCCTCATATTAAACACCAATGGTATTCACTAAGTTGATGGTTTTTATTTAGGATAATGTTTTACAGCTTTGTCATTCTATTTTTAAATCATCTTATTTAATTTGTTCATATATTTTCCATGTGATACGGCCTACGCAGACGGCCAGAGATCATTAGACACCTGTGATAATCTGACGTACCCAAAAAAAGACCACTACATGTCATCTTATTAAATTACAAATTAACCTTGAAAGTTACCCAAATTCTGGTAGTTTACTGGTAAACCTAGAAAGTTTCTAGTAATCCCTTTGCAACCCTAGACAGGTTACATCATCCGGCTCAAAGAACCATGATAAAGAACACTACTTAGTGGTGGGTGGAGTCAGAGAGAGGAGCTGGTTAAGGGACAATAATAACAGGTAATAATCAAAACCGTGCAGTAATACATTTACATTTACGTCATTTAGCAGACGCTCTTATCCAGAGCGACTTACAGTTAGTGCATACATTATTCTTATTTTTTTTTCATACTGGCCCCCCATGGGAATCGAACCCACACCCCTGGCGTTGCAAACGCCATGCTCTACCAACTAAGCTACCTCCCTGCCGGCCATTCCCTCCCCTACCCTGGACAACGCTGGGCCAATTGTGCGCCGCCCCATTGGTCTCCCGGTTGCGGCCGGCTACAGCAGAGCCTGGATACAATATATATACACGCTCAATATAAGAAGTCGAAGTTGTGTATGTTGTCTCATGGGATGTCTGGTTTGGGGTATAAAGACCAACGACCAAACAGCAGAAGAAAACAGAACAGCAGCAAGTGGGTTTATTACGGCATTTGTAAACCATTCATACATATCAGAGTATTGAAAATATTGTGTCAATGAAAACGTTGAAGTTTTACATAGTTTTTTTCTTTTCATCTCAATTAATTGGCAATACCCAAAGTGTAATGATTAAAGAATTCCAGGGAATAAATTTTTCACACAGTGAGTTCATCTTTGTGGGATTTCCAGAGATCTACGAGTACAGACATCAACTTTTCTTACCATTTTTCATTATCTACATTTTGGTCTTGGTGGGAAATTCTTTGTTGATCCACGTGATTAGAATTATGGAGAGCCTCCACAGCCCCATGTATATACTAATATGTGGCCTGGCGGCGGTGGACATTGTGGTGGCAACAGTCGTTATCCCCAACATGCTGCTCAGCTTTCTGTTTGACTGGAACGACATCTCCTTGGCCAGCTGTTTGACTCAGATGTTCTTCACTCACTTCCTCTCGTCAGTAGAGTCGACTATCCTCCTGGCCATGGCTCTGGACCGCTATGTGGCCATCTGCTTCCCTCTACGCTACGCTCGCGTCATCAACTCTGCCACGTTAGTCAGACTGTTGCTGTTCACTGTTATAAGGAGTGGTTCCATAATGTCCCTGCTTGTTGCGCTAGCTGGTTCTCTGTCTTTCTGTGGATCCAATGTGATCCACCACTGCTACTGTGACCACATGGCCCTGGTTAGCCTAGCATGTGGTAACACTGACAAGAATCATGCTATGGGATTGGCTGTGATTATCTGTTTTGTGGGAATGGATATTTGTGTCATTGTATTTTCCTACATGAAGATTCTGAATGTAGTGTTGAGGGCAGCAGCAGGGGAGGATAGATGGAAAGCCTTCCATACTTGTGGCACCCACCTTCTTGTAATAATGTGTTTCTATCTGGTGGGTACTGTTACTTTTCTGTCACGCAATCTGAATATTCAAATTCCAACTGATATCAATACTTTGCTAGGGGTGATGTATATTGCTCTACCAGCAAGTGTCAATCCAATTATCTATGGAGTCCGGACAAAGGAAATACGAAACCGCATTTTGAAAATGTTCAACACAAGAGTAAACAAAGTATTGACTGTCCAGGTTGCTACTGTAGAAATGTGATTATTTTCAAAGCTCTACTTTAGTTAGTGTTAGAGTTAGGGTTAGATATTTACGGTGCCTTCAGAAATTATTCACACCCTTGATTTTTTTCCACATTTTGTTGTGTTACAGCCTGAATTAAAAATTTATTAAATTGAGATTTTGTGTCACTGATCTACACACAATACCCCATTATGTAAAAGTGGAAATATGTTTTTAGACATTTGTACAAATTCATAGAAAAATGAAAAGCTGAAATATCTTGGGTCAATATTTACAAAACACTATATCCACTAATTTTTCACATTTGTGTTTTTTCATCAGAAATAATTGCTTATGGGTACGTTCATGTGTGTGTAAAATATTTTTGATGTGTATGAAGTTGTTTTTTTGTTAGTTGCTAAAACACTATACACAGAGTGTACAAAACATTAAGAATACCTTCCTAATATTGAATTTCACCCCACGTTGACTCCAATACTTCCCACAGTTGTATCAAGTTGGCTGAATGATGGACCATTCAGTTGTGTCCTTTGGGTAGTGGACCATTCTTGATACACACAGGAAACTGTTGAGTGTGAAAAACCCAGCAGCGTTGCAGTTCTTGACACAAACCGGTGAGCATCAATAAGGGATCATATCTTTCACCTGGTCAGTCTATTTCAAGGAAAGAGAAGGTGTTCTTAATGTTTTGTACACTCAATACACTCAGTGTTTAGCTGGAATGTTTAGCTGGAATGGTATCCTGTATATTTGACTGTGATATGTGGCTGTCCCACCTAGCTATCTTAAGATGAATGCACTAACTGTAAGTCGCTCTGGATAAGAGCATCTGCTAAAAATGACTAAAATGTGAAATGTAAAATGTTTTACTGTACTATTGAATCATACTTTTTTAACATTTAAATATTGATGTCATAAATGTATCATTTGTACATTTCCTTACTACAAATGTAGTTATTTGTTACATTTCACTGTGTAAAACCTAGCAGTACTACTTATTTCTCTGAGAGTGAGGCAGATATATAGCATTTAGCAAAGAAACATGATTATTTGTCTTTCTGAAATGAAACCATCAAGTGATAGATTTAATACAAATACATGTCTGTTATTGAACAACCTCATCCTATGATCAGATAGTGATCATTTCTTTAAACAATAAAAGCAAAACTACCAACATTTCTGAAAATGGATATATAGCGTTTTGGAATGAAACTCTTGAAGTATTCAACCCCTTTGTTATGGCAAGCCTAAATACGTTCAGGAGAAAAGATTTGCTTAACAAGTCACATAATAAGTTACATGGACTCACTCTGTGTGCAATAATAGTGTTTAACATGATTGTTTTAATGACTACCTCATCTCTGTACCCCACACATACAATTATCTGTAACGTCCCTCAGTCGAGCAGTGAATTTCAAACACAGATTTAACCACAAACACCTGGGAGGTTTTCCAATGCCTCTCAAAGAAGGGCACCTATTGGTAGATAAACAATTAAGAAATAAAAAAAGAAGACGCTGAATATCCCTTTGAGCATGGTGAAATTCATATTTACACTTTGGATGTTGTCTCAATACACCCAGTCACTACAATGATACTGGCGTCCTTCCTAACTCAGTTGCTGGAGAGGATAATGGGCAAATATTGTACAATCCAGGTTTGCAAAGCTCTTAGAGACTTACCCAGAAACACTTACAGCTGTATTCACTGCCTACGGTGATTCTAACATGTATTGACTCCGGCGGTTGAATACTTTATCTAATCAAGATATATTAGTGTTTGATTTCCATAGATTTTTATGTTGTTAAAATGTTCTTTCACTTTCAGAGTATTTTGTGTAGATCGTTGACAAAAAAAAAAAATCACAATTAAATTCATTTCAAGCCCACTTTGTAACACAATAAAATGTGGAAAAAGTAAAGGAGTGTGAATACTTTCTGAAGACACTGAGTACTTTGACATGATATTACAGTATGAAAATGACACAATTATACCTATATGACTAAAATTAACTAACTATCCCCCTTGCATTTGGCTTGTGTTTTGTCAGTTATGCCATGATCACAGTCACAACTCCCAATACTACTCCACCTGTTCCTTAATTAAAGAAACTGAAAGACAACAACAATATATGTTATTATTGTTATTATTATTATTATTATTATTATATGATACAAATGTGTTTACCACATTATACTATATGTGCAGTTAGATAACAAGCCAATTATTCTCACTCGTAAACAACTAAAAACAGGAGTGTACAGTGAACAGAATAAATGAGTGGAGAGTGTTTCTAAAGTCCCTCAGCTACCAGGATGTTCTAATAAGGCCAAAGCTAATGAGAGCAGACTGGCCACCAACGATAGTTTGTTAGCAGTGTGGGGATTATTGGTTACCGAGGGGATTGAACCTACCTTACAGACTGAGCAAGCTAATCTTACTACATACAGTAATTAGCGCCAGGAGTATTTTCCTGACCTCATGACCTGGCCAGGAAAAACTCTGAACCTTCATTATAGCCTGTAATTAGGACCCCAGAGTTTTCCCTGGTCAGGTGACATGGTCAGGAAAAACGTACTGTCTGGAAATATTATTATCAATGTCTGGAAATCTTATTATCGTAGATCATGGAAATCATATTATCGTAGATCGTAGAAATCGTATTATCGTAGATTGTGTAACTCTTATTATCGTAGATCGTGGAAATCGTATTATCATAGATCATGGAAATCATATTATCGTAGATCGTAGAAATCTTATTATCGTAGATCGTAGAAATCTTATTATCGTAGATCGTGGAACTCTTATTATCGTAGATCGTGGAAATCGTATTATCATAGGTCGTGGAAATCTTATTGTCGTAGATCGTGGAAATCTTATTATCGTAGATCATGGAAATCATATTATCGTAGATCGTGGAACTCTTATTATCGTAGATCGTGAAAATCGTATTATCATAGATCGTGGAAATCTTATTGTCGTAGATCGTGGAAATCTTATTATCGTAGATCATGGAAATCGTATTATCGTAGATCGTGGAAATCGTATGATCATAGATTCGTGGAAATCTTATTATCGTAGATCGTGGAAATCTTATTATCGTAGATCATGGAAATCATATTATCGTAGATTGTGGAAATCATAGATCGTGGAAATCTTATTATCATAGATTGTGGAAATCGTAGATCGTGGAAATCTTATTATCATAGATTGTGGAAATCGTAGATCGTGGAAATCTTATTATCGTAAATTGTGGAAATCGTAGATCATGGAAATCGTAGATCGAAAAAAATAAAAATGAGCTATGAGGTATACCAGGTAGCGACAAATATTATTTTATTAAAGATACAGTTGAACATACAGGTTTCTTCCTTCCCACCCTCACAAAAATGTAGTATGTCAATTTATGATAAAATAATAATAATAATAATAATACACATTTCAGGGTGGTTTTGATACCTCAATAAATAAACAATACATTTCTCTGAGGGCAACAAAAGCTTCTTGTGATTTAAAATCTATTTATTTAATAATTGAAAAAGACTGGACCCATCATGTATTGAGCATGGCACATGTTGGCATATTACATTAACTAACTACGGGTTACTAACCCTAACCCATTCAGTATTATCCTATCCTAACTACGGGTTACTAACCCTAACCCCTACAGTATTATCCTATCCTAACTACGGGTTACTAACCCTAACCCCTACAGTATTATCCTATCCTAACTACGGGTTACTAACCCTAACCCCTATCCTACATGTCCAATAAATCTACATTGCATTCTATCTGAACTGTAGATTTGGGGCTAGATTCTATCAGATCCGTGCTAACCGACACCCGCATAGCGGTTGTTTCGGCCGTGTCGGAGGCGGAACCGCATTAGAGCTGTCAAATCAACAAGCGGCTCCTGGCGTTATACCCAAAGCTGACATTGCTATTGGCTGCACGGAGTCGCATTGAGAAATCCCATGCAGCCTTGTTTACAAGTTCAAACACTGGAATGTGAGATAATAATCTACACCTCGATTAGACTGATAAAAATCTTCATTATTTCAATTAATGATTTTCAATGTGAGCATCATTATTTCTATAAAGCAATATACACTTTCTCGTTCGGAACTTCTAACTCGAGTTGGACGGGTGTGGCTTCCTGACAATGATCACAGGAGTAGCTCCTCACTGATTTGACAGCTTCAAAACAGCTCCACGTCCGTCACCGCCAAAACATCAGCTATGCGGGTGTCGGCTATCACCCGTTAACGCTTGATTTGATTGAATCTAGGCCTAACAAGCCATAGTATTTCAAGAGAGACCCGATCAACTTTAAATCGCCATACATTTGTTATAGGGGTAGTACAGTCTTTGCCAGTAGCATGCTAGAAAGAGGGTGGTGGGGCTGGATTCAATCCTTATCGCGGATCTGTTATATCTCGATAGAAATTGAAAGGCAATGTTGCCGCGTTCGAGGAGACTGAGATTCACGGTAAACGCTGCATATATCGTCTCAATCGGAAATGACCGTTCCATTTTAACGCTGATCTTCCGAGATATGGATTGAATCCAGCCCTTAATCTCCAGGTATTTCAACAGCAACAATTTAGCAAGGAGCATGTGTGCATTATGCATGATATTCCCAGCTCTTCAGCTCTCTGCTGGCTATGGGCTATCTGGCTCTTATAGAAAATATCAATTCCAATTGAAGCACATACTATACTATATATGTGATACATTATTATATAAAGTGTACTGTATGAACAACATAAAAAAAAAACAAATAGTAAATGGGCATAAAGTTTGAACTGTGTTTGAAAAGGAAATATATATATTGAAAAAAAAATATTGTCACATACACCAGATAGGTACAGTGTAATGTGTTGTTTTACAGGGTCAGCCATAGTAGTATGATAGGTGCAGTCCTGCTCTTGGGGTGAGGCAGTGGACTGTCCTGCTCTGTGCATTACTGTTATCAAGTCATTGGTTTAGGCAGTAGTTGTAGTCGTTTGTAGCAAATTCCAGTTTTCCTTACATATGAAGGCCAGAACTGTAGTAATTCTACAGTTACATTAAATATAATTTCAATACAAAGATGACTGTTCAATCCTAATGATACCATGTATAACAAAAGTCATTTAATATGCCTGTTCAGTCCTAATGATACCATGTATAACAAAAGTCATTTAATATGCCTGTTCAGTCCTAATGATACCATGTATAACAAAAGTCATTTAATATGCCTGTTCAGTCCTAATGATACCATGTATAACAAAAGTCATTTAATGTGCCTGTTCAGTCCTAATGATACCATGTATAACAAAAGTCATTTAATGTGCCTGTTCAATCCTAATGATACCATGTATAACAAAAGTCATTTAATGTGCCTGTTCAGTCCTAATGATACCATGTATAACAAAAGTCATTTAATGTGCCTGTTCAGTCCTAATGATACCATGTATAACAAAGTCATTAAATGTATGCTACTACTGGAGTGTATTTATCACAACTTTGTGCTGCTTTTAACAAGACCTCCTCCTTCTCCTCCATCCTCAGACCACGCCATGCCTAGGCTGCATTTCCTCTACACTTTTTCTCTCTAACATCTTTGCTGTACGGAGAAGACGAATGTGAACAAGAACAGGACAACGGCACCACTGTGAGTGTGTTTAAAGGGTCTCCCTGGACTCTAAAGGGCCTCTCTCTCTCTCTCTCTCTCTCTCTCTCTCTCTCTCTCTCCCCTCCGGTTACAGTAGCTCCTCTGTACCACAACACAGGAACAACACAGCATCTTCATCCTCTATCTGTGGTTCAGCTTGGGAGAGTCTGTACCCTCCTCATCCTCATCGTCTTTTGCTCCGATCAGCCGCTGCCGCGCAAAGTCCTCAAAGATGATGTCATCATCGCTGGAGAGAGGAAACTCAGTTAGTCAGGATCCTGACAATACTCAGAAGGCATAACTATACTTTAGGTGCATTAATGATTGATGGCAGACAGGGGGGAGACATTTTGATTCATGGCAGACAGGGGGGAGACATTTTGATTCATGGCAGACAGGAGGGAGACATTTTGATTCATGGCAGACATGGGGGAGAAATTTAGATTCATGAAAGACAGGGGGAGACACTTTGGTAGGAATTCTGCAAGAGTTGGTTATGGGCAAGAGGTGTTTAGTATAGCGCATTTGTTCAGAGTTGGTTAGTAAAGTGTTTTAGATCAGAGTTTGTTAGTAAAGTGTATTAGATCAGAGATGGTTAGTAAAGTGTATTAGATCAGAGTTTGTTAGTAAAGTGTATTAGATCAGTTGTTTAGTAAAGTGTATTAAATAAAATGTTTAGTAAAGTGTATTAGATCAGAGTTTGTTAGTAAAGTGTATTAGATCAGAGATGGTTAGTAAAGTGTATTAGATCAGTTGATTAGTAAAGTGTATTAGATCAGAGATAATTAGTAAAGTGTATTAGATCAGAGTTGGTAAGTAAAGTGTATTAGATCAGTTGGTTAGTAAAGTGTATTAGATCAGTTGGTTAGTAAAGTGTATTAGATCAGAGTTGGGTAGTAAAGTGTATTAGATCAGAGTTGGTTAGAAAAGTGTATTAGATCAGAGATGGTTAGAAAAGTGTATTAGATCAGTTGGTTAGTAAAGTGTATTAGATCAGTTGGTTAGTAAAGTGTATTAGATCAGTTGGTTAGTAAAGTGTATTAGATCAGAGTTGGGTAGTAAAGTGTATTAGATCAGAGTTGGTTAGAAAAGTGTATTAGATCAGAGATGGTTAGTAAAGTGTATTAGATCAGAGTTGGTTGGTAAAGTGTATTAGATCAGTTGGTTAGTAAAGTGTATTAGATCAGTTGGTTAGTAAAGTGTATTGATCAGTTGTTTAGTAAAGTGTATTAGATAAAATGTTTAGTAAAGTGTATTAGATCAGAGTTGGTTAGTAAAGTGTATTAGATCAGTTGGTTAGTAAAGTGTATTGATCAGTTGTTTAGTAAAATGTTTTAGATCAGAGATGGTTTGTAAAGTGTATTAGATCAGAGATGGTTAGTAAAGTGTATTAGATCAGTTGGTTAGTAAAGTGTATTGATCAGTTGGTTAGTAAAATGTATTAGATCAGAGTTTGTTAGTAAAGTGTATTATATCAGAGTTGGTTAGTAAAGTGTATTAGATCAGAGTTGGTTAGTAAAGTGTATTAGATCAGAGATGGTTAGTAAAGTGTATTAGATCAGTTGGTTAGTAAAGTGTATTAGATCAGTTGGTTAGTAAAGTATATTAGATCAGAGTTGGTTAGTAAAGTGTATTAGATCAGTTGGTTAGTAAAGTGTATTAGATAAAATGTTTAGTAAAGTGTATTAGATCAGAGATGGTTAGTAAAGTGTATTAGATCAGAGTTGTTTAGTAAAGTGTATTAGATCAGAGATGGTTAGTAAAGTGTATTAGATCAGTTGGTTAGTAAAGTGTATTAGATCAGTTGGTTAGTAAAGTGTTTTAGATAAAATGTTTAGTAAAGTGTATTAGATCAGAGATGGTTAGTAAAGTGTATTAGATCAGAGATGTTAGTAAAGTGTATTAGATCAGAGTTGGTTAGTAAAGTGTATTAGATCAGAGTTGGTTAGTAAAGTGTATTAGATCAGAGATGGTTAGTAAAGTGTATTAGATCAGTTGGTTAGTAAAGTGTATTAGATCAGTTGGTTAGTAAAGTGTATTAGATCAGAGTTGGTTAGTAAAGTGTATTAGATCAGTTGGTTAGTAAAGTGTATTAGATCAGTTGGTTAGTAAAGTGAATTAGATCAGAGATGGTTAGTAAAGTGTATTAGATCAGTTGGTTAGTAAAGTGTATTAGATCAGAGTTTGTTAGTAAAGTGTATTAGATCAGAGTTGGTTGGTAAAGTGTATTAGATCAGTTGGTTAGTAAAGTGTATTAGATCAGTTGGTTAGTAAAGTGTATTAGATCAGAGATGGTTAGTAAAGTGTATTAGATCAGAGTTGGTTAGTAAAGTGTATTAGATCAGAGTTGGTTGGTAAAGTGTATTAGATCAGTTGGTTAGTAAAGTGTATTAGATCAGTTGGTTAGTAAAGTGTATTAGATCAGTTGGTTAATAAAGTGTATTAGATCAGAGATGGTTAGTAAAGTGTATTAAATCAGAGTTGGTTGGTAAAGTGTATTAGATCAGTTGGTTAGTAAAGTGTATTAGATCAGTTGGTTAGTAAAGTGTATTAGATCAGAGATGGTTAGTAAAGTGTATTAGATCAGAGTTGGTTAGTAAAGTGTATTAGATCAGAGTTGGTTGGTAAAGTGTATTAGATCAGTTGGTTAGTAAAGTGTATTAGATCAGTTGGTTAGTAAAGTGTATTAGATCAGAGATGGTTAGTAAAGTGTATTAGATCAGAGTTGGTTAGTAAAGTGTAGTAGATCAGAGTTGGTTAGTAAAGTGTATTAGATCAGTTGGTTAGTAAAGTGTATTAGATCAGATATGGTTAGTAAAGTGTATTAGATCAGTTGGTTAGTAAAGTGTATTAGATCAGAGATGGTTAGTAAAGTGTATTAGATCAGAGATGGTTAGTAAAGTGTATTAGATCAGAGTTGGTTAGTAAAGTGTAGTAGATCAGAGTTGGTTAGTAAAGTGTATTAGATCAGAGATGGTTAGTAAAGTGTATTAGATCAGTTGGTTAGTAAAGTGTTTTAGATAAAATGTTTAGTAAAGTGTATTAGATCAGAGATGGTTAGTAAAGTGTATTAGATCAGAGATGTTAGTAAAGTGTATTAGATCAGAGTTGGTTAGTAAAGTGTATTAGATCAGAGTTGGTTAGTAAAGTGTATTAGATCAGAGATGGTTAGTAAAGTGTATTAGATCAGTTGGTTAGTAAAGTGTATTAGATCAGTTGGTTAGTAAAGTGTATTAGATCAGAGTTGGTTAGTAAAGTGTATTAGATCAGTTGGTTAGTAAAGTGTATTAGATCAGTTGGTTAGTAAAGTGAATTAGATCAGAGATGGTTAGTAAAGTGTATTAGATCAGTTGGTTAGTAAAGTGTATTAGATCAGAGTTTGTTAGTAAAGTGTATTAGATCAGAGTTGGTTGGTAAAGTGTATTAGATCAGTTGGTTAGTAAAGTGTATTAGATCAGTTGGTTAGTAAAGTGTATTAGATCAGAGATGGTTAGTAAAGTGTATTAGATCAGAGTTGGTTAGTAAAGTGTATTAGATCAGAGTTGGTTGGTAAAGTGTATTAGATCAGTTGGTTAGTAAAGTGTATTAGATCAGTTGGTTAGTAAAGTGTATTAGATCAGTTGGTTAATAAAGTGTATTAGATCAGAGATGGTTAGTAAAGTGTATTAAATCAGAGTTGGTTGGTAAAGTGTATTAGATCAGTTGGTTAGTAAAGTGTATTAGATCAGTTGGTTAGTAAAGTGTATTAGATCAGAGATGGTTAGTAAAGTGTATTAGATCAGAGTTGGTTAGTAAAGTGTATTAGATCAGAGTTGGTTGGTAAAGTGTATTAGATCAGTTGGTTAGTAAAGTGTATTAGATCAGTTGGTTAGTAAAGTGTATTAGATCAGAGATGGTTAGTAAAGTGTATTAGATCAGAGTTGGTTAGTAAAGTGCAGTAGATCAGAGTTGGTTAGTAAAGTGTATTAGATCAGTTGGTTAGTAAAGTGTATTAGATCAGATATGGTTAGTAAAGTGTATTAGATCAGTTGGTTAGTAAAGTGTATTAGATCAGAGATGGTTAGTAAAGTGTATTAGATCAGAGATGGTTAGTAAAGTGTATTAGATCAGAGTTGGTTAGTAAAGTGTAGTAGATCAGAGTTGGTTAGTAAAGTGTATTAGATCAGAGATGGTTAGTAAAGTGTATTAGATCAGTTGGGTAGTAAAGTGTATTAGATCAGAGATGGTTAGTAAAGTGTATTAGATCAGTTGGGTAGTAAAGTGTATTAGATCAGAGATGGTTAGTAAAGTGTATTAGATCAGAGTTGGTTAGTAAAGTGTAGTAGATCAGAGTTGGTTAGTAAAGTGTATTAGATCAGTTGGTTAGTAAAGTGTATTATATCAGAGTTGGTTAGTAAAGTGTATTAGATCAGAGATGGTTAGTAAAGTGTATTAGATCAGAGTTGTTTAGTAAAGTGTATTAGATCGGAGATGGTTAGAAAAGTGTATTAGATCAGAGTTGGTTAGTAAAGTGTATTAGATCAGAGATGGTTAGTAAAGTGTATTAGATCAGTTGGTTAGTAAAGTGTATTAGATCAGTTGGGTAGTAAAGTGTATTAGATCAGAGTTGGTTAGTAAAGTGTATTAGATCAGTTGGTTAGTAAAGTGTATTAGATCAGTTGTTTAGTAAAGTGTATTAGATCAGTTGTTTAGTAAAGTGTATTAGATCAGAGATGGTTAGTAAAGTGTATTAGATCAGTTGGGTAGTAAAGTGTATTAGATCAGAGATGGTTAGTAAAGTGTATTAGATCAGTTGGGTAGTAAAGTGTATTAGATCAGAGATGGTTAGTAAAGTATATTAGATCAGAGTTGGTTAGTAAAGTGTAGTAGATCAGAGTTGGTTAGTAAAGTGTATTAGATCAGTTGGTTAGTAAAGTGTATTATATCAGAGTTGGTTAGTAAAGTGTATTAGATCAGAGTTGGTTAGTAAAGTGTATTAGATCAGAGATGGTTAGTAAAGTGTATTAGATCAGAGTTGTTTAGTAAAGTGTATTAGATCAGAGATGGTTAGAAAAGTGTATTAGATCAGAGTTCGTTAGTAAAGTGTATTAGATCAGAGATGGTTAGTAAAGTGTATTAGATCAGTTGGTTAGTAAAGTGTATTAGATCAGTTGGGTAGTAAAGTGTATTAGATCAGAGTTGGTTAGTAAAGTGTATTAGATCAGTTGGTTAGTAAAGTGTATTAGATCAGTTGTTTAGTAAAGTGAATTAGATCAGAGATGGTTAGTAAAGTGTATTAGATCAGAGATGGTTAGTAAAGTGTATTAGATCAGAGTTGATTAGAAAAGTGTATTAGATAAAATGTTTAGTAAAGTGTATTAGATCAGAGATGGTTAGTAAAGTGTATTAGATCAGAGTTGTTTAGTAAAGTGTATTAGATCAGAGTTGGTTAGTAAAGTGTATTAGATCAGAGTTGGTTAGTAAAGTGTATTAGATCAGAGATGGTTAGTAAAGTGTATTAGATCAGTTGGTTAGTAAAGTGTATTAGATCAGTTGGTTAGTAAAGTGTATTAGATCAGAGATGGTTAGTAAAGTGTATTAGATCAGTTGGTTAGTAAAGTGTATTAGATCAGTTGGTTAGTAAAGTGTATTAGATCAGAGATGGTTAGTAAAGTGTATTAGATCAGTTGGTTAGTAAAGTGTATTGATCAGTTGTTTAGTAAAATGTTTTAGATCAGAGATGGTTTGTAAAGTGTATTAGATCAGAGATGGTTAGTAAAGTGTATTAGATCAGAGTTGGTTAGTAAAGTGTATTAGATCAGTTGGTTAGTAAAGTGTATTGATCAGTTGGTTAGTAAAATGTATTAGATCAGAGTTTGTTAGTAAAGTGTATTATATCAGAGTTGGTTAGTAAAGTGTATTAGATCAGAGTTGGTTAGTAAAGTGTATTAGATCAGAGATGGTTAGTAAAGTGTATTAGATCAGTTGGTTAGTAAAGTGTATTAGATCAGTTGGTTAGTAAAGTCTATTAGATCAGAGTTGGTTAGTAAAGTGTATTAGATCAGTTGGTTAGTAAAGTGTATTAGATAAAATGTTTAGTAAAGTGTATTAGATCAGAGATGGTTAGTAAAGTGTATTAGATCAGAGTTGTTTAGTAAAGTGTATTAGATCAGAGATGGTTAGTAAAGTGTATTAGATCAGTTGGTTAGTAAAGTGTATTAGATCAGTTGGTTAGTAAAGTGTTTTAGATAAAATGTTTAGTAAAGTGTATTAGATCAGAGATGGTTAGTAAAGTGTATTAGATCAGAGATGTTAGTAAAGTGTATTAGATCAGAGTTGGTTAGTAAAGTGTATTAGATCAGAGTTGGTTAGTAAAGTGTATTAGATCAGAGATGGTTAGTAAAGTGTATTAGATCAGTTGGTTAGTAAAGTGTATTAGATCAGTTGGTTAGTAAAGTGTATTAGATCAGAGTTGGTTAGTAAAGTGTATTAGATCAGTTGGTTAGTAAAGTGTATTAGATCAGTTGGTTAGTAAAGTGAATTAGATCAGAGATGGTTAGTAAAGTGTATTAGATCAGTTGATTAGTAAAGTGTATTAGATCAGAGTTTGTTAGTAAAGTGTATTAGATCAGAGTTGGTTGGTAAAGTGTATTAGATCAGTTGGTTAGTAAAGTGTATTAGATCAGTTGGTTAGTAAAGTGTATTAGATCAGAGATGGTTAGTAAAGTGTATTAGATCAGAGTTGGTTAGTAAAGTGTATTAGATCAGAGTTGGTTGGTAAAGTGTATTAGATCAGTTGGTTAGTAAAGTGTATTAGATCAGTTGGTTAGTAAAGTGTATTAGATCAGTTGGTTAGTAAAGTGTATTAGATCAGAGATGGTTAGTAAAGTGTATTAGATCAGAGTTGGTTGGTAAAGTGTATTAGATCAGTTGGTTAGTAAAGTGTATTAGATCAGTTGGTTAGTAAAGTGTATTAGATCAGAGATGGTTAGTAAAGTGTATTAGATCAGAGTTGGTTAGTAAAGTGTATTAGATCAGAGTTGGTTGGTAAAGTGTATTAGATCAGTTGGTTAGTAAAGTGTATTAGATCAGTTGGTTAGTAAAGTGTATTAGATCAGAGATGGTTAGTAAAGTGTATTAGATCAGAGTTGGTTAGTAAAGTGTAGTAGATCAGAGTTGGTTAGTAAAGTGTATTAGATCAGTTGGTTAGTAAAGTGTATTAGATCAGAGATGGTTAGTAAAGTGTATTAGATCAGTTGGTTAGTAAAGTGTATTAGATCAGAGATGGTTAGTAAAGTGTATTAGATCAGAGTTGGTTAGTAAAGTGTATTAGATCAGAGTTGGTTAGTAAAGTGTATTAGATCAGTTGGTTAGTAAAGTGTATTAGATCAGTTGGTTAGTAAAGTGTATTAGATCAGAGATGGTTAGTAAAGTGTATTAGATCAGAGTTGGTTAGTAAAGTGTATTAGATCAGTTGGTTAGTAAAGTGTATTAGATCAGAGATGGTTAGTAAAGTGTATTAGATCAGAGTTGGTTAGTAAAGTGTATTAGATCAGAGATGGTTAGTAAAGTGTATTAGATCAGAGATGGTTAGTAAAGTGTATTAGATCAGAGTTGGTTAGTAAAGTGTAGTAGATCAGAGTTGGTTAGTAAAGTGTATTAGATCAGAGATGGTTAGTAAAGTGTATTAGATCAGTTGGGTAGTAAAGTGTATTAGATCAGAGATGGTTAGTAAAGTGTATTAGATCAGTTGGGTAGTAAAGTGTATTAGATCAGAGATGGTTAGTAAAGTGTATTAGATCAGAGTTGGTTAGTAAAGTGTAGTAGATCAGAGTTGGTTAGTAAAGTGTATTAGATCAGTTGGTTAGTAAAGTGTATTATATCAGAGTTGGTTAGTAAAGTGTATTAGATCAGAGTTGGTTAGTAAAGTGTATTAGATCAGAGATGGTTAGTAAAGTGTATTAGATCAGAGTTGTTTAGTAAAGTGTATTAGATCAGAGATGGTTAGAAAAGTGTATTAGATCAGAGTTGGTTAGTAAAGTGTATTAGATCAGAGATGGTTAGTAAAGTGTATTAGATCAGTTGGTTAGTAAAGTGTATTAGATCAGTTGGGTAGTAAAGTGTATTAGATCAGAGTTGGTTAGTAAAGTGTATTAGATCAGTTGGTTAGTAAAGTGTATTAGATCAGTTGTTTAGTAAAGTGTATTAGATCAGTTGTTTAGTAAAGTGTATTAGATCAGAGATGGTTAGTAAAGTGTATTAGATCAGTTGGGTAGTAAAGTGTATTAGATCAGAGATGGTTAGTAAAGTGTATTAGATCAGTTGGGTAGTAAAGTGTATTATATCAGAGATGGTTAGTAAAGTGTATTAGATCAGAGTTGGTTAGTAAAGTGTAGTAGATCAGAGTTGGTTAGTAAAGTGTATTAGATCAGTTGGTTAGTAAAGTGTATTATATCAGAGTTGGTTAGTAAAGTGTATTAGATCAGAGTTGGTTAGTAAAGTGTATTAGATCAGAGATGGTTAGTAAAGTGTATTAGATCAGAGTTGTTTAGTAAAGTGTATTAGATCAGAGATGGTTAGAAAAGTGTATTAGATCAGAGTTCGTTAGTAAAGTGTATTAGATCAGAGATGGTTAGTAAAGTGTATTAGATCAGTTGGTTAGTAAAGTGTATTAGATCAGTTGGGTAGTAAAGTGTATTAGATCAGAGTTGGTTAGTAAAGTGTATTAGATCAGTTGGTTAGTAAAGTGTATTAGATCAGTTGTTTAGTAAAGTGAATTAGATCAGAGATGGTTAGTAAAGTGTATTAGATCAGAGATGGTTAGTAAAGTGTATTAGATCAGAGTTGGTTAGAAAAGTGTATTAGATAAAATGTTTAGTAAAGTGTATTAGATCAGAGATGGTTAGTAAAGTGTATTAGATCAGAGTTGTTTAGTAAAGTGTATTAGATCAGAGTTGGTTAGTAAAGTGTATTAGATCAGAGTTGGTTAGTAAAGTGTATTAGATCAGAGATGGTTAGTAAAGTGTATTAGATCAGTTGGTTAGTAAAGTGTATTAGATCAGTTGGTTAGTAAAGTGTATTAGATCAGAGATGGTTAGTAAAGTGTATTAGATCAGTTGGTTAGTAAAGTGTATTAGATCAGTTGGTTAGTAAAGTGTATTAGATCAGAGATGGTTAGTAAAGTGTATTAGATCAGTTGGTTAGTAAAGTGTATTAGATCAGAGATGGTTAGTAAAGTGTATTAGATCAGTTGGTTAGTAAAGTGTATTAGATCAGTTGGTTAGTAAAGTGTATTAGATCAGAGATGGTTAGTAAAGTGTATTAGATCAGTTGGTTAGTAAAGTGTATTAGATCAGTTGGGTAGTAAAGTGTATTAGATCAGAGATGGTTAGTAAAGTGTATTAGATCAGAGTTGGTTAGTAAAGTGTATTAGATCAGTTGGTTAGTAAAGTGTATTAGATCAGAGTTGGTTAGTAAAGTGTATTAGATCAGAGATGGTTAGTAAAGTGTATTAGATCAGTTGGTTAGTAAAGTGTATTAGATCAGTTGGTTAGTAAAGTCTATTAGATCAGAGTTGGTTAGTAAAGTGTATTAGATCAGTTGGTTAGTAAAGTGTATTAGATAAAATGTTTAGTAAAGTGTATTAGATCAGAGATGGTTAGTAAAGTGTATTAGATCAGAGTTGTTTAGTAAAGTGTATTAGATCAGAGATGGTTAGTAAAGTGTATTAGATCAGTTGGTTAGTAAAGTGTATTAGATCAGTTGGTTAGTAAAGTGTTTTAGATAAAATGTTTAGTAAAGTGTATTAGATCAGAGATGGTTAGTAAAGTGTATTAGATCAGAGATGTTAGTAAAGTGTATTAGATCAGAGTTGGTTAGTAAAGTGTATTAGATCAGAGTTGGTTAGTAAAGTGTATTAGATCAGAGATGGTTAGTAAAGTGTATTAGATCAGTTGGTTAGTAAAGTGTATTAGATCAGTTGGTTAGTAAAGTGTATTAGATCAGAGTTGGTTAGTAAAGTGTATTAGATCAGTTGGTTAGTAAAGTGTATTAGATCAGTTGGTTAGTAAAGTGAATTAGATCAGAGATGGTTAGTAAAGTGTATTAGATCAGTTGGTTAGTAAAGTGTATTAGATCAGTTGGTTAGTAAAGTGTATTAGATCAGAGATGGTTAGTAAAGTGTATTAGATCAGAGTTGGTTAGTAAAGTGTATTAGATCAGAGTTGGTTGGTAAAGTGTATTAGATCAGTTGGTTAGTAAAGTGTATTAGATCAGTTGGTTAGTAAAGTGTATTAGATCAGTTGGTTAGTAAAGTGTATTAGATCAGAGATGGTTAGTAAAGTGTATTAGATCAGAGTTGGTTGGTAAAGTGTATTAGATCAGTTGGTTAGTAAAGTGTATTAGATCAGTTGGTTAGTAAAGTGTATTAGATCAGAGATGGTTAGTAAAGTGTATTAGATCAGAGTTGGTTAGTAAAGTGTATTAGATCAGAGTTGGTTGGTAAAGTGTATTAGATCAGTTGGTTAGTAAAGTGTATTAGATCAGTTGGTTAGTAAAGTGTATTAGATCAGAGATGGTTAGTAAAGTGTATTAGATCAGAGTTGGTTAGTAAAGTGTAGTAGATCAGAGTTGGTTAGTAAAGTGTATTAGATCAGTTGGTTAGTAAAGTGTATTAGATCAGAGATGGTTAGTAAAGTGTATTAGATCAGTTGGTTAGTAAAGTGTATTAGATCAGAGATGGTTAGTAAAGTGTATTAGATCAGAGTTGGTTAGTAAAGTGTATTAGATCAGAGTTGGTTAGTAAAGTGTATTAGATCAGTTGGTTAGTAAAGTGTATTAGATCAGTTGGTTAGTAAAGTGTATTAGATCAGAGATGGTTAGTAAAGTGTATTAGATCAGAGTTGGTTAGTAAAGTGTATTAGATCAGTTGGTTAGTAAAGTGTATTAGATCAGAGATGGTTAGTAAAGTGTATTAGATCAGAGTTGGTTAGTAAAGTGTATTAGATCAGAGATGGTTAGTAAAGTGTATTAGATCAGAGATGGTTAGTAAAGTGTATTAGATCAGAGTTGGTTAGTAAAGTGTAGTAGATCAGAGTTGGTTAGTAAAGTGTATTAGATCAGAGATGGTTAGTAAAGTGTATTAGATCAGTTGGGTAGTAAAGTGTATTAGATCAGAGATGGTTAGTAAAGTGTATTAGATCAGTTGGGTAGTAAAGTGTATTAGATCAGAGATGGTTAGTAAAGTGTATTAGATCAGAGTTGGTTAGTAAAGTGTAGTAGATCAGAGTTGGTTAGTAAAGTGTATTAGATCAGTTGGTTAGTAAAGTGTATTATATCAGAGTTGGTTAGTAAAGTGTATTAGATCAGAGTTGGTTAGTAAAGTGTATTAGATCAGAGATGGTTAGTAAAGTGTATTAGATCAGAGTTGTTTAGTAAAGTGTATTAGATCAGAGATGGTTAGAAAAGTGTATTAGATCAGAGTTCGTTAGTAAAGTGTATTAGATCAGAGATGGTTAGTAAAGTGTATTAGATCAGTTGGTTAGTAAAGTGTATTAGATCAGTTGGGTAGTAAAGTGTATTAGATCAGAGTTGGTTAGTAAAGTGTATTAGATCAGTTGGTTAGTAAAGTGTATTAGATCAGTTGTTTAGTAAAGTGAATTAGATCAGAGATGGTTAGTAAAGTGTATTAGATCAGAGATGGTTAGTAAAGTGTATTAGATCAGAGTTGGTTAGAAAAGTGTATTAGATAAAATGTTTAGTAAAGTGTATTAGATCAGAGATGGTTAGTAAAGTGTATTAGATCAGAGTTGTTTAGTAAAGTGTATTAGATCAGAGTTGGTTAGTAAAGTGTATTAGATCAGAGTTGGTTAGTAAAGTGTATTAGATCAGAGATGGTTAGTAAAGTGTATTAGATCAGTTGGTTAGTAAAGTGTATTAGATCAGTTGGTTAGTAAAGTGTATTAGATCAGAGATGGTTAGTAAAGTGTATTAGATCAGTTGGTTAGTAAAGTGTATTAGATCAGTTGGTTAGTAAAGTGTATTAGATCAGAGATGGTTAGTAAAGTGTATTAGATCAGTTGGTTAGTAAAGTGTATTAGATCAGAGATGGTTAGTAAAGTGTATTAGATCAGTTGGTTAGTAAAGTGTATTAGATCAGTTGGTTAGTAAAGTGTATTAGATCAGAGATGGTTAGTAAAGTGTATTAGATCAGTTGGTTAGTAAAGTGTATTAGATCAGTTGGGTAGTAAAGTGTATTAGATCAGAGATGGTTAGTAAAGTGTATTAGATCAGAGTTGGTTAGTAAAGTGTATTAGATCAGTTGGTTAGTAAAGTGTATTAGATCAGAGATGGTTAGTAAAGTTTATTAGATCAGAGTTGGTTAGTAAAGTGTATTAGATCAGAGATGGTTAGTAAAGTGTATTAGATCAGAGTTGGTTAGTAAAGTGTATTAGATCAGAGATGGTTAGTAAAGTGTATTAGATCAGAGTTGGTTAGTAAAGTGTATTAGATCAGATATGGTTAGTAAAGTGTATTAGATCAGAGTTGGTTAGTAAAGTGTATTAGATCAGAGATGGTTAGTAAAGTGTATTAGATCAGAGTTGGTTAGTAAAGTGTATTAGATCAGAGATGGTTAGTAAAGTGTATTAGATCAGAGTTGGTTAGTAAAGTGTATTAGATCAGAGTTGGTTAGTAAAGTGTAGTAGATCAGAGTTGGTTAGTAAAGTGTATTAGATCAGTTGGTTAGTAAAGTGTATTAGATCAGAGATGGTTAGTAAAGTGTATTAGATCAGAGTTGGTTAGTAAAGTGTAGTAGATCAGAGTTGGTTAGTAAAGTGTATTAGATCAGTTGGTTAGTAAAGTGTATTAGATCAGAGATGGTTAGTAAAGTGTATTAGATCAGAGTTGGTTAGTAAAGTGTAGTAGATCAGAGTTGGTTAGTAAAGTGTATTAGATCAGTTGGTTAGTAAAGTGTATTAGATCAGAGTTGGTTAGTAAAGTGTATTAGATCAGAGTTGGTTAGTAAAGTGTATTAGATCAGAGTTGGTTAGTAAAGTGTATTAGATCAGAGTTGGTTAGTAAAGTGTATTAGATCAGTTGGTTAGTAAAGTGTATTAGATCAGAGTTGGTTAGTAAAGTGTATTAGATCAGAGTTGGTTAGTAAAGTGTATTAGATCAGAGATGGTTAGTAAAGTGTATTAGATCAGAGTTGTTTAGTAAAGTGTATTAGATCAGAGATGGTTAGAAAAGTGTATTAGATCAGAGTTGGTTAGTAAAGTGTATTAGATCAGAGATGGTTAGTAAAGTGTATTAGATCAGTTGGTTAGTAAAGTGTATTAGATCAGTTGGGTAGTAAAGTGTATTAGATCAGAGTTGGTTAGTAAAGTGTATTAGATCAGAGATGGTTAGTAAAGTGTATTAGATCAGTTGGTTAGTAAAGTGTATTAGATCAGTTGTTTAGTAAAGTGAATTAGATCAGAGATGGTTAGTAAAGTGTATTAGATCAGAGATGGTTAGTAAAGTGTATTAGATCAGAGTTGGTTAGAAAAGTGTATTAGATAAAATGTTTAGTAAAGTGTATTAGATCAGAGATGGTTAGTAAAGTGTATTAGATCAGTTGGTTAGTAAAGTGTATTAGATCAGTTGGTTAGTAAAGTGTATTAGATCAGAGTTGGTTAGTAAAGTGTATTAGATCAGAGTTGGTTAGTAAAGTGTATTAGATCAGAGATGGTTAGTAAAGTGTATTAGATCAGTTGGTTAGTAAAGTGTATTAGATCAGTTGGTTAGTAAAGTGTATTAGAACAGAGTTGGTTAGTAAAGTGTATTAGATCAGTTGGTTAGTAAAGTGTATTAGATCAGAGTTGGTTAGTAAAATGTATTAGATCAGTTGGTTAGTAAAGTGTATTAGATCAGTTGGTTAGTAAAGTGTATTAGATCAGAGTTGGTTAGTAAAGTGTATTAGATCAGTTGGTTAGTAAAGTGTATTAGATCAGTTGGTTAGTAAAGTGAATTAGATCAGAGATGGTTAGTAAAGTGTAGTAGATCAGAGATGGTTAGTAAAGTGTATTGATCAGTTGTTTAGTAAAATGTTTTAGATCAGAGATGGTTTGTAAAGTGTATTAGATCAGAGTTTGTTAGTAAAGTGTATTAGATCAGAGTTGGTTAGTAAAGTGTATTAGATCAGAGATGGTTAGTAAAGTGTATTAGATCAGAGTTGTTTAGTAAAGTGTATTAGATCAGAGATGGTTAGAAAAGTGTATTAGATCAGAGTTGGTTAGTAAAGTGTATTAGATCAGAGTTGGTTAGTAAAGTGTATTAGATCAGAGATGGTTAGTAAAGTGTATTAGATCAGTTGGTTAGTAAAGTGTATTAGATCAGTTGGGTAGTAAAGTGTATTAGATCAGAGTTGGTTAGTAAAGTGTATTAGATCAGTTGGTTAGTAAAGTGTAGTAGATCAGAGTTGGTTAGTAAAGTGTATTAGATCAGAGATGGTTAGTAAAGTGTATTAGATCAGTTGGGTAGTAAAGTGTATTAGATCAGAGATGGTTAGTAAAGTGTATTAGATCAGTTGGGTAGTAAAGTGTATTAGATCAGAGATGGTTAGTAAAGTGTATTAGATCAGAGTTGGTTAGTAAAGTGTAGTAGATCAGAGTTGGTTAGTAAAGTGTATTAGATCAGTTGGTTAGTAAAGCGTATTATATCAGAGTTGGCTAGTAAAGTGTATTAGATCAGAGTTGGTTAGTAAAGTGTATTAGATCAGAGATGGTTAGTAAAGTGTATTAGATCAGAGTTGTTTAGTAAAGTGTATTAGATCAGAGATGGTTAGAAAAGTGTATTAGATCAGAGTTGGTTAGTAAAGTGTATTAGATCAGAGATGGTTAGTAAAGTGTATTAGATCAGTTGGTTAGTAAAGTGTATTAGATCAGTTGGGTAGTAAAGTGTATTAGATCAGAGTTGGTTAGTAAAGTGTATTAGATCAGTTGGTTAGTAAAGTGTATTAGATCAGTTGTTTAGTAAAGTGTATTAGATCAGTTGTTTAGTAAAGTGTATTAGATCAGAGATGGTTAGTAAAGTGTATTAGATCAGTTGGGTAGTAAAGTGTATTAGATCAGAGATGGTTAGTAAAGTGTATTAGATCAGAGTTGGTTAGTAAAGTGTATTAGATCAGTTGGTTAGTAAAGTGTATTATATCAGAGTTGGTTAGTAAAGTGTAGTAGATCAGAGTTGGTTAGTAAAGTGTATTAGATCAGTTGGTTAGTAAAGTGTATTATATCAGAGTTGGTTAGTAAAGTGTATTAGATCAGAGTTGGTTAGTAAAGTGTATTAGATCAGAGATGGTTAGTAAAGTGTATTAGATCAGAGTTGTTTAGTAAAGTGTATTAGATCAGAGATGGTTAGAAAAGTGTATTAGATCAGAGTTCGTTAGTAAAGTGTATTAGATCAGAGATGGTTAGTAAAGTGTATTAGATCAGTTGGTTAGTAAAGTGTATTAGATCAGTTGGGTAGTAAAGTGTATTAGATCAGAGTTGGTTAGTAAAGTGTATTAGATCAGTTGGTTAGTAAAGTGTATTAGATCAGTTGTTTAGTAAAGTGAATTAGATCAGAGATGGTTAGTAAAGTGTAATAGATCAGAGATGGTTAGTAAAGTGTATTAGATCAGAGTTGGTTAGAAAAGTGTATTAGATAAAATGTTTAGTAAAGTGTATTAGATCAGAGATGGTTAGTAAAGTGTATTAGATCAGAGTTGTTTAGTAAAGTGTATTAGATCAGAGTTGGTTAGTAAAGTGTATTAGATCAGAGTTGGTTAGTAAAGTGTATTAGATCAGAGATGGTTAGTAAAGTGTATTAGATCAGTTGGTTAGTAAAGTGTATTAGATCAGTTGGTTAGTAAAGTGTATTAGATCAGAGATGGTTAGTAAAGTGTATTAGATCAGTTGGTTAGTAAAGTGTATTAGATCAGTTGGTTAGTAAAGTGTATTAGATTAGAGATGGTTAGTAAAGTGTATTAGATCAGTTGGTTAGTAAAGTGTATTAGATCAGAGATGGTTAGTAAAGTGTATTAGATCAGTTGGTTAGTAAAGTGTATTAGATCAGTTGGTTAGTAAAGTGTATTAGATCAGAGATGGTTAGTAAAGTGTATTAGATCAGTTGGTTAGTAAAGTGTATTAGATCAGTTGGGTAGTAAAGTGTATTAGATCAGAGATGGTTAGTAAAGTGTATTAGATCAGAGTTGGTTAGTAAAGTGTATTAGATCAGTTGGTTAGTAAAGTGTATTAGATCAGAGATGGTTAGTAAAGTGTATTAGATCAGAGTTGGTTAGTAAAGTGTATTAGATCAGAGATGGTTAGTAAAGTGTATTAGATCAGAGTTGGTTAGTAAAGTGTATTAGATCAGAGATGGTTAGTAAAGTGTATTAGATCAGAGTTGGTTAGTAAAGTGTATTAGATCAGAGATGGTTAGTAAAGTGTATTAGATCAGAGTTGGTTAGTAAAGTGTATTAGATCAGAGATGGTTAGTAAAGTGTATTAGATCAGAGTTGGTTAGTAAAGTGTATTAGATCAGAGATGGTTAGTAAAGTGTATTAGATCAGAGTTGGTTAGTAAAGTGTATTAGATCAGAGTTGGTTAGTAAAGTGTAGTAGATCAGAGTTGGTTAGTAAAGTGTATTAGATCAGTTGGTTAGTAAAGTGTATTAGATCAGAGATGGTTAGTAAAGTGTATTAGATCAGAGTTGGTTAGTAAAGTGTAGTAGATCAGAGTTGGTTAGTAAAGTGTATTAGATCAGTTGGTTAGTAAAGTGTATTAGATCAGAGATGGTTAGTAAAGTGTATTAGATCAGAGTTGGTTAGTAAAGTGTAGTAGATCAGAGTTTGTTAGTAAAGTGTATTAGATCAGAGATGGTTAGTAAAGTGTATTAGATCAGAGTTTGTTAGTAAAGTGTATTAGATCAGAGATGGTTAGTAAAGTGTTTTAGATCAGTTGGTTAGTAAAGTGTATTGATCAGTTGTTTAGTAAAGTGTGTTAGATAAAATGTTTAGTAAAGTGTATTAGATCAGAGATAGTTAGTAAAGTGTATTAGATCAGAGTTGTTTAGTAATGTGTATTAGATCAGAGATGGTTAGTAAAGTGTATTAGATCAGTTGTTTAGTAAAGTGAATTAGATCAGAGATGGTTAGTAAAGTGTATTAGATCAGAGTTTGTTAGTAAAGTGTATTAGATCAGAGTTGGTTAGTAAAGTGTATTAGATCAGTTGGTTAGTAAAGTGTATTAGATCAGTTGGTGAGTAAAGTGTATTGATCAGTTGTTTAGTAAAGTGTATTGATCAGTTGTTTAGTAAAATGTTTTAGATCAGATGGTTTGTAAAGTGTATTAGATCAGAGATGGTTAGTAAAGTGTATTAGATCAGAGTTGTTTAGTAATGTGTATTAGATCAGAGATGGTTAGTAAAGTGTATTAGATCAGTTGTTTAGTAAAGTGAATTAGATCAGAGATGGTTAGTAAAGTGTATTAGATCAGAGTTTGTTAGTAAAGTGTATTAGATCAGAGTTGGTTAGTAAAGTGTATTAGATCAGTTGGTTAGTAAAGTGTATTAGATCAGTTGGTTAGTAAAGTGTATTGATCAGTTGTTTAGTAAAGTGTATTAGATAAAATGTTTAGTAAAGTGTATTAGATCAGAGATAGTTAGTAAAGTGTATTAGATCAGAGTTGTTTAGTAATGTGTATTAGATCAGAGATGGTTAGTAAAGTGTATTAGATCAGTTGTTTAGTAAAGTGAATTAGATCAGAGATGGTTAGTAAAGTGTATTAGATCAGAGTTTGTTAGTAAAGTGTATTAGATCAGAGTTGGTTAGTAAAGTGTATTAGATCAGTTGGTTAGTAAAGTGTATTGATCAGTTGTTTAGTAAAGTGTATTAGATAAAATGTTTAGTAAAGTGTATTAGATCAGAGATGGTTAGTAAAGTGTATTAGATCAGAGTTGTTTAGTAATGTGTATTAGATCAGAGATGGTTAGTAAAGTGTATTAGATCAGTTGTTTAGTAAAGTGAATTAGATCAGAGATGGTTAGTAAAGTGTATTAGATCAGAGTTTGTTAGTAAAGTGTATTAGAACAGAGATGGTTAGTAAAGTGTATTAGATCAGAGTTGGTTAGTAAAGTGTATTAGATCAGTTGGTTAGTAAAGTGTATTAGATCAGTTGGTTAGTAAAGTGTATTAGATCGGAGTTGGTTAGTAACATGTATTATTTCAGAGATCATTAGTAAAGTGTATTAGATTAGAGATGGTTAGTAAAGTGTATTAGATCAGAGTTGTTTAGTAATGTGTATTAGATCAGAGATGGTTAGTAAAGTGTTTTCGATCGGAGTTGGTTAGTAAAATGTATTAGATCAGTTGGTTAGTAAAATGTATTAGATCAGAGATGTTAGTAAAGTGTATTAGATCAGAGTTGTTTAGTAAAGTGTATTAGATCAGAGTTGGTTAGTAAAGTGTATTAGATCAGAGATGGTTAGTAAAGTGTATTAGATCAGTTGGTTAGTAAAGTGTATTATATCAGAGTTGGTTAGTAAAATGTATTAGATCAGTTGGTTAGTAAAGTGTATTAGATCAGTTGGTTAGTAAAGTGAATTAGATCAGAGATGGTTAGTAAAGTGTATTAGATCAGAGTTTGTTAGTAAAGTGTATTAGATCAGAGTTGGTTAGTAAAGTGTATTAGATCAGAGTTGTTTAGTAAAGTGTATTAGATCAGAGATGGTTAGAAAAGTGTATTAGATCAGAGTTGGTTAGTAAAGTGTATTAGATCAGAGTTGGTTAGTAAAGTGTATTAGATCAGAGATGGTTAGTAAAGTGTATTAGATCAGTTGGTTAGTAAAGTGTATTAGATCAGTTGGGTAGTAAAGTGTATTAGATCAGAGTTGGTTAGTAAAGTGTATTAGATCAGTTGGTTAGTAAAGTGTATTAGATCAGTTGTTTAGTAAAGTGAATTAGATCAGAGATGGTTAGTAAAGTGTATTAGATCAGAGATGGTTAGTAAAGTGTATTAGATCAGAGTTGGTTAGTAAAGTGTATTAGATCAGAGTTGGTTAGTAAAGCGTATTAGATCAGTTGGTTAGTAAAGTGTATTAGATAAAATGTTTAGTAAAGTGTATTAGATCAGTTGGTTAGTAAAGTGTATTAGATCAGAGTTGGTTAGTAAAGTGTATTAGATCAGTTGGTTAGTAAAGTGTATTAGATCAGTTGGTTAGTAAAGTGAATTAGATCAGAGATGGTTAGTAAAGTGTATTAGATCAGAGTTTGTTAGTAAAGTGTATTAGATCAGAGTTGGTTAGTAAAGTGTATTAGATCAGAGATGGTTAGTAAAGTGTATTAGATCAGAGTTGTTTAGTAAAGTGTATTAGATCAGAGATGGTTAGAAAAGTGTATTAGATCAGAGTTGGTTAGTAAAGTGTATTAGATCAGAGTTGGTTAGTAAAGTGTATTAGATCAGAGATGGTTAGTAAAGTGTATTAGATCAGTTGGTTAGTAAAGTGTATTAGATCAGTTGGGTAGTAAAATTTATTAGATCAGAGTTGGTTAGTAAAGTGTATTAGATCAGTTGGTTAGTAAAGTGTATTAGATCAGTTGTTTAGTAAAGTGAATTAGATCAGAGATGGTTAGTAAAGTGTATTAGATCAGAGTTGGGTAGTAAAGTGTATTAGATCAGAGATGGTTAGTAAAGTGTATTAGATCAGAGATGGTTAGTAAAGTGTATTAGATCAGAGTTGGTTAGTAAAGTGTATTAGATCAAAGTTGGTTATTAAAGTGTATTAGATCAGAGATGGTTAGTAAAGTGTATTAGATCAGTTGGTTAGTAAAGTGTATTAGATCAGTTGGTTAGTAAAGTGTATTAGATCAGAGTTGGTTAGTAAAGTGTATTAGATCAGTTGTTTAGTAAAGTGTATTAGATCAGTTGTTTAGTAAAGTGAATTAGATCAGAGATGGTTAGTAAAGTGTATTAGATCAGTTGGTTAGTAAAGTGTATTGATCAGTTGTTTAGTAAAATGTTTTAGATCAGAGATGGTTTGTAAAGTGTATTAGATCAGAGATGGTTAGTAAAGTGTATTAGATCAGAGTTATTTAGTAAAGTGAATTAGATCAGAGATGGTTAGTAAAGTGTTTTAGATCAGAGTTTGTTAGTAAAGTGTATTAGATCAGAGATGGTTAGTAAAGTGTATTAGATCAGTTGGTTAGTAAAGTGTATTGATCAGTTGTTTAGTAAAGTGTGTTAGATAAAATGTTTAGTAAAGTGTATTAGATCAGAGATAGTTAGTAAAGTGTATTAGATCAGAGTTGTTTAGTAATGTGTATTAGATCAGAGATGGTTAGTAAAGTGTATTAGATCAGTTGTTTAGTAAAGTGAATTAGATCAGAGATGGTTAGTAAAGTGTATTAGATCAGAGTTTGTTAGTAAAGTGTATTATATCAGAGTTGGTTAGTAAAGTGTATTAGATCAGTTGGTTAGTAAAGTGTATTAGATCAGTTGGTGAGTAAAGTGTATTGATCAGTTGTTTAGTAAAGTGTATTGATCAGTTGTTTAGTAAAATGTTTTAGATCAGATGGTTTGTAAAGTGTATTAGATCAGAGATGGTTAGTAAAGTGTATTAGATCAGAGTTGTTTAGTAATGTGTATTAGATCAGAGATGGTTAGTAAAGTGTATTAGATCAGTTGTTTAGTAAAGTGAATTAGATCAGAGATGGTTAGTAAAGTGTATTAGATCAGAGTTTGTTAGTAAAGTGTATTAGATCAGAGTTGGTTAGTAAAGTGTATTAGATCAGTTGGTTAGTAAAGTGTATTAGATCAGTTGGTTAGTAAAGTGTATTGATCAGTTGTTTAGTAAAGTGTATTAGATAAAATGTTTAGTAAAGTGTATTAGATCAGAGATAGTTAGTAAAGTGTATTAGATCAGAGTTGTTTAGTAATGTGTATTAGATCAGAGATGGTTAGTAAAGTGTATTAGATCAGTTGTTTAGTAAAGTGAATTAGATCAGAGATGGTTAGTAAAGTGTATTAGATCAGAGTTTGTTAGTAAAGTGTATTAGATCAGAGTTGGTTAGTAAAGTGTATTAGATCAGTTGGTTAGTAAAGTGTATTGATCAGTTGTTTAGTAAAGTGTATTAGATAAAATGTTTAGTAAAGTGTATTAGATCAGAGATGGTTAGTAAAGTGTATTAGATCAGAGTTGTTTAGTAATGTGTATTAGATCAGAGATGGTTAGTAAAGTGTATTAGATCAGTTGTTTAGTAAAGTTAATTAGATCAGAGATGGTTAGTAAAGTGTATTAGATCAGAGTTTGTTAGTAAAGTGTATTAGATCAGAGATGGTTAGTAAAGTGTATTAGATCAGAGTTGGTTAGTAAAGTGTATTAGATCAGTTGGTTAGTAAAGTGTATTAGATCAGTTGGTTAGTAAAGTGTATTAGATCGGAGTTGGTTAGTAAAATGTATTATTTCAGAGATCATTAGTAAAGTGTATTAGATTAGAGATGGTTAGTAAAGTGTATTAGATCAGAGTTGTTTAGTAATGTGTATTAGATCAGAGATGGTTAGTAAAGTGTTTTCGATCGGAGTTGGTTAGTAAAATGTATTAGATCAGTTGGTTAGTAAAATGTATTAGATCAGAGATGTTAGTAAAGTGTATTAGATCAGAGTTGTTTAGTAAAGTGTATTAGATCAGAGTTGGTTAGTAAAGTGTATTAGATCAGAGTTGGTTAGTAAAGTGTATTAGATCAGTTGGTTAGTAAAGTGTATTATATCAGAGTTGGTTAGTAAAATGTATTAGATCAGTTGGTTAGTAAAGTGTATTAGATCAGTTGTTTAGTAAAGTGAATTAGATCAGAGATGGTTAGTAAAGTGTATTAGATCAGAGTTTGTTAGTAAAGTGTATTAGATCAGTTAGTTAGTAAAGTGTATTAAATCAGTTAGTTAAAAAAGTGTATTAGATCAGAGTTGGTTACTAAAGTGTATTAGATCAGAGTTGGTTAGAAAAGTGTATTAGATCAGTTGGTTAGTAAAGTGGATTATATCAGAGTTGGTTAGTAAAGTGTATTAGATCAGTTGTTTAGTAAAGTGTATTAGATCAGAGTTGGTTAGTAAAGTGTATTAGATCAGAGTTGGTTAGTAAAGTGTATTAGATCAGTTGGTTAGTAAAGTGTATTATATCAGAGTTGGTTAGTAAAATGTATTAGATCAGTTGGTTAGTAAAGTGTATTAGATCAGTTGTTTAGTAAAGTGAATTAGATCAGATATGGTTAGTAAAGTGTATTAGATCAGAGTTTGTTAGTAAAGTGTATTAGATCAGTTGGTTAGTAAAGTGTATTAAATCAGTTAGTTAAAAAAGTGTATTAGATCAGATATGGTTAGTATAGTGTATTAGATCAGAGTTGGTTAGTAAAGTGTATTAGATCAGAGTTGGTTAGAAAAGTGTATTAGATCAGAGATGGTTAGTAAAGTGTATTAGATCAGAGTTGGTTACTAAAGTGTATTAGATCAGAGTTGGTTAGAAAAGTGTATTAGATCAGTTGGTTAGTAAAGTGTATTAGATCAGAGTTGGTTAGTAAAGTGTATTAGATCAGAGTTGGTTAGTAAAGTGTTTTAGATCAGAGACGGTTAGTAAAGTGTATTAGATCAGTTGGTTAGTAAAGTGTATTAGATCAGAGATGATTAGTAAAGTGTATTAGATCCGTTGGTTAGTAAAGTGTATTAGATCAGAGTTGGTTGGTAAAGTGTATTAGATCAGAGTTGGTTAGTAAAGTGTATTAAATCAGAGTTGGTTAGTAAAGTGTATTAGATCAGAGATGGTTAGAAAAGTGGATTAGATCAGTTGGTTAGTAAAGTGGATTATATCAGAGTTGGTTAGTAAAGTGTATTATATCAGAGTTGGTTAGTAAAGTGTATTAGATCAGAGATGGTTAGAAAAGTGGATTAGATCAGTTGGTTAGTAAAGTGTATTAGATCAGAGATGGTTAGAAAAGTGGATTAGATCAGTTGGTTAGTAAAGTGGATTATATCAGAGTTGGTTAGTAAAGTGTATTAGATCAGAGTTGGTTAGTAAAGTGTATTAGATCAGAGTTGGTTAGTAAAGTGTATTAGATCAGAGTTGGTTAGTAAAGTGTATTAGATCAGAGATGGTTAGAAAAGTGTATTAGATCAGTTGGTTAGTAAAGTGGATTATATCAGAGTTGGTTAGTAAAGTGTATTATATCAGAGTTGGTTAGTGAAGTGTATTAGATCGGAGTTGGTTAGTAAAGTGTATTAGATCAGTTGGTTAGTAAAGTCCTCTGTAGCTCAATTGGTAGAGCACGGCGCTCGTAACGCCAGGGTAATATGTTCGATCCCCGGGACCACCCATAAGTAAAAATGTATGCACACATGACTAAGTCGCTTTGGATAAAAGCGTCTGCTAAATGGCATATTATTATTATTATATTATAAAGTGTATTAGATCGGAGTTGGTTAGTAAAGTGTATTAGATCAGATGGTTAGTAAAGTGTATTAACAACTGACTTCCGGCTACTGACAACTGACTTCCGATTGAACACGTGACTTCCGTCTCGCTTCCGCATTGTCTCCGTGCTGTTGTTGCTGTGCTGTCTGTTGCTACTTGGCTACCTGCCAAACTATTCACGTTTTACTTTTAATAAACGTTTAATCAATCTCTGTGTTCAACAAATTTACCAACTTTTTAGTTTTGTCCTCACTCATCTTTTTTCGTTAAACTTTTTCACCCCGGACGTTTATCCCGAGACAGAAGAGTCATTTTCCTGTGCGTTTTAGCTGCCAACTTTACGTTATTTTCCTTTTTTCCATCGCAACTTTTTTCCCTTATTCAACTTTTTCACTCCGGACGCTTTATCTGGACGTGGTTCATCAACATCTTCAACATCTTCAACAGCCGAAGCTAAGTAGTAACATTAACATGATGTCTTCTAATTGCCGTCGCTGTACTCATAATATACAGGAGAATTCTCGCCTTACGGCGAGAATAGCTGTGCTACAAGCCCAGCTTCAGACGCAATCGTTAGGCAAGGGCAATATCAGTGTAGGAAAGGAAGAAACAGCGTCTGTGCCACCAGTAAGTACAGACAGTAACGTTAGTATAAATCCCCCCGCACAGTCCCCGCAGCCGGACAACTTTCTCATGGCTTCTGGAGGGAAATACTGTTGGAATGCTCAACCGGTGTCGCTCATTCAGCCGACAGAAACCTTCAACCGGTTTTCCCCATTATGTAGCGAGTCGGAGTCTGAGTCTGAGTCTTCTCTAGTCTCTACTCCTCCCGTTACGGGGTCTGAGACTCCGAAGGCTCCCACCATTAGCTCTGACAAATTGAAAACCCTAGTCATTGGCGACTCCATTACCCGCAGTATTAGACTTAAAACGAATCACCCAGCGATCATACACTGTTTACCAGGGGGCAGGGCTACCGACGTTAAGGCTAATCTAAAGATGGTGCTGGCTAAAGCTAAAACTGGCGAGTGTAGAGAGTATAGAGATATTGTTATCCACGTCGGCACCAACGATGTTAGGATGAAACAGTCAGAGGTCACCAAGTGCAACATAGCTTCAGCGTGTAAATCAGCTAGAAAGATGTGTCGGCATCGAGTAATTGTCTCTGGCCCCCTCCCAGTTAGGGGAAGTGACGAGCTCTACAGCAGAGTCTCAGCACTTAATCGCTGGTTGAAAACTGTTTTCTGCCCCTCCCAAAAGATAACATTTGTGGATAATTGGCCCTCTTTCTGGGACTCACCCACAAACAGGATCAAGCCTGACCTGCTGAGGAGTGACGGACTCCATCCTAGCTGGAGGGGTGCTCTCCTCTTATCTACCAACATAGATAGGGCTCTAACTCCTCTAGCCCCACAGTGAAATAGGGTGCAGGCCAGGCAGCAGGCTGTTAGCCAACCTGCCAGCTTAGTGGAGTCTGCCAATAGCACAGTCAGTGTAGTCAGCTCAGCCATACCCATTGAGACTGTGTCTGTGCCTCGACCTAGGTTGGGCAAAACTAAACATGGTGGTGTTCACCCTAGCAATCTTATTAGGATAAAGACCTCCTCCATTCCTGCCATTATTGAAAGAGATTGTGATACCTCACATCTCAAAATAGGGTTACTTAATGTTAGATCCCTCACTTCAAAGGCAGTCATAGTCAATGAACTAATCACTGATCATAATCTTGATGTGATTGGCCTGACTGAAACATGGCTTAAGCCTGATGAATTTGCTGTGTTAAATGAGGCCTCACCTCCTGGTTACACTAGTGACCATATTCCCCGTGCATCCCGCAAAGGCGGAGGTGTTGCTAACATTTACGATAGCAAATTTCAATTTACAAAAAAAAAAATGGCGTTTTCATCTTTTGAGCTTCTAGTCATGAAATCTATGCAGCCTACTCAATCACTTTTTATAGCTACTGTTTACAGGCCTCCTGGGCCATATACAGCGTTCCTCTCTGAGTTTCCTGAATTCCTATCAGACCTTGTAGTCATAGCAGATCATATTCTAATTTTTGGTGATTTTAATATTCACATGGAGAAGTCCACAGACCCACTCCAAAAGTCTTTCGGAGCCATTATCGACTCAGTGGGTTTTGTCCAACATGTCTCTGGACCTACTCACTGCCACAGTCATACTCTGGACCTAGTTTTGTCCCATGGAATAAATGTTGTAGATCTTAATGTTTTTCCACAAAATCCTGGACTATCGGACCACCATTTTATTACGTTTGCAATCGCAACAAATAATCTGCTCAGACCCCAACCAAGGAGCATCAAAAGTCGTGCTATAAATTCTCAGACAACACAAAAATTCATTGATGCCCTTCCAGACTCCTTCTGCCTACCCAAGGACGTCAGAGGACAAAAATCAGTTAACCACTTAACTGAGGAACTCAATTTAACCTTGCGCAATACCCTAGATGCAGTTGCACCCCTAAAAACGAAAAACATTTGTCATAAGAAACTAGCTCCCTGGTATACAGAAAATACCCGAGCTTTGAAGCAAGCTTCCAGGAAATTGGAACGGAAATGGCGCCACACCAAACTGGAAGTCTTCCGACTAGCTTGGAAAGACAGTACCGTGCAGTACCGAAGAGCCCTCACTGCTGCTCGATCATCCTACTTTTCCAACTTAATCGAGGAAAATAAGAACAATCCAAAATTTCTTTTTGATACTGTTGCAAAGCTAACTAAAAAGCAGCATTCCCCAAGAGAGGATGGCTTTCACTTCAGCAGTGATAAATTCATGAACTTCTTTGAGGAAAAGATCATGACCATTAGAAAGCAAATTACGGACTCCTCTTTGAATCTGCGTATTCCTCCAGGGCTTAGCTGTCCTGGATCTGCACAGCTCTGCGAGGGCCTGGGATCGGGAGAGACACTTAAGTGTTTTAGTACTATATCTCTTGACACAATGATGAAAATAATCATGGCCTCTAAACCTTCAAGCTGCATACTGGATCCTATTCCTACTAAACTGCTGAAGGAGCTGCTTCCTGTGCTTGGCCCTCCTATGTTGAACATAATAAACAGCTCTCTATCCACCGGATGTGTACCAAACTCACTAAAAGTGGCAGTGATAAAGCCTCTCTTGAAAAAGCCAAACCTTGACCCGGAAAATATAAAAAACTATCGGCCTATATCGAATCTTCCATTCCTCTCAAAAATTTTAGAAAAAGCTGTTGCGCAGCAACTCACTGCCTTTCTGAAGACAAACAATGTATACGAAATGCTTCAGTCTGGTTTTAGACCCCATCATAGCACTGAGACTGCACTTGTGAAGGTGGTAAATGACCTTTTAATGGCGTCAGACCGAGGCTCTGCATCTGTCCTCGTGCTACTAGACCTTAGTGCTGCCTTTGACACCATCGATCACCACATTCTTTTGGAGAGACTGGAAACCCAAATTGGTCTACACGGACAAGTTCTGGCCTGGTTTAGATCCTACCTGTCGGAAAGATATCAGTTTGTCTCTGTGAATGGTCTGTCCTCCGACAAATCAACTGTACATTTCGGTGTTCCTCAAGGTTCCGTTTTAGGACCACTATTGTTTTCACTATATATTTTACCTCTTGGGGATGTTATTCGAAAACATAATGTTAACTTTCACTGCTATGCGGATGACACACAGCTGTACATTTCAATGAAGCATGGTGAAGCCCCAAAATTGCCCTCGCTAGAAGCCTGTGTTTCAGACATAAGGAAGTGGATGGCTGAAAACTTTTTACTTTTAAACTCGGACAAAACAGAGATGCTTGTTCTAGGTCCCAAGAAACAAAGAGATCTTCTGTTAAATCTGACAATTCATCTTGATGGTTGTAAAGTCGTCTCAAATAAAACTGTGAAGGACCTAGGCGTTACTCTTGACCCTGATCTCTCTTTTGACGAACATATCAAGACTGTTTCAAGGACAGCTTTTTTCCATCTACGTAACATTGCAAAAATCAGAAATTTTCTGTCCAAAAATGATGCAGAAAAATTAATCCATGCATTTGTTACTTCTAGGTTAGACTACTGCAATGCTCTATTTTCCGGCTACCCGGATAAAGCACTAAATAAACTTCAGTTAGTGCTAAATACGGCTGCTAGAATCCTGACTAGAACCAAGAAATTTGATCATATTACTCCAGTGCTAGCTTCCCTACACTGGCTTCCTGTTAAGGCAAGGGCTGATTTCAAGGTTTTACTGTTAACCTATAAAGCGTTACATGGGCTTGCTCCTACCTATCTTTCCGAGTTGGTCCTGCCGTACATACCAATACGTACGCTACGGTCACAAGACGCAGGCCTCCTAATTGTCCCTAGAATTTCTAAGCAAACAGCGGGAGGCAGGGCTTTCTCCTATAGATCTCCATTTTTATGGAACAGTCTGCCTACCCATGTGAGAGACGCAGACTCAGTCTCAACCTTTAAGTCTTTACTGAAGACTTATCTCTTCAGTAGGTCATATGATTGAGTGTAGTCTGGCCCAGGAGTGTGAAGGTGAACGGAAAGGCTGGAGCAACGAACAGCCCTTGCTGTCTCTGCCAGGCCGGTTCCCCTCTCCACTGGGGTTCTCTGCCTCTAACCCTGTTGCAGGGGCTGAGTCACTGGCTTGCTGGTGCTCTTTCATGCCGTCCCTGGGAGGGGTGCGTCACTTGAGTGGGTTGAGTTACTGACGTGATCTTCCTGTCTGGGTTGGCGCCCCCCCCTTGGTTTGTGCTGTGGTGGAGACCTCTGTGGGCTATACTCGGCCTTGTCTCAGGATTGTAAGTTGGTGGTTGGGGATATCCCTCTAGTGGTGCGGGGGCTGTGCTTTGGCGGAGTGGGTGGGGTTATATCCTTCCTGTTTGGCCCTGTCCGGGGGTTTCTTCGGATGGGGCCACAGTGTCTCCGGACCGCTCCTGTCTCAGCCTCCAGTATTTATGCTGCAGTAGTTTATGTGTCGGGGGGCTGGGGTTAGTTGGTTATACCTGGAGTACTTCTCCTGTCTTATCCAGTGTCCTGTGTGAATTTAAGTATGCTCTCTCTAATTCTCTCGTTCTCTCTTTCTCTCTGAGAACCTGAGCCCTAGGACCATACGTCAGGACTACCGGGCATGATGACACCTTGCTGTCCCCAGTCCGCCTGGCCTTGCTGCTATTCCAGTTTCAACTGTTCTGCCTGCGGCTACGAAACCCCTACCTGTCCCAGACCTGCTGTTTTCAACTCTTAATGATCGGCTATGAAAAGCCAACTGAGAGACCTGAGCCCTAGGACCATACGTCGGGACTACCGGCCGTGGTGACTCCTTGCTGTCCCCAGTCCGCCTGGCCTTGCTGCTATTCCAGTTTAAACTGTTCTGCCTGCGGTTATGGAACCCCTACCTGTCCCAGACCTGCTGTTTTCAAACTCTTAATGATCGGCTATGAAAAGCCAACTGAGATTTATTCCTGATTATTATTTGACCATGCTTGTCACTTATGAACATTTTTGAACATCTTGGCATGGTTCTGTTATAATCTCCACCCGGCACAGCCAGAAGAGGACTGGCCACCCCTCATAGCCTGGTTCCTCTCTAGGTTTCTTCCTAGGTTTTCGCCTTTCTAGGGAGTTTTTCCTAGCCACCGTGCTTCTACACCTGCATTACTAGCTGTTTGGGGTTTTAGGCTGGGTTTCTGTACAGCACTTCGAGATATTAGCTGATGTAAGAAGGGCTATATAAAATAAAATTGATTGATTGATTGATTAAATCAGTTAGTTAAAAAAGTGTATTAGATCGGAGTTGGTTAGTAAAGTGTATTAGATCAGATATGGTTAATAAAGTGTATTAGATCAGAGATGGTTAGTAAAGTGTATTAGATCAGTTGGTTAGTAAAGTGTATTAGATCAGAGATGGTTAGAAAAGTGTATTAGATCAGTTGGTTAGTAAAGTGTATTAGATCAGGGATGGTTAGTAAAGTGTATTAGATCAGAGTTGGTTAATAAAGTGTATTAGATCAGAGATGGTTAGTAAAGTGTATTAGATCAGAGATGGTTAGTAAAGTGTATTAGATCAGAGATGGTTAGTAAAGTGTATTAGATCAGAGTTGGTTAATAAAGTGTATTAGATCAGAGATGGTTAGTAAAGTGTATTAGATCAGTTGGTTAGTAAAGTGTATTAGATCAGAGATGGTTAGTAAAGTGTATTAGATCAGAGTTGGTTAATAAAGTGTATTAGATCAGAGTTGGTTAGTAAAGTGTATTAGATCAGGGATGGTTAGTAAAGTGTATTAGATCAGGGATGGTTAGTAAAGTGTATTAGATCAGAGTTGGTTAATAAAGTGTATTAGATCAGAGTTGGTTAGTAAAGTGTATTAGATCAGGGATGGTTAGTAAAGTGTATTAGATCAGATTTGGTTAATAAAGTGTATTAGATCAGAGTTGGTTAGTAAAGTGTATTAGATCAGGGATGGTTAGTAAAGTGTATTAGATCAGAGTTGGTTAATAAAGTGTATTAGATCAGAGTTGGTTAGTAAAGTGTATTAGATCAGGGATGGTTAGTAAAGTGTATTAGATCAGTTGGTTAGTAAAGTGTATTAGATCAGGGATGGTTAATAAAGTGTATTAGATCAGAGTTGGTTAGTAAAGTGTATTAGATCAGTTGGTTAGTAAAGTGTATTTAATCAGAGTTGGTTAGTAAAGTGTATTAGATCAGAGTTGGTTAGAAAAGTGTATTAGATCAGAGATGGTTAGAAAAGTGTATTAGATCAGTTGGTTAGTAAAGTGTATTAGATCAGGGATGGTTAGTAAAGTGTATTAGATCAGAGTTGGTTAGTAAAGTGTATTAGATCAGAGTTGGTTAGTAAAGTGTATTAGATCAGAGATGGTTAGTAAAGTGTATTAGATCAGTTGGTTAGTAAAGTGTATTAGATCAGAGATGATTAGTAAAGTGTATTAGATCCGTTGGTTAGTAAAGTGTATTAGATCAGAGTTGGTTGGTAAAGTGTATTAGATCAGAGATGGTTAGTAAAGTGTATTAGATCAGAGATGGTTAGAAAAGTGGATTAGATCAGTTGGTTAGTAAAGTGGATTATATCAGAGTTGGTTAGTAAAGTGTATTATATCAGAGTTGGTTAGTAAAGTGTATTAGATCAGAGTTGGTTAGTAAAGTGTATTAGATCAGAGTTGGTTAGTAAAGTGTATTAGATCAGAGATGGTTAGTAAAGTGTATTAGATCAGAGTTGGGTAGTAAAGTGTATTAGATCAGAGTTGGTTAGTAAAGTGTATTAGATCAGAGATGGTTAGTAAAGTGTATTAGATCAGTTGGTTAGTAAAGTGTATTAGATCAGAGATGGTTAGAAAAGTGTATTAGATCAGAGTTGGTTAGTAAAGTGTTTTAGATCAGAGTTGGTTAGTAAAATGTATTAGATCAGTTGGTTAGTGAAGTGTATTAGATCGGAGTTGGTTAGTAAAGTGTATTAGATCAGTTGGTTAGTAAAGTCCTCTGTAGCTCAATTGGTAGAGCACGGCGCTCGTAACGCCAGGGTAATATGTTCGATCCCCGGGACCACCCATAAGTAAAAATGTATGCACACATGACTAAGTCGCTTTGGATAAAAGCATCTGCTAAATGGCATATTATTATTATTATATTATAAAGTGTATTAGATCGGAGTTGGTTAGTAAAGTGTATTAGATCAGATGGTTAGTAAAGTGTATTAAATCAGTTAGTTAAAAAAGTGTATTAGATCGGAGTTGGTTAGTAAAGTGTATTAGATCAGATATGGTTAATAAAGTGTATTAGATCAGAGATGGTTAGTAAAGTGTATTAGATCAGTTGGTTAGTAAAGTGTATTAGATCAGAGTTGGTTAGTAAAGTGTATTTAATCAGAGTTGGTTAGAAAAGTGTATTAGATCAGAGATGGTTAGAAAAGTGTATTAGATCAGTTGGTTAGTAAAGTGTATTAGATCAGGGATGGTTAGTAAAGTGTATTAGATCAGAGTTGGTTAATAAAGTGTATTAGATCAGAGATGGTTAGTAAAGTGTATTAGATCAGAGATGGTTAGTAAAGTGTATTAGATCAGAGATGGTTAGTAAAGTGTATTAGATCAGAGTTGGTTAATAAAGTGTATTAGATCAGAGATGGTTAGTAAAGTGTATTAGATCAGTTGGTTAGTAAAGTGTATTAGATCAGAGATGGTTAGTAAAGTGTATTAGATCAGAGTTGGTTAATAAAGTGTATTAGATCAGAGTTGGTTAGTAAAGTGTATTAGATCAGGGATGGTTAGTAAAGTGTATTAGATCAGGGATGGTTAGTAAAGTGTATTAGATCAGAGTTGGTTAATAAAGTGTATTAGATCAGAGTTGGTTAGTAAAGTGTATTAGATCAGGGATGGTTAGTAAAGTGTATTAGATCAGATTTGGTTAATAAAGTGTATTAGATCAGAGTTGGTTAGTAAAGTGTATTAGATCAGGGATGGTTAGTAAAGTGTATTAGATCAGAGTTGGTTAATAAAGTGTATTAGATCAGAGTTGGTTAGTAAAGTGTATTAGATCAGGGATGGTTAGTAAAGTGTATTAGATCAGTTGGTTAGTAAAGTGTATTAGATCAGGGATGGTTAATAAAGTGTATTAGATCAGAGTTGGTTAGTAAAGTGTATTAGATCAGTTGGTTAGTAAAGTGTATTTAATCAGAGTTGGTTAGTAAAGTGTATTAGATCAGAGTTGGTTAGAAAAGTGTATTAGATCAGAGATGGTTAGAAAAGTGTATTAGATCAGTTGGTTAGTAAAGTGTATTAGATCAGGGATGGTTAGTAAAGTGTATTAGATCAGAGTTGGTTAGTAAAGTGTATTAGATCAGAGTTGGTTAGTAAAGTGTATTAGATCAGAGATGGTTAGTAAAGTGTATTAGATCAGTTGGTTAGTAAAGTGTATTAGATCAGAGATGATTAGTAAAGTGTATTAGATCCGTTGGTTAGTAAAGTGTATTAGATCAGAGTTGGTTGGTAAAGTGTATTAGATCAGAGATGGTTAGTAAAGTGTATTAGATCAGAGATGGTTAGAAAAGTGGATTAGATCAGTTGGTTAGTAAAGTGGATTATATCAGAGTTGGTTAGTAAAGTGTATTATATCAGAGTTGGTTAGTAAAGTGTATTAGATCAGAGTTGGTTAGTAAAGTGTATTAGATCAGAGTTGGTTAGTAAAGTGTATTAGATCAGAGATGGTTAGTAAAGTGTATTAGATCAGAGTTGGGTAGTAAAGTGTATTAGATCAGAGTTGGTTAGTAAAGTGTATTAGATCAGAGATGGTTAGTAAAGTGTATTAGATCAGTTGGTTAGTAAAGTGTATTAGATCAGAGATGGTTAGAAAAGTGTATTAGATCAGAGTTGGTTAGTAAAGTGTTTTAGATCAGAGTTGGTTAGTAAAATGTATTAGATCAGTTGGTTAGTGAAGTGTATTAGATCGGAGTTGGTTAGTAAAGTGTATTAGATCAGTTGGTTAGTAAAGTCCTCTGTAGCTCAATTGGTAGAGCACGGCGCTCGTAACGCCAGGGTAATATGTTCGATCCCCGGGACCACCCATAAGTAAAAATGTATGCACACATGACTAAGTCGCTTTGGATAAAAGCATCTGCTAAATGGCATATTATTATTATTATATTATAAAGTGTATTAGATCGGAGTTGGTTAGTAAAGTGTATTAGATCAGATGGTTAGTAAAGTGTATTAAATCAGTTAGTTAAAAAAGTGTATTAGATCGGAGTTGGTTAGTAAAGTGTATTAGATCAGATATGGTTAATAAAGTGTATTAGATCAGAGATGGTTAGTAAAGTGTATTAGATCAGTTGGTTAGTAAAGTGTATTAGATCAGAGTTGGTTAGTAAAGTGTATTTAATCAGAGTTGGTTAGAAAAGTGTATTAGATCAGAGATGGTTAGAAAAGTGTATTAGATCAGTTGGTTAGTAAAGTGTATTAGATCAGGGATGGTTAGTAAAGTGTATTAGATCAGAGTTGGTTAGTAAAGTGTATTAGATCAGAGTTGGTTAGTAAAGTGTATTAGATCAGAGATGGTTAAAAAAGTGTATTAGATCAGTTGGTTAGTAAAGTGTATTAGATCAGAGATGGTTAGTAAAGTGTATTTAATCAGAGTTGGTTAGTAAAGTGTATTAGATCAGAGTTGGTTAGTAAAGTGTATTAGATCAGAGATGGATAGAAAAGTGTATTAGATCAGTTGGTTAGTAAAGTGGATTATATCAGAGATGGTTAGAAAAGTGTATTAGATTAGTTGGTTAGTAAAGTGGATTATATCAGAGATGGTTGGTAAAGTGTATTAGATCCGTTGGTTATTAAAATGCATTGATTAGAAACTATACTGTTTAAGCAGTTTTAAAGCTCACAGTTCTTTATAAGTCTTTATAACCCATTCATATTGCATTACACATAGGTGGTTCAAAGAGAGCTGAAATCAAGATTACCACACAAGTATTTTGATTGTTTAATTACTGTAGGCGTATGCTCAGCTCAGTAAACGTCTTAGCTTATTCTGTTGTTGTTGTTTTGTTATTGTTGCTGTTATTTATGCCGGTATTCAATCCGATAGCGGATTTGGACAATGTATTATTTAAAGTGAATTTCCCATTGAACCGACATATAGTATGCAGCGTTTACCGTGAATGTGGTCTCTCCGCGAACGCAGGAACGTTGCCTTTAAAAACGTGCATCGCGGACAAACGCAATTGGATTGAATCCTGGCCATAGTCATTTACAGACAGTACAGGGCGTAGAAACATGTCAGCAACATCAAGTCCGAAACTGTATTATCAGCAGATCATTATGCAGGTCCATCAACCACACTAATGCTTCCAACAGCCTGAGAGCTACAGAAACCTGCCACGGCTACATCTCTTTCCTGCTGTCAGTCATTTAGATGGCTATAAAACAATAAAGAGGCGTGCTGGGAGAGACCACATTACATGAAAGAATATTGAATGTATTATTCATAATTGGGCCTTTCTGCTGGTTAATGTGCTTTGGCCAGAGACGGGCTGTTAGGTTGCATTGGGCCAGAGATGGGCTGTTACGTTGCATTGGCCAGAGACGGGCTGTTATAGAGAGGCAATGAAACAGGAGGAAGTGAAGCCATGTTTTATTGACGAGGACAAGTGGTGCAGCAGGCAGCAAGCAGCAGGCAGTAAGCAGCAGGCAGTAAGCTGAAGGCAGTAAACTGAAGGCAGCAAGCAGCAAGTGGCAGGCAGTAAGTGAAAGGCAGTAAGCTGCAGGCAGCAAGCAGCAGGCAGTAAGCTGAAGGCAGTAAGCAGCAGGCAGTAAGCAGCAGGCAGTAAGCAGCAGGCAGAAGGCAGTAAGCAGCAGGCAGTAAGCAGCAGGCAGAAGGCAGTAAGCAGCAGGCAGTAAGCAACAAGTAAAGGCAGCAACCAGCAAGGGCCAGTATGTTAGAGTGTCAGTCAGACAGACAGACAGACAGACAGACAGACAGACAGACCAGGGTAGAGCTGCTTACTTTGTGTCAAATTCTATCAAGTTTGTGTCTATTGGCTCCTCGTCTGCAGCTGAAATACAAGTAAATGAGCATTATAATTCACCATTTTAGACCAAGAAACGTTTTTGTTGATTGATTGATACAGAACGACATTGAAAACTTGTGAACTGAAAAATACTGTATGTGTAGATACATACCATCTCTGTAGATTGCATCTTCGATTGGTTTGGGATGCATTAGCGTAAAGGGGAGCTCAACATGGACATCACTGGAAAAGAAAATGAAACTACATGTAGATGAATGATGTATGATGAACAAACAAGTTTATGAATTAGCATTTCAATGTAGTATTATGTTACAGCTTGTATTATTACATCACAGTCTGCTCTGTATAACACGGAAATGTACATCTCTTCGGGCAAAACAAATAGCATTACAACTCTAGACAACAACATTGGCATGCAACATGTCATTACAGAAACATCTATGTTTACCTTGTTGCAAGATCTCCTAAGAGTCTGAAATCAATGAAACATTGTCAGTGTTTTTACCTCAGACAGCAATGCAGTCACATAACCATAGAATTAGGAATTAGAATACTAGAATGGATTCAGGGCTTTATTCAATCTGTATTGCTTCGATCACGCTGTAACGCTGAATTTCCACCAAACGGATTGAATAGAGCCATTAGACAAGTTGTAAATGCAACAAGTACTGATTTGTATCATATTATAACACTCACAGCTTTCCAAAAAAAACAACATTGAGTCATTTATGGTCTGTTTACATATATTTTAGAGACTATTTATACAGATTATTATTATTTTTATAAAACCGGTGTAAACTGTGTAAACTTTATAATTATATTATAATATTTTAGGTTGACAATACTAATACTAATATTCTACTACACAATTTTGATATATCAGATGCCTTATTTCTATTTTCCTGCATAAGTTAAATCAGGAAATGCATCACCTACTGTATGCCTGTACTGGCATTGCATTCATTGCAATTAGACTGGTTTGGATTTCTCCCTGACCACAATGGCTGCCATTTTCATACCATTCTAGAACTTTGAGAGTTGATGACGTTTCCCCTCTAGTAATTTAATAGGAGGTCTATGAACATAACCCTAACCCCCAGACACCAATAAAATAGGTTTAGGGTTATTAGGCAAAATGAACATACTGGTTCACAAACACCAAGACGTATGTTTAAACCCTAACCCTAACACTTAACACCAAGATGTATGTTTAAAGTGCATACCCGCCTCGAGACACAACAAGCTTCACTTTGACTTTGTAGGATACGATGATACCCAGGATCTCCTTGTTGGCTCCCTCTCTTAACCTGTTGATGGGACAAACAAAAAAAATCACTGACTGACATCATCTTCTGATTATCACCAAGCCCTTCATTCACCAGCTGGGATTCTGGAAACTGGTGGGATTGTTGGTGGGATTGTGGAAGCTGGTGGGATTGTGGAAGCTGGTGGGATTGTGGAAGCTGGTGGGATTGTGGAAGCTGGTGGGATTGTGGAAACTGGTGGGATTGTTGGTGGGATTGTGGAAGCTGGTGGGATTGTGGAAGCTGGTGGGATTGTGGAAGCTGGTGGGATTGTGGAAGCTGGTGGGATTGTTGGTGGGATTGTGGAAACTGGTGGAATTGTTGTATTCAGATGTGAACTGTATAATAGGAGAAGATATCGGACGACGACATGAAGACAATAATAGAGTCGAGCATATACATGATGTCTGAAGACAGTAAGCCTTAGGGTCAAGCATACACATGATGTCTGAAGACAGTAAGCCTTATTTCAGCTTTATACCTCCACAGTGGGGGAAACCTTAACATGACATAGCAGAGCATAGCATAGTATAGAATAGTATAGCATAGTATAACATATCGAATAAAATAGAATAGTATAACATAGTATAGCATAGTATAACATATCGAATAATATAGAATAGGATAACATAGTATAGCATAGTATAGTATAACATAGTATAGTATAACATAGTATAACATAGTATAGTATAACATAGTATATAATAACATAGTATAGTATAACATAGTATATAATAGTATAACATAGTATAGTATAGCATAGCACAGCATTGCATAAAATAGCATAACACATTGTACTCACAATGTACTAGAAGCCAGGTTTGTGTCCTCGTGCTTCAGTTTCCCATCCAACGCCAGACCACGTTTCTCCCGGTTGTTGTTGAGGAAGGGGGTGAGGGTGTAGACTTTACAAAACGTTGAACTTGGAGCCACCACGTCACTGGAACAACAATGATCAATCGTAATCAATAACACCAGATCAGTTACATGAGGTTGATGTACTGTACATGAAGATGGTTCTTTTCTGTGATGATGACTAATGCTTGGCCTGCTTTGTAATTTGTGTTTATGAAGGTTAACCAGGCATACCATCCAGCAATGTCTCAATCCTAAGAAAAACTATGACAATAATATTGTACAGTGGGGGAAAAAAGTATTTAGTCAGCCACAAATTGTGCAAGTTCTCCCACTTAAAAAGATGAGAGAGGCCTGTAATTTTCATCATAGGTACACGTCAACTATGACAGACAAAATGAGAAAAAAAAATCCAGAAATTCACATTGTAGGATTTTTTATGAATTTATTTGCAACTTATGGTGGAAAATAGTATTTGGTCAATAACAAAAGTTTCTCAATACCTTGTTATATACCCTTTGTTGGCAATGACACAGGTCAAACGTTTTTCTGTAAGTCTTCACAAGGTTTTCACACACTGTTGCTGGTATTTTGGCCCATTCCTCCATGCAGATCTCCTCTAGAGCAGTGATGTTTTGGGGCTGTCGCTGGGCAACACGGACTTTCAACTCCCTCCAAAGATTTTCTATGGGGTTGAGATCTGGAGACTGGCTAGGCCACTCCAGGACCTTGAAATGCTTCTTACGAAGCCACTCCTTCGTTGCCCGGGCGGTGTGTTTGGGATCATTGTCATGCTGAAAGACCCAGCCACGTTTCATCTTCAATGCCCTTGCTGATGGAAGGAGGTTTTCACTCAAAATCTCACGATACATGTCCCCATTCATTCTTTCCTTTACACGGATCAGTCGTCCTGGTCCCTTTGCAGAAAAACAGCCCCAAAGCATGATGTTTCCACCCCCATGCTTCACAGTAGGTATGGTGTTCTTTGGATGCAACTCAGCATTCTTTGTCCTCCAAACACGACGAGTTGAGTTTTTACCAAGAATTTCTATTTTGGTTTCATCTGACCATATGACATTCTCCCAATCCTCTTCTGGATCATCCAAATGCACTCTAGCAAACTTCAGACGGGCCTGGACATGTACTGGCTTAAGCAGGGGGACACGTCTGGCACTGCAGGATTTGAGTCCCTGGCGGCGTAGTGTGTTACTGATGGTAGGCTTTGTTACTTTGGTCCCAGCTCTCTGCAGGTCATTCACTAGGTCCCCCCGTGTGGTTCTGGGATTTTTGCTCACCGTTCTTGTGATCATTTTGACCCCACGGGTGAGATCTTGCGTGGAGCCCCAGATCGAGGGAGATTATCAGTGGTCTTGTATGTCTTCCATTTCCTAATAATTGCTCCCACAGTTGATTTCTTCAAACCAAGCTGCTTACCTATTGCAGATTCAGTCTTCCCAGCCTGGTGCAGGTCTACAATTTTGTTTCTGGTGTCCTTTGACAGCTCTTTGGTCTTGGCCATAGTGGAGTTTGGAGTGTGACTGTTTGAGGTTGTGGACAGGTGTCTTTTATACTGATAACAAGTTCAAACAGGTGCCATTAATACAGGTAACGAGTGGAGGACAGAGGAGCCTCTTAAAGAAGAATTTACAGGTCTGTGAGAGCCAGAAATATTGCTTGTTTGTAGGTGACCAAATACTTATTTTCCACCATAATTTGCAAATAAATTCATTAAAAATCCTACAATGTGATTGTCTGGAGAAATAAAAATCTCAATTTGTCTGTCATAGTTGACGTGTACCTATGATGAAAATTACAGGCCTCTCTCATCTTTTTAAGTGGGAGAACTTGCACAATTGGTGGCTGATAGTCCAGACAGCTTCTACCCCCGAGCCATAAGACTCCTGAACAGCTAATCATGGCTACCCGGACTATTTGCACTGCCCCCCCACCCCATCCTTTTACGCTGCTGCTACTCTGTTAATTATTTATGCATAGTCACTTTAACTCTACCCACATGTACATATTACTTCAACTACCTCAACTAGCCGGTGCCCCCGCACGTTGACTCTGCACCGGTACCCCCCTGTATATATAGCCTCCCTACTGTTATTTTATTTTACTTCTGCTCTTTTTTTCTCAACACTTTTTTTGTTGTTGTTTTATTTTTATGCACTGTTGGTTAAGGGCTGTAAGTAAGCATTTCACTGTAATGTCTGCACCTGTTGTATTCGGCACATGTGGCCAATAACATTTGATTTGATTTGATTTGACTAAATACTTTTTTCCCCCACTGTATCTCTATATCCAAATGTCAGATTAGTTATTGAAGACTGGCCTGGCCTACATGTCAGATGTCACAAGTCATTAGTTATTGAAGACTGGCCTGGCCTACATGTCAGATGTCACAAGTCATTAGTTATTGAAGACTGGCCTGGCCTACATGTCAGATGTCTGTATTATAAAGAAGGTAAAGAAACGTACTCTGTCTCCTCTGTTGCGACCGGGCATTTGTATTGTGCTGTGTTGAATAGGCAGATGTCTGCATACTGACGCACTGTGAATAGAAATTACAATACTTACAGATGTAGTATCTTAATTTGATCACTCTTTTGTTGCTGAGAATTTTCCTGAACCGCAGGAAATGCAGATGAGCTTCATGATTTACATTAATTCACTGAAAACCCACAATAATACATTGTTATATTAACAGTATTGCACTGTTCATGTAGACTACTTTTGTCTAGCTAATAGCCTAACCGCCGATAAGCAACATTATGGACTAAATGTTCAAATCCTATTGTTGCAGGATATTTCTGCTGTGACAATATTGGTCAAATTGAGATCCTACATATGTAGAACCTGTCAATGTTCTGAAAGAAACACACAGGATTACAGTAATTTGATTCTGAATTGTAGGTTGCAATAACCTGAAATCTTCATTTTCTTCACTGTCTTGTTGGTGTTGTTTGTGACGTGAACGTTGACACTGATAGGCTCCCCGTGGTAGTAGATCTGAAAGGAGAGATGCAAAAGACTCAATATTACTGTACCCCAACAAACACCCTCCTCCCCCCGAAAAAACAGTAGGCTGAGTAATGTAGAGTAATGTGGATTAACTCTGTATAATGTAGAGTAATATAGAGTAATATAGAGTAATGTAGAGTAATGTAGAGTAATGTAGAGTAATATAGAGTAATGTAGTATAATGTAGAGTAATGTAATATAATGTAGAGTAATGTAGAGTAATATAGAGTAATGTAGTATAATGTAGAGTAATGTAATATAATGTAGAGTACTGTAGTAAAATGTAGTAAAATGTATTATAATGAAGAGTAATGTGGAGTAATGTGGATTCATGTAGTATAATGTACTGTAATGTAGGGTAATGTCGAGTAATGTAGTATAATGTAGAGTAATGTAATATAATGTAGAGTACTGTAGTAAAATGTAGTAAAATGTATTATAATGAAGAGTAATGTGGAGTAATGTGGATTCATGTAGTATAATTGTCACACCCTGGCTCTGGGACTCTATTTGTTGAGCCAGGGTGTGTTTATTCTATGTGTGATATGTCTATGTTGGGGGTTCTAGGTTGTCTGTTTCTATGTTTGCCTGTGTGACTCCCAATCAGAGGCAACGAGTGTCAGCTGTCGGCTGGTTGTCTCTGGGAGCCATATTTAACTGTCTGTGTTTCACTTTGTGTTTGTGGGTTTTTGTTCCGTGTCGGTATTTGTTTACCGTGGACTTCACGAGTCGTGTTTTGTTTTGTATACTTTAACTAATTAAAGTCATGTTTGTTTCACACGCTGCGCCTTGGTCTACTCACTCCTACGACGATCGTGACAATAATGTACTGTAATGTAGGGTAATGTCGAGTAATGTAGTATAATGTAGAGTAATGTAATATAATGTAGAGTACTGTAGTAAAATGTAGTAAAATGTATTATAATGAAGAGTAATGTAGAGTAATGTGGATTAACGTATTCTAATGTACTGTGAGAAATTGAAAAAGTGTATGGTTGAGAGGGATGAGGCAAAAGGAATGGCAAATAGGTCTGGCTGTACAACCAATAAATAATGTGACTAAACTGAATAAAAAGAAGAAGAAACTACACTATGAAACATGGATAAACGACAAAGAATTACAGTAAAAAGCTTTGGAGCACCTTCAATGAAATTTTGGGGAAAAAGGCAAATTCAGCTCCATCATTCATTGAATCAGATGGCTCATTCATCACAAAACCGACTGATATTGCCAACTACTTTAATGATTTTTTCATTGGCAAAATTTGCAAACTCAGGCATGACATGCCAGCAACAAACGCTGACACTACACATCCAAGTATATCTGACCAAATTATGAAAGACAAGCGTTGTAATTTTGAATTCCGTAAACTGAGTGTGGAAGAGGTGAAATGACAAGCCACCTTGGTCTGACAACATGGATGGAAAATTACTGAGGATAATAGCGGACGATATTGCCACTCCTATTTGCCATATCTTCAATTTAAGCCTACTAGAAAGTGTGTTCCCTCAGGTCTGGAGGGTCATTCAGCTACCTGAGAATAGGAAAGCCCCCTTTACTGGCTCAAATAGCCGACCAATCAGCCTGTTACCAACCCTTAGTAAAGTTTTGGAAAAATGGTGTTTGACCAGATACAAACTTACACTACTGGTCAAAAGTTTTAGAACACCTAGTCATTCAATGATTTTTCTTTATTTTTACAATTTTCTACATCGTAGAATAATTGTGAAGACATCAAAACTATGAAATAACACATATGGAATCATGTAGTAACCAAAAAAAGTGTTAAGCAAATCAAAATATATTTGAGATTTGAGATTCTTCAAATAGCCATGATGACAGCTTTGCACACTCTTGGCATTCTCTCAACCAGCTTCATGAGGTAGTCACCTGGAATTCATTTCAATTAACAGGTGTGCCTTCTTAAAAGTGAATTTGTGGAATTTATTTCCTTCATAATGTGTTTGAGCCAATCAGTTGTGTTGTGACAAGGTAGGGGGGGATATACAGAAGATAGCCCTATTTGGTACAAGACCAAGTCCATATTATGGCAAGAACAGCTCAAACAAGCAAAGAGAAATGACAGTTCTATATCGTGGAGCTCCGCCCCATAGGGGAGCTCTGCTCCTAATGGTTTACCCTCTGCCCTAAGGCAGCAGCAGCCTGAGACAAAATTATGCACACACCTACAGCCAATAGGAGTACAGGTGTCCCTATAAGAGGGGACGCTTCCCCTCAATCAGCCTCCCTTTTTCTTCAGCGACTGGATGACTAGACTGAAGAGCCAAGAAGAGACGAAGCACGAAGACTCAGGACGAAAACGCCGTTGATATTCCAGTCATCAACGTCGTCTAAATGAGCACACCGGGTGATTTTCCCCCCCCAAAAGCTCTTTTCAGAGCTCAGTGCAGATGCACCTCCATGGCGGCCGGTGACCACCACGACTTATGTTTAGTGTGTTTGGGATCCCAGCATGCCAAGGAGGGCGTCTGCAGTCCCCCGAATTGCGCCTCCTGCGCCCTCCTTTCTTTAAAGGAGAGGAAGCAGCGTTGGGCGTTTTTCAGGGAGGACATCCCCCTTGAGGATGTGCTGTCGATACTAGCCTCTGCTTCAGAGGCGTCGTCCGACGGCGCAGACTCGGGGGAAGATGGGGATTTTGAGGAAGGGTCTGGCATTCCAATGGAACAGTCGGACCCCGTCCCTCATACTTTCAAGCCCCCCTTTCCTCTGGAGAGCGAGAGGGCTTGTAGTCCCTATAGCGAAGGGGATACGAGCTCTGAGAGATCAGAAGCTCTCTCTTTCGCTGCAGCCTCTCTGAGAGCGGATTTTCCGTGTCTCATTGAGAGAGCTGCTCAACGGCTGGCAATAAGCCTGCCCCCTCTTCCCTCCGCACCGGAGGTTGATATGATGGAGGGCGGTCCTTATTCCAGGCCGAGGAAGGCGGCAGAGCCAGTGGCTCCTGCCATGCCTTCTTTGGCTAGGTACGTTGGAGGCTCGGGGGAGGCACCTTTAGCGGCGCGTTCGCCTGTAAAAGCGTATCTCCCATTCACGAGAGTGGAAGGAAGGTTCCAGTGTCAGGGGATCCCCAGGTTAGAGAGCGCCATGGCGGCGTATCTCGTACCGGGTTCGAGCCCTTGGCCCTCTTCCAAGAAGGCCACGTTGCCATCCCAGAAGGACCGACTCACAGCGTCGCTGTTGGAGAAGTCTTTTGGGTTGGGAGCCCAAGCTGTAGCAGCAGCTAACAACATTGCCCTCTTGGCGGCCTCTCTGTCCCGTTTAACCACGGGTAAGACAGAGATGGCACCAGAGGAGGTGGAGGAGGCGTCCAGGATTTCTGGCGCCATACTCCACCTTACACAGGCGTCCGCAGTCTGCGCGGGGAGATCCATGGCCACTTCGGTGGTCGGGGAACGACACCTCTGGTTGTCTTTGACTTCCATGAAAGAGGCAGACAGGACGTCTCTCTTGAACGCCCCCCTCTCTGACGACGGCCTCTTTGGGGTCGCAGTCAAAGAGGCGACGGAGCGTTTTTCGAAGTTGGAGGAGGAGAAGAAGCAGTTGGCCAAGCACCTGCCGTTGGCAGGACGACTCGGCCCCCCTCCTCCCCAAAGGCCATCTACCTCCGCCCCTCTAAGTAGACCGGGATCTACGACGAGGCGGCGTAATCGGCATCATCCGGCGGCCACGAGCAGCAAGGGAGCGGGCTCGGCCCTCCCAGCAGCTACGGTAGCCCCACTACAGCCGGCGAGGGAGGTGACGAGGACGCCGACCTGGCCCTCCAAGGGAGGCAAGAGGAGGCGTACGTGACGGGACGCGGGGGAGAGGATGGAGGACGCATCGATGGTGTCGAACGCGCCCACTGTTCCCCCCCACCCTTCGGTTGAAGGGACGGGTGCTGATGTAAATGCTTTTGTTGATGTGTTTAATAAAGAGTTGGCTCCACCTGACTTTGTCAAAAAAGAGCCTCTTTTCCATAATACGTCCGAGAGCGTTCAAATCTCACCCTCTCTTCCTTACCACTCTAAGAGCCGTTCAGCCCACCGAGGGTGCGTTGCTGAACAGGCACTAAGAGTAGGTATCCAGAAGACCTCAATCAGGTCGTCACATCACACTTCACGTATAAGAAGTGCTTTACATAGAAGGCAGCAGTCCCGGTCAGATTCTGACATGAGGACGCAGCCGCTATTTGGGGATGGCGCACTAGTACAGACTAAGGTCTCCACTAGTACGAGCCAGACCCATGCTGCGTTCACGGAGGGCCCGATTACCGCGGTCACCAAGGTGCCCAGAGTATCGGCGCCCCCAGGCATTGTAACACAGCAGCTATCTGGGGACGGCGCATTATCGCAGACCAAGGTCTCGGTTAATGCGATTCAGACCCATGCTACGTTCACGGAGGGCAGGATTACTAGCGTTATGGGTATAACCAAAGTATCAGCTCCCCTGACAGAACGAGCCAGTACTCACCACACTGAGCGTGAATCAACCCACCAGGGGTGCAGAGTTGAACACACACAGAAGGTGAAAGTTAAGAAGGTATCAAGGCGCCGTCTTGTTTTACCTCATAGAGACCTCATACTACAGACTTCTAGGAGTACTGTAGTGAAGGGCTCTGATAGCGAATTGCAGTCACCTAAGATGACGCAATCGCTCGCTGGGGATGGTGCCCTGCCGCAGGCTGTGGCCTCGGTCAGCGCAATTCAGACCCGCGATGCGTTCAAGGAGGGCAGGAATACGACGGTTACGGGTTTAACTGAACGCATTTCCTCTCCCTTTCACGGGAGGCCCACCTTGGGCTGTTCCACCACTTCAATGTCGGGGAACAGTGGCGGTAAGGGCCATAGAGGAATACAGGTCCTTCCTACTGGATGCACCACAGCTTCGCGCCCAGCCACTTTCTCTGCATTGCTGGCAGTGGCGAAGAAGCTGCACCCTCTCACGCTGGCTAGAACAGACGTTGCAGAAGGGTTATGCTCTCCAATTCCACCGGACCCCACCCCCTTCAGGGGAGTGGTGGAGACGGTGATGAAGACGCCAGACAAAGTGGCCGCTCTGATGACAGAGATTACGGAACTTTTGGCGAAGGAGGCGGTGACAGTAGTTCCCCGGGAGCAAAGGAACAAAGGGCTATATTTGCCTTATTTCCTAGTGCCCAAAAAGACGGGAGGAGTGAGGCCGATTTTGGATTCACGCATTCTCAACGAGAGCATAACCAAACGGCCCTTCCGAATGCTAACGACAAAACGCCTGCTGGAATGTGTCCAGAAAGGGGATTTTTGTACGAGCATAGACCTAAAGGACGCGTACTTTCATGTGCCGGTTCAGCCGCGTCACAGGAAGTTTCTGCGGTTCGCCTTTCAAGGGGTGGCGTACGAATACACGAGGATGCCATTTGGGTATGCCCTGGCACCTCGCACATTTTCCAAGTGTGTGGAGGCGGCATTGGAACCGTTGCGTCGTCAGGGAATACGGCTACTAGCCTACCTGGACGACCTACTTGTTCTCGCCCCGTCAGCAGAGCTGGCGATCACTCACACAACACAGACAGTGATGCATCTCACAAGTCTGGGGTTTGCTGTGAATTGGAAAAAGAGCGCGCCCTGGCCCACTCATCAGATTGTCTACCTGGGGATACAGCTAGACACTGTGAGGATGAGGGCTCGAATTTCGGACCCCCGAAGGGTAGCCTTGTTGCTAGCCCTAAGGAAGTGTTGTCCGAATCACACGGTGACGGCGCTGTCGATCATGTCACTTTTGGGTCTCATGTCGTCAGCCCACTCTGTGGTTCCGCTGGGACTCCTGCACATGCGCAGGACGCAGCGATGGTTCGCCCAACTAAGACTAGACCCATTGCGTCAACGTCATCGGTTGGTGGTGGTTCCCCTCTCGCTCAGTGCAGACCTAAACTATTGGAGAAGCTCGCGCGTTCTCACGCACGGAGTCCCGATAGGAAAGGTGTCCTCTCACATCCCAGTATTCACGGATGCGTCCCTGACGGGATGGGGAGGGACATGTCAGACACAAGCGATAGGAGGTGTGTGGCCTCAATCAGGTCGTCACATCAACCTCCTGGAGTTGGAAACGGTTCGACTGGTTCTGACCCACTTCGCGTCTACCCTTCGGGGTCGCGATGTGCTGGTCTGGTCAGACAACCGGACCACAGTAGCCCACATAAATCGCCAGGGAGGAGTCAGGTCTCCTGCTCTCCATCGGGCGGCAGAGGAATTGTGGCTGTGGGCTCACGAGCACCTTCGCTCATTGAGAGCAGCACACATTCCGGGCTACTTGAACGTAGGAGCAGACCTCATGTCAAGAGGGGGTCCTCGAGACGACGAGTGGTGTCTGCATCCAGACATTGTTCTCCAGATTTGGGAACAATTCGGGAGAGCCGAGGTGGACCTATTCGCGTCACGCGTGAACGCGCAATGTCCTCTGTGGTTCTCTCTGAGGGAACAGGACGAACCGCCACTGGGAAGGGACGCCTTTGCGCACCAACCGTGGCCGAGAGTTCTCCTGTATGCATTCCCTCCGCTGTCCTGCATTCTCCCACTGCTAGCCAGGGTGAGGTCAGGGGGGCTGTCAGTGATACCGATAGCGCCCGATCGCCCGGGGGCTCTGTGGTTTGCGGAGATGAGTCAGATGTTGATTGCGCCACCTTGGCCAATTCCACATCGACGGGACGCGTTGTCTCAGGCGGCTGGCACGATAGGGAAATTGCCCATAATCGGCCAACCACTGAAGGCCTGGCTGCTGAGAGGGACAGGCTAGAACGCCGTGGGTTATCTGATGCGGTGATCAGGACCATACAGGGTTCACGTGCCAGTTCCACTTCTAAGATGTATGCCAGTAGATGGAACGTGTTTTCACGATGGTGTGTCACACAAAGTGTGGACCCCATGAGCTGTCAGGTGGAGAGTATTCTCTCTTTTCTGCAGCTCATGTTTGATAAGCAAAAATCGCCTGCCACGATTAGAGTGTTTGCAGCAGCGATTTCAGCTTGTCATGAGGGTTTTGGCAGAGACAATGTCTTTAGTCACCCTCTAGTGAAACGCTTCCTATTAGGAACGCGGCGACTTAGGCCAACACCTAGAGTCACGCTTCCTCAGTGGGATTTGGCTTTGGTACTCGAAGCGCTATGTAAGTCGCCGTTCGAGCCATTGAATCAAATACCCCTCAAGATGCTGTCTATCAAGACAGCACTGTTGCTCGCTTTGACTACAACTAAGCGGGTCAGTGATTTGTGTGCTCTTTCGACGAGACCTGACTGCCTGGCCATCAATGGTGACCTGAGCAGAGCAGTGTTACGTCCTAACCCGGCATTTGTGCCGAAGGTTATTAAGAGTTCATATAGGTCACAGACCGTGGAGCTGTGGGCTTTTTCTCCTCCTCCTCATAGAGAGAGGAGTGAGGAAAAGCTCCATCGCCTGTGCCCGGTACGCGCTTTGGCGTGTTACGTCGAGCGCACAGCAGCGATTAGGTCATCGCCTCAGTTGTTTGTGTGTCACGGTGCGGCTGCACTAGGTAGACCACTTTCAAAACAGAGGCTGTCTCACTGGCTTTGCGAAGGCATTGAGACAGCTTATGAGGTAGCAGGGCGGCAATTGCCTCAGGGTATCAGAGCTCACTCCACTCGTGGAGTAGCGGCTTCTACTGCCCTTTTTAGAGGAACGGGAGTAGAGGATATCTGTAGAGCAGCATCCTGGTCGACGCCGTCTCCATTTATCCGTTTCTATCTCTTAGATATGTCTTCCAATTCTCTGGCTCGATCTGTACTCAGCGTGGCTGAAGGGAGATCTTGAGCAAGAAGGAGAGGAGAAGCAGGACTGTGGACACAGGTTTCCATCAGGTCCGCTTTTGGTTAGGAAGACATGTCTTTAACAGATGTGTTTTCTAACTCTTTGGCTCGGTCTGTACTCAGCATAGCTGAAGGGAGATCTGGAGCTAGGAAGAGAGGGAAAAGCAGGACTATGGACTGGGTTTCCATCAGGTCCGCTTTGGATGAGAAAACATATTTTGTGGCATGAATCCTGACTGACAAGCTCAGTACAGTAGAGGCATGCGTGGATTAACAGAATATGAGGTCATCTATCTGCTCGCTCAGATAGTATGACTCATGTTTTGTTCCTGCCCACTAATCTCTGGGATTCCATTGAGTGAGTGAGGCGGTCTACCGCGTTCATAATGTAGAGTGACATTTGATGTCATTCCATTAGTGGTCGGTAGTGTTTTCACAGGATATTGAGGCACATCTATCTGCTAGTACAGATTAGTATGGCTTCTATTCTGGTGATCTGCCCACTAGTCATTGGCATTGCCATTGGACTAGGTGGGGCGGGTCTTTTAACCGATGACGCGGTATATTGTGACGCCCGTAGGGGTTTTTAGTTGCAGTACTGCGGGACTCGGTTACAGCCATTGCTGGGCCTGACTTTCTCGTTTTGATGGGAAGTGTTAGGTTCGGCAGGGAGTACATTTTGGAGCGCTACGCTCCGCCTTAAACCATTAGGAGCAGAGCTCCCCTATGGGGCGGAGCTCCACAATATAGAACGATTAGTTACCGGAGTGTAACTCCAGTTCTATGAGTGGAGCGGAGCCCCATAGGACTTAAGGCCCTGCCGACCCTCTCTAGTCTCGCTGAAGAAAAATATCTCGGGAGGCTGATTGAGGGGAAGCGTCCCCTCTTATAGGGACACCTGTACTCCTATTGGCTGTAGGTGTGTGCATAATTTTGTCTCAGGCTGCTGCTGCCTTAGGGCAGAGGGTAAACCATTAGGAGCAGAGCTCCCCTATGGGGCTCCGCTCCACTCATAGAACTGGAGTTACACTCCGGTAACTAATCGTCCATCATTACTTTAAGACATGAAGGTCAGTCAATACGGAACATTTCAAGAACTTTGAAAGTTTCTTCAAGTGCAGTCGCAAAAACCATCAAGCGCTATGATGAAACTGGCACTCATGAGGACCGCCACAGGAATGGAAGACCCATATTTACCTCTGCTGCAGAGGATAGGTTAATTAGAGTTTCCAGCCTCAGAAATTGCAACCCAAATAAATGCTTCACAGAGTTCAAGTAACAGACACATCTCACCTTTGAAATGTGGTTACGGGATTTAGGGAATGTAATCCATATGGAAAAGATTCGATACAACACCTCCAATAGAAGTCCATTGTTTTACAAAATATGGCAGCCGATACTGGATAAATGGTCTAGTCCCGCTTCATAACTGGGCTGACGATCTGCTGCTACTCTGTGCTGTACTCCACTCAATATTTATTTTTGGCTGAACTACACTGCTTGTAATGACTATATGCTGTCTTCTTATACACGTACCACCTAATAGGATTTTGTTTTATTTTGTGTATGTGTGAGTTAACTTTTGTTTTGTCCTCTAAACTGGCCATCCCATCCAACAGTACAATGAATGTCATTGTTTGTATTGCTGTCTCTTTTACTTTATTTTTATTGGAAAATAATAAACATATTATAAAAAAAACAAAACAGACACATCTCTACATAAACTGTTCAGAGGAGACTGTGTGAACCAGGCCTTCATGGTCGAATTGCTGCAAAGAAATCACTACTAAAGGACACCAATACAAAGAAGAGACTTCCTTGGGCCAAGAAACACGAGCAATGGACATTTGACTGGTGGAAATGTATCCTTTGGTCTGGAGCCCAAATTGGAGATTTTTGGTTCCAACCGCCGTGTCTTTGTGAGACGTGGTGTGGGGGAACGGATGATCTCCGCATGTGTATTTCTCACCGTAAAGCATGGAGGAGGAGGTATTATGGTGTGGGGGTGCTTTGCTGGTGATACTGTCTGTGATTTATTTAGAATTCAAGGCACACTTAACCAGCATGGCTACCACAGCATTCTGCAGCGATACGCCATTGTCACGGGGGTCTATGTCGTCCAAGTATGACCAAGGCGCAGCGTGTCCAAGAAACATGACTTTATTGTAGAATAAACGACAAAACAAAACAAGAACCGTAACGTCCTCAGTACACCGACTGAACTTGGAACAAAAACCCACAACCCTCATGAGAACACAAATAGTTTAAATATGGCTCCCAATCAGAGATAACGAGCCGACAGCTGACACTCGTTACCTCCGATTGGGAGTCACACGACACCACAATTAACTCACCCAAAACACAACCAACCGAATACACCCTATACAACAAACCCCACAACAAAACCCAACAAAACAAATACACCCTGGCTCAAATACAAAAGTCCCGGAGCCAGAGTGTCACAGCCATCCCATCTGGTTTGGGCTTAGTGGGACTATCATTTGTTTTTCAACAGGACAATGACCCAACACACCTTCAGGCTGTGTAAGGGCTATTTTACCAAGAAGGAGAGTGATGGAGTGCTGCATCAGATGACCTGGCCTCCACAATCCCCCGAACTCAACCAAATTGAGATGGTTTGGGATGAGTCAGACGGCAGAGTGAAGGAAAAGCAGCCAACAAGTGCTCAGCATATGTGGGAACTCCTTCAACAGTTGGAAAAGCATTCCAGGTGAAGCTGGTTGAGAGAATGCCAAGAGTGTGCAAAGCTGTCATCAAGGCAAAGGGTGGCTATTTGCAGAATCTCAAATCTCAAATCTATTTTGATTTGTTTAACACTTTTTTGGTTACTACATCATTCCATATGTGTTATTTCACAGTTTTGATGTCTTCACTATTATTCTACAATGTAGATAATAGTAAAAATAAAGAAAAACCCTTGAATGAGTAGGTGTTCTAAACCTTTTGACCGGTAGTGTATGTGTTATGATTTTACATCCCCTCATGTATTGTGGATAAAGAGTTACCTGTCTAACAGAACACAGAGGGTGTTCTTTAATGGAAGCCTCTCCAACATAATCCAGGTAGAATCAGGAGTTCCCCAGGGCAGCTGTCTAGGCCCCTTACTTTTTTCAATCTTTACTATTGACATGCCACTGGCTTTCAGTTAAGCAAGTGTGTCTACGTATGCGGATGACTCAACACTATACACGTCAGCTACTACAGCGACTAAAATGACTGCAACACTTAACAAAGAGCTGCAGTTAGTTTTGAAATGGGTGGCAATGAATAAGTTAGTACTAAATATTTCAAAAACTAAAATGTTACAGGAGGGGGTCGCAGTTCCGGAGCGTCCCACTAGGTGTCATCCTCCGACAACCTTAGGCACCTCCTCACTCACAGTCGGGACTAATCATCATCCTATTGGTGTCACCTGAGTCTATCGGTTCACCTTTTTATTTATGCCCTCACTTCCCTGTGTTCCCTTGCTCAGTTTTCTCTGCTAGTTTCTCTATGTCCAGCAGTACTACTCAGTGTCTGATCGGAGATCTATGTACAGGTACCAGAAGTGTTCTCTCTGTTACGTTATTTGTTTCAGTCTTAGGTAGTATTTCGTATTTTGGCTGTCAGCCGGTTTTTGGAGACTTATTTGCTCCACCTTTCTTTTATTGTGATAAGTCTGTTATTTTGTATTTTGGCTTCGGGACCACCAGTAAAGATCCTTGTTTCACCATCATGCCTACTGTATGTCCTGCACCGCACCTGGGTCACACCTCACCCCAACCCTTACAGAAAACTGAGCCAATATGGACCCAACGGAGGCAGCACAGTATCGGAGCGCATTGGCAACGCAGGGAGCCATGCTGAACCAGCACGACCGCAGCCTGCAACAGATCACCGAGAATCTCCGCCAGCTGACGATCGCCGTGCAGAGCTGGGTGGACATCCGACCAGCCCCGGCAGCCGGCAGAGCGGAAGCCGCGGAGTCTCCAGTCTCGCTTGCGATATCGCAGGAACCCTGCCTACCACCTCCGGAGAGGTATGACGGACGTCCAGAGGGCTGCAGGGAATTTCTCACCCAGTGTTCCCTGGTATTCAGCCTACAACCCTCCTCCTTCCCGACGGAGCAGGGCCGTGTGGCCTACATCATCACTCTGTTGATGGGTCGGGCCCTTTCCTGGGCTGCCGCGGAGTGGGAGAGCCAAACTCCGGCATGCTCCGACTCCTACCAATTCACCCGGGAGCTACGCAAGGTGTTCGACACCTCTCAGGTGGTGTTGGGGCACGAGGCCGAGAGGCGGCTCACGGCCTGTCGGCAGGGTGACCGTTCGGTGGCGGACTACTCCGTGGAGTTCCGGACCCGGGCTCGAGAGGCAGGATGGGAGGAGGCCGCCCTGGTCCTTTACGGACAATCGGCGTTATGAGAGGGCGCATGAGAGAGGGATGACGCAAGGCGTGCCTCCGCATCTCCCTATCAACCCGGAGGCTATCCGCCGATTCAGGGAGGAGACGCCTCAGGAGGAGGCTATGCAGCTGGGGGCGGCGCACTTGTCCAGGATGGAGAGGCAGAGGCGTCTGTGCCAGGGACGTTGCCTGTACTGCGGCCAGGCAGGTCACCACTGCGACTCATGCCCGGAGAAGACGGGAAGCCAGAACTGAAACCAAAACTCCAGAGACTCCCGGACTTTTCTCCCCGTCAGGGTTCAGTGGGCCCGCGCTGCGCGTCAGGCATATGCATTGGTGGATTCTGGGGCCGCGGGGCAGCAGAAAACCTGATGGACACGGGGCTGGCCCTAGGGTGGAGCGTTCCGTTACTCTCCCTCTCCGAGCCGGTTCCGGTCATGGGCCTGGACAGCCGGCCGTTGGGGTCGGGCTTCATCACCCGGCGCACTGTCCCCGTGCGTGTCCGGGTGGCGGGGGCGCTATGGGAGGATATCCAGTTTTTCATTGTGGACTCTCCGGAGTGTCCCCTCGTCCTCGGGCACCCCTGGCTGGTCGCCCACAAACCCCGGATAGGCTGGTCCACGGGGCGGCTCATCCTGAAGGGAGGCTCTGCCTCCGTCCTGTTCCGGTCTCCACCGACCACTCATCAGCCCAAACCACAGTCCCAGACCACCTACCAGTCCTCACCTCTTCCCCAGGTCCCACACTCCGAACCGTCTACTGCCCTAGCGGTGGTTGCCACCGGGAGGACGGCGGCTACAGACTCCGTCACCTGCCCAGACCTGGTAGGCATTCCCCGAGAGTATTGGGATCTGGGGGAGGTGTTTAGTAAGAGGCGTACCAAGGGCCTACCTCCTCACAGGCCTTACGACTGCGCTATCGATCTCCTGCCGGGCGCCATGCCCACACGAGGGCGATTGTTTGCCATTGTTCTGGCCGGAGACGCTGGCCATGAGGGAGTATATCGACGATGCACTCGTCGAGGGTCACATCCGTCCCTCTACCTTACCCGCCGGCGCGGGCTTCTTCTTCGTGGGGAAAAAGGACGGTGGGCAGCGGCCGTGCATTGATTACCGGGCGCTCAACGACATCACGGTTAAGAACCGCTACCCACTCCCCCTGATGACGACGGCATTCTAGTCATTGCAGGGAGCCCGGGTCTTCACCAAGCTGGACTCACGTAATGCCTACAACCTGGTGAGGATTCAGGAGGGGGATGAGTGGAAGACTGCTTTTAACACACCCAGTGGGCATTACGAGAACCAAGTCATAACGTTCGGTCTAGCCAACGCGCCTGCTGTGTTCTAGGCGTTGGTCAAAAACGTGCTTTGGCAGGAACTAATGGGGATCCATAATAAATACAATACAAAAATGTAATGTAATGTAGAGTAACGTGGATTAACATAGTATAATTTACTGTAATTTAGCGTAATGTAGTATAATGTACTGTAATGTAGGGTAATGTAGAATAATGTGGATTGATGTAGTATAGTGTGGAGCAATGTAGTATAATGTAGAGTAATGTGGACTAACATAGTATAATGTGGAGCAATGTAGTATAATGTAGAGTCATGTGGACTAACATAGTATAATATGGAGTAATGTAGTATAATGTACTGTAATGTAGGGTAATGTAGAGTAATGTGGATTGATGTAGAATAATGTGGAGCAATGTAGGGTAATGTGGAGCAATGTAGGGTAATGTAGAGTAATGTGGACTAACATAGTATAATGTGGAGCAATGTAGTATAATGAAGAGTAATGTAGTATAATGTAGTGTAATGTAGTGTGAAGTAGAGGTGTCCTCTACCGGCAGAAAAAAACATGTCCATCACCTCTTTGTCCAGTGAGGCCTCGAGGTGCAGTGGTTTGTCAGACATCAGGAACTGTCTGGTGGTCTCAGCCATGGGCTGAGGGCCAGGCTTCTCTGGGGCGTACTGGACCTTACGGATTACCAGGCGTACTGAGTTCCTGTTCATACACAAGGGTTAGGGTTAGACACACTGAGTTCCTGTTCAGACACAAGGGTTAGGGTTAGACACACTGAGTTCCTGTTCAGACACAACCACTGGAAATCAGGAAGTCAACTATGGCTATATTAAAACATTCACATTGACATTTATTCAAACGATTCACAAATATGCTTTTAAAATACATATTGAATAAATACTTTTGCTCTAGCCATATGCAATACTATATAGCAATATGCAGTTATTGGGGACCAATGCAATACTATATAGCAATATGCAGTTATTGGGGACCAATGCAATACTATATAGCAATATGCAGTTATTGGGGACCAATGCAATACTATATAGCAATATGCAGTTATTGGGGACCAATGCAATACTATATAGCAATATGCAGTTATTGGGGACCAATGCAATACTATATAGCAATATGCAGTTATTGGGGACCAATGCAATACTATATAGCAATATGCAGTTATTGGGGACCAATGCAATACTATATAGCAATATGGAGTTATTGGGGACCAATGCAATACTATATAGCAATATGCAGTTATTGGGGACCAATGCAATAATATATAGCAATATGCAGTTATTGGGGACCAATGCAATACTATATAGCAATATGCAGTTATTGGGGACCAATGCAATACTATATAGCAATATGCAGTTATTGGGGACCAATGCAATACTATATAGCAATATGCAGTTATTGGGGACCAATGCAATACTATATAGCAATATGGAGTTATTGGGGACCAATGCAATACTATATAGCAATATGCAGTTATTGGGGACCAATGCAATACTATATAGCAATATGCAGTTATTGGGGACTGTCACGAATACCGCCGAGGCTGCTCCTCCTCCTTGTTCGGGCAGGCTTCGGCGTTCGTCGTCCCCGGAGTACTAGCTGCCACCGTTTGATGTTTTCGATGTTTGTTTGGTCATGTCTAGTTTAGTGCACCTGTTTCGTATTCTGTCCTGATTATGTCACCTATAAGTTTCCCTGTGTTATGTTTTGTAGTTGTGTGTTATTGTCCGCCTGTCGTTTGGTGTCAAGGTTCGGTACTTTTGTGTTTAGAGTATTTTACGCATTGCGCGTATTAGTTCGCCTCCGGTGTTTTCGAGACCATTTACTTTGTATTTTGTTCATGAGTCTCAGTAAAGTCGTGTTGACTTATCCTCTGTGTCCTGCGCCTGACTTCACCACCGCATCCACATCAACAACGTGACAGAATAACACACCATTACCGAGTCGCTGGAGGATCGGGTCAGCTGCCAGAACGCCAGGATCCAGCAACTCGGATCCGCCATGCAAGAGGTCATGAACACCCTGCGCCGATGGGAGAGAGGAGGCTTGCCCACACCTCCTCCTGCCTCACCACCACCATCGGCCAGCCCCACCAGACCAGCTCCGGAGTCCAGTGGTATTCGGCTCTCGCTCCCGAGGGCATATGATGGCACCGCAGCCGGGTGTCAGGGGTTCCTCCTTCAAGTGGAACTCTACCTGGCAACCATACACCCGGCGCCCTCGGGATACGAGAGCGTTTCCGCCCTCATCTCCTGTCTCTTCGGCAAGGCGTTGGAGTGGGCCAATGCCGAATGGAGGGGAATAGACGCCGCCACCATCAGCTACGCGGAGTTCTCCCGCCCTGGACTTCCGGACTCTAGCGGTGGATGCTGGGTGGAATGAGAGGGCCCTCATCGACCACTATCGGTGTAGCCTGCGTGAGGACGTTCGACGAGAGTTGGCCTGCAGGGACACCAATCTAACCTTCGACCAGTTGGTGGACATGTCAATCCGTCTGGATACCCTGCTGGCCACCCGCGGACGTCCAGAGTTGGGGCCGTCCATTCCATCCCCCAGCACCTCCGAGCCGAGCCCTATGGAGCTCGGGGGTGCTGGCGCTAGAGAGAGGAGGAGAGAGATTCCGAGGGAGGCCGTCCCCTGCACCAACTGTGGTCGTAGAGGACACACTGCGGCTAGGTGCTGGGGAGGGTCTCCAGGGGTTCGAGGCAACAGGTCGCGCACTGGGGAGTCATTCCAGGTGGGTAGGCGCCCAACTCACCCAGAGCTCTCTGTTGTTCACTTTTGTTTACCTGTAGGATTTCCTCAGGTTGCATCTCAGTCCCAGCATAAGGCGCTAGTCGATTCAGGCGCAGCTGGGAATTTCATTGATCGTAATTTTTGTGTGAGGTTAGGGATTCCCCTCCTGCCCGTTGATGCACCCTTCCCTATCCATGCCCTAGATAGCCGTCCGTTGGGATCTGGGTTGATTAGGGACGTCACAGCGCCACTTAAGATGAGGACGCAGGGGGGTCATGAAGAGATTATTCAGTTGTATCTGATCGACTCTCCTGCGTATCCCGTGGTACTGGGGCTTCCTTGGTTAATCGCCCATGACCCCACCATTTCGTGGCAACAGAGGGCTCTCAAGGAGTGGTCTAACCAGTGTGTCGGGCGATGTTTAGGTGTTTCCGTAGGGGCGACCACGGTGGAGAGTCCGAACCAGGTGCCCGCAATGCACATTCCCTCCGAGTATGAGGATTTGGCACTCGTGTTCAGCAAGACTAGGGCGACGCGATTGCCACCTCATAGACGGGGAGATTGTGCGATAGACCTCCTGGCGGGTGCGGCACTTCCGCGGAGCCATGTGTATCCCTTGTCTCAAGAGGAGACGGCGGCTATGGAGACATACATAGCCGAGTCTCTGAGACAGGGATACATACGGCCCTCCACTTCCCCTGTGTCCTCGAGTTTCTTTTTTGTGAAGAAAAAGGATGGAAGGTTGCGCCCGTGTATTGATTACCGTAATCTCAATCAGATCACTGTCAAATACAGTTATCCTCTTCCTCTGATTGCGAGTATGACGGAATCATTACGCGGAGCGTGTTTCTTCACAAAACTGGATCTCAGGAGCGCTTACAACTTGGTGCGCATTAGGGAGGGAGATGAATGGAAGACAGCATTTAGTACCACCTCGGGTCATTATGAGTATCTCGTCATGCCATACGGGTTAATGAATGCTCCTTCAGTCTTCCAATCCTTTGTGAACGAGATCTTCCGGGACATGCATGGGCAGGGTGTGGTCGTGTACATTGACGACATTCTAGTGTACTCTTCTACACGAGCCGAGCATGTAGCCCTGGTACGCCGAGTGTTGGGTAGGTTGTTGGAGCATGACTTGACAGATCGAGGCTCCTGCGGTGGATGAGTGGTTTCGGCGCTCGGAGGAGACGTGGAACGCTGCACACGTCCATCTGCAGCGGGCTATCCGTAGACAGAAGGCGAGCGCCGATCTCCACCGCAGTGAGGGTCCAGTATACGCACCTGGAGATCGAGTCTGGCTCTCGACTCGAAACCTGCCCCTTCGCCTGCCCTGCCGGAAGCTGGGTCGGCGGTTTGTGGGGCCATTTAAAGTCCTGAGGAGATTGAACGAGGTATGCTACAAGTTACAACTGCCTAATGATTATCACATTAACCCCTCGTTCCATGTGTCTCTCCTCAGGCCGGTGGTAGCTGGTCCACTCCAGGACAGTGAGATAAGAGAGACTCCTCCGCCCCCACTGGACATCGAGGGGGCTGCGGCGTACTCAGTCCGGTCCACCGTGGATTCGAGACGTCGGATGGGGGGTCTACAATATCTCGTGGAGTGGGAGGGGTACGGTCCGGAGGAACGGTGCTGGGTGCCTAGGAGGGACATCTTAGATCCCTCCCTCCTGACGGAGTTCCACCGTAACCATCCCACGCGCCCTGCTCCGCGTCCTCCTGGCCGTCCCCGAGTCAAGGGGGGGGGGGGGGGGGTACTGTCACGAATACTGCCGAGGCTGCTCCTCCTCCTTGTTCGGGCAGGCTTCGGCGTTCGTCATCCCCGGAGTACTAGCTGCCACCGTTTGATGTTTTCGATGTTTGTTTGGTCATGTCTAGTTTAGTGCACCTGTTTCGTATTCTGTCCTGATTATGTCACCTATAAGTTTCCCTGTGTTATGTTTTGTAGTTGTGTGTTATTGTCCGCCTGTCGTTTGGTGTCAAGGTTCGGTACTTTTGTTTTTAGAATATTTTACGCATTGCGCGTATTAGTTCGCCTCCGGTGTTTTCGAGACCATTTACTTTGTATTTTGTTCATGAGTCTCAGTAAAGTCGTGTTGACTTATCCTCTGTGTCCTGCGCCTGACTTCACCACCGCATCCACATCAACAACGTGACAGGGACCAATGCAATACTATATAGCAATATGCAGTTATTGGGGACCAATGCAATACTATATAGCAATATGCAGTTATTGGGGACCAATGCAATACTATATAGTAATATGCAGTTATTGGGGACCAATGCAATACTATATAGCAATATGCAGTTATTGGGGACCAATGCAATACTATATAGCAATATGCAGTTATTGGGGACCAATGCAATACTATATAGCAATATGCAGTTATTGGGGACCAATGCAATACTATATAGCAATATGCAGTTATTGGGGACCAATGCAATACTATATAGCAATATGCAGTTATTGGGGACCAATGCAATACTATATAGCAATATGCAGTTATTGGGGACCAATGCAATACTATATAGCAATATGCAGTTATTGGGGACCAATGCAATACTATATAGCAATATGCAGTTATTGGGGACCAATGCAATACTATATAGCAATATGCAGTTATTGGGGACCAATGCAATACTATATAGCAATATGCAGTTATTGGGGACCAATGCAATACTATATAGCAATATGCAGTTATTGGGGACCAATGCAATACTATATAGCAATATGCAGTTATTGGGGACCAATGCAATACTATATAGCAATATGCAGTTATTGGGGACCAATGCAATACTATATAGCAATATGCAGTTATTGGGGACCAATGCAATACTATATAGCAATATGCAGTTATAGTAATAATTATATCTACATATGCCATTTTGCCGATGCAGTCATTGTGGAGTGGAATGACTCCATTTACCATGCTGGGCATATAGGACCTCCCCACCCAATCATATAGGACCTCCCCACCCAATCATATAGGACCTCCCCACCCAATCATATAGGACCTCCCCACCCAATCATATAGGACCTCCCCACCCAATCATATAGGACCTCCCCACCCAATCATATAGGACCTCCCCACCCAATCATATAGGACCTCCCCACCCAATCATATAGGACCTCCCCACCCAATCATATAGGACCTCCCCACCCAATCAAGTCTGAACTTTATGGTGTGAATTTATGATCGTCTTTAAAATGTCAACATTCTCCTCTGTTCACTGTGCTGGTGTACATCCCTGATACCTTCTGGACTGATTCAAAAGTAGTTTTCCCAACCATCACTCCATAATTTGAACTACATTAATAATTTACGTTTTTATGTGCTTAACATTTTGTATCATGATTATTCTTAAATTGTTTTACCTTTTATGTATTTTGTCTTGGACGTTCTCTGAGCAGAAAGCTTTGACTTCAAAGTCAACCCCGCAGGCCTTCAGAGACAAAATATAGAAACAAGTTTTCACTTTTAAGTTGGATTATTTTTCTGCTTAAATGTCATTATGGATTGTAACTGTTTGAACCTATACAGGTTAAAGTTAGATTTAGGCTGAACCCGAGAAGCACCTTCCCTGTGTCCTCCGGTCCAGGCTGCAGGGTGACTGAGCATGGTAAATTCAGTGGAATCTGTCGACAGAAATATAAAGAAAGTTTCAACCTTAGTACTTAAAACAGCTGACAGGAGGTTGGATGATGTGCTACCTTCATTTAGAAATTAGGATGAGATCATTGATTGATTCATTTTATCTGCCAGTTAAAAAAATAATACATATACACAGTAGAATGGTGTCAGATACTTTTTCCCACTGTGGTCCCTAAAGTGTATGGTGCAAAAACATTACAACATTATACAATTCACATATGACAACAAAAACAACAACACTAACAAAAAAAAAAAAACTCAAAAAAAACTCCTAATAGAGATCACAATGGTGGTGACCATTACCTCGAAGGTGAAAGGGTGAGCATGTTCCCCAAGCTTTTTGATCAGGCGTTCTTGAAGGCGAGTTAAGCTCTTTTTGTCTTCAGGCACTGGAGGGAAGGCCTGGATGTTGGCCACGAAGAGGTCCTTCCGAAACGTCAAGCCCAGAACATCCAAGTCCTCACGGCCATAACGGAAGGCGCATGTCAACGTCACAAACACTGAGGGGAGAAGAGAAGAGTGAAGATAATCAAGTAGCTAATTAGACCTTTTTAAATGCAATATATTGCTGAAACCACAACCAGTCTAATGACGTCATGATAACCAGACTAATGACGTCATGACGACCAGGCTAATTACGTAATGACAACCAGGCTATTGACGTCATGATGACCACTTATGACGTCATGACAAGCAGTTTTGTCCACTGGGTTAATTTAAGCTTCATTTCAAGCTGCCATTAACACAGTAGACAGTCTTTTCACAGTAGACAGTCTCTTTTCACAGTAGACAGTCTCTTTCACAGTAAACAGTCTCTTTTCACAGTAAACAGTTTATTTTCACAGTAGACAGTCTCTTTCACAGTACCTTTTCTCTCTTTCAGGTACTCTGGATCTATCAACACCACGCCGTCTGAAAGCAGAAGGAGATGTAAGAGTTATCTAGGTGTGTGAAATCAAACACCTTTCACCACCAGAAACAGTAGTCTACTGAACAATGCAACGTCTCAAGGAAATACCTGTGATTATATCACACATAACATATTGCTTGAAGTCAAACACACAAAACCCTGCCGACTAAACCATAGTAAGTATATGGAGCGGTGTTTAAAGCTGGGTCTCCCAAGCACCACAAGAAGTGCTTCTGAACCAACTCCATTACAGAAGCATACTATAGGGTGGTGAGTGGGACATACAGTACACAGAGCAGGGTGGTGAGTGGGACATTCAGTACACATAGCAGGGTGGTGAGTGGGACATTCAGTACACATAGCAGGGTGGTGAGTGGGACATATAGTACACAGAGCAGGGTGGTGAGTGGGACATTCAGTACACAGAGCAGGGTGGTGAGTGGGACATTCAGTACACAGAGCAGGGTGGTGAGTGGGACATTCAGTACACAGAGCAGGGTGGTGAGTGGGACATTCAGTACACAGAGCAGGGTGATAGAGTGGGACATTCAGTACACAGAGCAGGGTGGTGAGTGGGACATTCAGTACACAGAGCAGGGTGGTGAGTGGGACATTCAGTACACAGAGCAGGGTGGTGAGTGGGACATTCAGTACACAGAGCAGGGTGATAGAGTGGGACATTCAGTACACAGAGCAGGGTGGTGAGTGGGACATTCAGTACACAGAGCAGGGTGATAGAGTGGGACATTCAGTACACAGAGCAGGGTGGTGAGTGGGACATTCAGTACACAGAGCAGGGTGGTGAGTGGGACATTCAGTACACAGAGCAGGGTGGTGAGTGGGACATTCAGTACACAGAGCAGGGTGGTGAGTGGGACATTCAGTACACAGAGCAGGGTGGTGAGTGGGACATTCAGTACACAGAGCAGGGTGGTGAGTGGGACATTCAGTACACAGAGCAGGGTGGTGAGTGGGACATTCAGTACACAGAGCAGGGTGGTGAGTGGGACATTCAGTACACAGAGCAGGGTGATAGAGTGGGACATTCAGTACACAGAGCAGGGTGGTGAGTGGGACATTCAGTACACAGAGCAGGGTGGTGAGTGGTAGAGTGGCGTTGCAAGCACCATGCTCTACCAACTAAGCTACACAGGGTTATGGTCAGGGTTGTCTTAACTAGAGGGGGTTATGGTTAGTGTTGTCTTAACCAGAGGGTGTTTTGGTTAGAGTTGTCTTAACTAGAGGGGGTTATGGTTAGAGTTGTCTTAACTAGAGGAGGTTATGGTTAGTTGTCTTAACTAGAGGTGGTTATGGTTAGAGTTGTCTTACCTAGAGGTGGTTATGGTTAGTTGTCTTAACTAGATGAGGTTTTGGTTAGAGTTGTCTTAACTAGAGGTGGTTTTGGTTAGAGTTGTCTTAACTAGAGGAGGTTATGGTTAGTGTTGTCTTAACTAGAGGGGGTTATGGTTAGTTGTCTTAACTAGAGGAGGTTATGGTTAGTTGTCTTAACTAGAGGAGGTTATGGTTAGTTGTCTTAACTAGAGGTGGTTATGGTTAGAGTTGTCTTACCTAGAGGTGGTTATGGTTAGTTGTCTTAACTAGATGAGGTTTTGGTTAGAGTTGTCTTAACTAGAGGTGGTTTTGGTTAGAGTTGTCTTAACTAGAGGAGGTTATGGTTAGTGTTGTCTTAACTAGAGGGGGTTATGGTTAGTTGTCTTAACTAGAGGAGGTTATGGTTAGTTGTCTTAACTAGAGGTGGTTATGGTTAGTTGTCTTAACTAGAGGTGGTTATGGTTAGAGTTGTCTTAACTAGAGGTGGTTATGGTTAGAGTTGTCTTAACTAGAGGAGGTTATGGTTAGTTGTCTTAACTAGAGGTGGTTATGGTTAGAGTTGTCTTAACTAGAGGTGATTATGGTTAGAGTTGTCTTAACTAGAGGAGGTTATGGTTAGTTGTCTTAACTAGAGGTGGTTATGGTTAGTTGTCTTAACTAGAGGTGGTTATGGTTAGTGTTGTCTTACCTAGGGGTTCCACCATGTCAACGTGGTCCACAAAGTCCCTCTTCCCCAGGTACACCGTGAGCTGAGGAAGACAATGGTGGGTTTCAGAGAATGGTGTAATGAGATAATGAATATAAGTACCAGATTTCATTGTTCTAAAAACTAAAACATATTTTTTTGACTAAAATATCACATACCCTTGAAAAAATGAATAATTTAAATATACACGCACAACAACGTTTTATGTGTTACAAACGTCTCAACAGTGTAAATATTGATGAAATAAATGTTTTCATAAAGATTATGCATCTTCAGGCTTCTGTAAAAGTATTGCTCTCTATAAACATTAACTCTGTCTGTCTCCAATATCCCATGTTCATCCTGTCGTTGACCAGGAGAACTCTGCTTAGAATCCTGTGTAGAACCCTGAGTAGAACCCTGTTTAGAACACTTTGTATAACCAATCAATCAATCAATCAATTTTATTTTATATAGCCCTTCTTACATCAGCTAATATCTCGAAGTGCTGTACAGAAACCCAGCCTAAAACCCCAAACAGCTAGTAATGCAGGTGTAGAAGCACGGTGGCTAGGAAAAACTCCCTAGAAAGGCAAAACCTAGGAAGAAACCTAGAGAGGAACCAGGCTATGAGGGGTGGCCAGTCCTCTTCTGGCTGTGCCGGGTGGAGATTATAACAGAACCATGCCAAGATGTTCAAAAATGTTCATAAGTGACAAGCATGGTCAAATAATAATCAGGAATAAATCTCAGTTGGCTTTTCATAGCCGATCATTAGAGTTTAAAACAGCAGGTCTGGGACAGGTAGGGGTTCCATGTTTAGAACCCTGTGGAGAACTATATTAAGAACCCTGTGTGGATCCCTGTGAAGCACCCTATGAAGAACCCTGTGTATAACCCTGTTTAGAACACTGTGGAGAACCCTGAGTAGAACCATGTGTGGAACCCTGTTTAGAACCCTGTTTAGAACCCTGTGTTCCAGGAAGCTGCTTCATATTCTTCCCACGGTATCTGCTGCTGCTGCTGTGAGGACCTGTGCCATCTTCTCTGCTGTGGCCTACAGACTACTGGAGACTACTGGAGACACAGGCATGGCCCAGCCAGCACTGCCCAGACAGGAGAATCACAGCTCTTAGCAGAGTCCTCTTGACCCTAACCCTAGTTCCAGCTATCAGATAGGTCGTTATTATAGCTGCTAACTCCAGCTACCAGACAGGTAGTTATTATAGCTGCTAGCTCCAGCTACCAGACAGGTAGTTATTATAGCTGCTAGCTCCAGCTACCAGACAGGTAGTTATTATAGCTGCTAACTCCAGCTACCAGACAGGTCGTTATTATAGCTGCTAGCTCCAGCTACCAGACAGGTAGTTATTATAGCTGCTAACTCCAGCTATCAGATAGGTCGTTATTATAGCTGCTAACTCCAGATACCAGACAGGTAGTTATTATAGCTGCTAGCTCCAGCTACCAGACAGGTAGTTATTATAGCTGCTAACTCCAGCTACCAGACAGGTAGTTATTATAGCTGCTAGCTCCAGCTACCAGACAGGTAGTTATTATAGCTGCTAGCTCCAGCTACCAGACAGGTAGTTATTATAGCTGCTAACTCCAGCTACCAGACAGGTAGTTATTATAGCTGCTAACTCCAGCTACCAGACAGGTAGTTATTATAGCTGCTAACTCCAGCTACCAGACAGGTAGTTATTATAGCTGCTAACTCCAGCTACCAGACAGGTAGTTATTATAGCTGCTAACTCCAGCTACCAGACAGGTAGTTATTATATCTGCTAACTCCAGCTACCAGACAGGTAGTTATTATAGCTGCTAGTTCCAGCTACCAGACAGGTAGTTATTATAGCTGCTAGCTCCAGCTACCAGACAGGTAGTTATTATAGCTGCTAGCTCCAGCTACCAGACAGGTAGTTATTATAGCTGCTAGCTCCAGCTACCAGACAGGTAGTTATTATAGCTGCTAACTCCAGCTACCAGACAGGTAGTTATTATAGCTGCTAACTCCAGCTACCAGACAGGTAGTTATTATAGCTGCTAACTCCAGCTACCAGACAGGTAGTTATTATAGCTGCTAGCTCCAGCTACCAGACAGGTAGTTATTATAGCTGCTAACTCCAGCTACCAGACAGGTAGTTATTATATCTGCTAACTCCAGCTACCAGACAGGTAGTTATTATAGCTGCTAACTCCAGCTACCAGACAGGTAGTTATTATAGCTGCTAACTCCAGCTACCAGACAGGTAGTTATTATAGCTGCTAACTCCAGCTACCAGACAGGTAGTTATTATAGCTGCTAACTCCAGCTACCAGACAGGTAGTTATTATAGCTGCTAACTCCAGCTACCAGACAGGTAGTTATTATAGCTGCTAGCTCCAGCTACCAGACAGGTAGTTATTATAGCTGCTAGCTCCAGCCATCGGATGTGTTTCCTAATGTTCTCTAATTGTAAATGAAACCTTTGAAAATTATTATTACGCTAGAATGGTTACATTGGGATCAGAAACACTTATTAATGCAATTTAAATGGAGATTAGTTGATTATTTTTGGATTGTCTAAGAAATCAGAGGAATGTTGCTCCTTATGCTTTTATTATGTAATAAGTCATTACTAATAACACAAAGTATAACTCACCTTTCCATTGGGACTTGCTTTTTTGAATACCCTGAAAAAGGACACAGAGAGAGAGAGAGAGATAGAAAGAGAGCGATGGGGAGCGAGAGAGATGGAGGGAAAGGGAGAGAGAGAGAGGGGGAGGAGAAAATAAACAGTGAGATTTAGGAGTTGATATCATTATCATTTATAAATCCGTTTCTTCATTCAAATAAAACAAAGAAACCAAACTAGATTGTAACAATGACCAGTCAAACCAACAGAATCTCTTGATGTGGCCATATTTGTCCGGTCCTTAGATTGTAGGTTATATAATGCTGTGCCATACTGGATCACACCAAGTAAACAAAAACTGTAAACAAAAACTGAAAATAAAATTACAACTAAAATTGGAATAACTATCTGAAATAAAAATAAACAACATTTGAAAAACTACAACTATACTGAAACTATTATATTTGACTGCAAAACGAACTAAAATAAAATACCAGCATAAATGATGTTTAGTTTGAGTTGTTTCCCCTTCTAGACTTGGGGTTTTGAAGGATTTCTTTTCTAATGGGGTTTTCGAGATTCTGTTAATGCTGCCAGTAGATGGTGATGTTTCAAATAGGCCTAGCTTCACTATCACTAGCTATCACTAGCTAGCAGGGAAGGAATCAAGAGGAAGAGCTCAGAGCATGAACCAATGGCGGCAGCAAACCCAACACCAGCAGTGGTCAGTCCCGTGTGGGATTATTTGGAGTACATTGAACACTGGAATATTTAGGTTTAGGTGAAAATGTGTCAAGGTGATTGGAATGTTATATGATGGTATTAATAGCTCAGTATCTCTTCCGCATGGAACATCTAAAAGAGTTGACGTGAAGAGAGGAATTCATCAAGGATGTCCCAGCTCACCATTACTGTTAATTGGCTATCAGTCAATTAGCAGATGACACTACTCTATTCCTTAAGAACACAGCACAGATTCCAGCAGTACTAAATGTTTATTTTATTTTTTAAGCTTTCGGTTTACATTTAAATATGAAAATATGAATTAATGGCTCTTCATGATCACCCTCTGACTCCTGTGCATAATATACCAGTTAAAGATTAAGTGAAATATTTAGGTATTGTAATTACAAAGGATTTAAAGTTTAGGGAAAAGTCCAATATACAGAATTATTTACAGAAGAGTCAAACTATTCTCAATAGTAGGCTACAAAGGGAGTTATCCATTTTTTGACATATTTTTGACATATTTTACTTACTAAGATGGAGAGTCTATCAAGACTAACTATTCCTTAGCTATGCCTGACAAGTTATTCAAGTTAATTAACCAAGACAATTTTGGAAAAATCAACATCATTATTTAAGAAAGGGGGATATTGTAAAGTGTATTGAGGAAGGTGGTCTGAATGCAATTGACTTTGATCCAGTGAATGGTACCATCAACTTAAAAATGATTACAATGTTTTATTCAAAAATGTGAACATTTTTGGTTCGAGTTTCCTTCTAAAATCTTTAAGAGTTTTGGTGGTATAGATTTTTTATTAAGATGTGATTTTGAGATTTCTAAACTGCCCATTAAGTTATCTGCATTTCATCAGCAAGTCCTCTGTTATTGGAAACTAATAAATAAACATAACTTCACTCTGCATACTAATCCAATTTGGATCAATAGATACATCCTAGTAATTAAGAGTAAATCCTTATTTTACAATGAACGGATGGATAAAGGTATCTGGTCTATTCAACATTTAATGGATGATAATGGAAATATTTTATTGTATAACGATTTCATAAAAAAATATGACCTTGTTTGACCTCGATAGACAATATACTACAGTGGTTAAGGCAATCCCACAAGCAATTATTATTTTAGTCAAAGGAATGTTGACTTATTCTGCTGCAGTATCACAGATGTTTTCATTAGTTATAGAAGGATACAATTTCTTAGATAAAAAATGTAATAATATATTACATTTTAGTCATTTAGCAGACGCTCTTATCCAGAGCGACTTACAGTTAGTGAGTGCATACATTATTTTTAAAAAAAATCATACTGGCCCCCCGTGGAAATCGAACCCACAACCCTGGCGTCGCAAACGCCATGCTCTACCAACTGAGCTACATCCCTGCCGGCCATTCCCTCCCCTACCCTGGACGACGTTGGGTCTCCCGGGTCGCGGCCGGCTATGACAGAGCCTTCTTAAGAACTACTCTTACTGCAGACGGTTTCTCTTCACCTCTGAAAAGGAAATATATGTTACAAGACTTCGCTAGGTGTTCTACCGTCAGAATAAGAACCAGATACCATTCTTCTCCTTCATCGCCTAAAGCTAAAGAAGTTCATCTCAAAACACTGAAGGATATTTATCCATGTAATGATTTCTTAAGATGAAGATTTAACTCTGACTTGAACCATTGTGTGTTTTTGTAACTCAGATATTGAAACGGCAGAACATGTTTCTTCTTCACGTCAAGCCTACTAAAACCTTTTGGGATTGATTTCAGTACTAGATCACATATGACGATCTATTCATACCAACTTTAACGTTTAATAATATCAGGTTTGGTTTTCTAATGGAGGACAGGAAAGCTGAATGTATGTATAATTTTTTGATCATCATGGCAAAATATTTCATTCACAAATGTAGTTTTTTGAAAAATACCCGTTTATTGTCTTCTCAAATTAGGTAAAGTTATATAAACAATCTTTGAAATTGGTTAAATTCCAAACAAGCCCTTGATCTTTATAAAAATCTCTGTAAATAAAAAACATTTGCTCAGTCTGTTTATTGAAATAAATGCTCTTTCAATATGTGAATTATTGCTGGAAAGGACAGAAGCAAATGTATTGTGTCAGAAGATGGCAGCGTGCATAGAACAGAGATGAAAAACCCAACCAACCTCAAAGTTAATCTGAACCCACAAAGAATTTCAGGATAAAGACAAGGTGAGATATTATTATTATAGATATTATTTTATTTTTTGGAATCCGTCAGGATTCGACTCCTGGTATCATATGAACAGAAATGTGTAGAATTGCAGGAAATTAGCTTTAAAACTGCACATTTTTCTCTCCACCAACAAAAAGGGTGTTAACAGTTTGAACAGTTTGGGGTTGCATGGGTTTGCTACTACGCTGATAAATGACAATATCCATCTGGACCTTTGCCACCTAGGAAATGTGTGTGACCGGACCATCTCAAATAGTACTTGAATATCCCTGCTATAGGCCAACAACACATAAATGTCTCCTAAACTCCCATGCATAAGGCTACTTTCTGTCCCTAACACTAAAACGAAATAGTATAAAAACGAAATAGAAAAATGTTTTTATCAAACTGAAACTGAATTAAAAACTACAGATTTGAGCCAGTTTGCTACAGCAGGAAAATAATCCTGCAGCGTCAGGAAATGTGAATTATTATGTGGATTATAAATAATGGAGGTTTTTGTAGGGGTTGATACATTTTTGGTTAGGGCAAATCAAGTCTGAATATTCAAAGTGGAAATTACAAACATTAGAAGTGTTTTTAAAACTCAAATACACTACAAGTTTGCATTTCCTGCTGTGCAGGAATATTCTCAGCAAAAAAAAAGTGATCAAATTAAGATCCTACATCTGTAGTAAATCAAGTCTGAAAACTAACTGAAACTAAATTGAATTAACCCCCCAAAAAGTAAAACTAATAGATATAAAAAACGAATAGAAAATCATCAAACTAAATAACCTTAGATCACATCACAATGTTGCAATGCCCATTACTTAACGTCTTCCATTCTAGATATCCCTGTGTTAACGTCAGAGCAGCAGGGCTGTTGTACAATACTCTGACTCTCTGAGCTCAGCATAATAACACTATTTGAAGCGTCAGATAATAATAATACTAATCTGCAAAAAAGCACACACACCGGCCATGATGCGTTTACAATACCGCGTTGGTAATACACCATTATTTGTTCGACCAAATGGGAAAACGTCTGTGTGGTGAGCCTTTGAAATAAGATCACGATCAAACCAGCAGGATCAAAATAGCTAGGTAGTCCAACACTCTCCCCGACATGCAACCATCCCAGAGGCGGGGGAGAAAGGATGGAGATCCTGCTGCGTCTGCCAGCCACATCCCAAGCAGGTGCACCTGATTCATCCTAGCTAGTCAAAATACAGAATAATAATCAAGCATTTTTGTCAACATCGATGACAGTTTGGAGACTGGAGGTAGGCCGTCTTCCCTGCTACGTTGACCTCGGTTTGCAGTATGACAAAGTCACTCACAAATGTATCTTTGATACAGGTGTTATCAGCAACTTCTGTGGACAGTGTGGGGTAGCTACTGTAACTAGCTAGCTGTAGCTTGGTACCTAGCATAGCACCAATGCAACTAGACTGAAAACAATGACCAGAAACGGCGATAATTGTCAATATTCTTAGCAATGATTTAGGAATCCACCTGTCTAAGTATTAGCTAGCTAGGCAGCCACTTGTTGGTCTCCTATTTACATTGTACATGAAAAGAAACTATCTAGCTAGCTAGATAGATAGCGAACTAAACAAGTTAGCCAGCTACCTACACCTGTTGCTCCAAGCTAACCATATAAGCAGCTAGCTAGCTTCATCTGGCTAGTGTGGCTTGACCGGGTCTGATCATCAGCAACCAAATACGAAAACTGTCTTATAAATTAGTGGTATTTTAGATGATAGTTAGCTAGCTAACTATAGCTACTGAAAAAGATGATGTCGTTTTGAAAAAGATGATGTCGTTTTGCCATGTTTTTTTGGGGGAGAACATTTGTTTTCATCCATCTGCTAGCAAAAAAATGTCTGACCAGCACAGTGATAGTGTAATCCATGTGTAATAACTCCATAAAAAATGAATGAACATGTCAAATTATTACGTGACGTGCAGTCATAATCAAGTCCTGATTGGTCAACAAGCTTATTTGACGGGTCAAAGTGTTATTTGATGTGTATCTTTTTTGACATGCAAAGACCCAAACAGCATTCCAAACTCAGCAGGCCTATAGTACAACACGGACTGTCTCAGCCTTCTAATACTGCACAACCACGAGGTTTTCTCACCTCACCTGGGGTCAAACAGCATGTGTATTGTTTTTCTAACACTGAGCATTTGATTGAGCCTGGCTGGAGTACCAGATGTGCTTACACGTTTGGGTTCTATTCTATTGGTTGCATTGCTCCAGTCAAGCTTTAATCAAATGCAGTTAAAGTATTTGGAAGATAACAAATAGTAGCTATTTGGATCCAGGTCGGTTTCTCTCAGACTCAGTCAGTCACTCACCCAGTTTACTCAGCCCTGATGGCGCTCTCCTCTCCAGCCTGTTAAATGGTGTCCAATGCAATACTGTGGTGTCCCTCCCTTTCCTCCCTGCCTCCATATCCTCCCTCCCTGCCTCCATATCCTCCCTCCCTGCCTCCATATCCTCCCTCCCTGCCTCCATATCCTCCCTCCCTCCCTCTGTATCCTCCCTCCCTCCCTGTCCTCCCTCCCTCCGTATCCTCCCTCCCTGTCCTCCCTGCCTCCATATCCTCCCTTCCTCCCTCCCTCTGTATCCTCCCTCCCTCCCTGTCCTCCCTCCCTCCCTGTCCTCCCTCCCTCCCTGTCCTCCCTCCCTCTGTATCCTCCCTGTTCTCATTCCCCCTTGCCTCCCTCGCTGACCTCCCTCCCTGTCCTCCCTCTCTCCCTCCGTATCCTCCCTCCCTGTCCTCCCTCTCTCCCTACCTGTCCTCCCTCCATTTACACCCTCCCTCCCTCCCTCTCTCCCTGTCCTCCCTCTCTCCCTCCGTATCCTCTCTCCCCCCCTGTCCTCCCTCTATAGTCTTAATGACTCCAGGAAGACATTATGTCACTGTCCAGAGCAGAGTAGCAGACCCTCCCCTACTTTCTCCTGGAATGACGGTTGTGGGGAATAACTAACTGGAAATACTTCCCAGAAACATAGCATATTCTGTACTGTATGACAGAGGTTTTTTAAAACAAAACAAAAAAATGTATTCAAATGTTAAAAACTAAAACAATGTAAATCTTTCTGATAAACATTGCAGCTCTGACATGATGTAGTGATGATGTTAGGGTTAGGGTTGTGGTTTACACGGCAACAGGATTAGGGTTAGGGTTGTGGTTTAAATGGCAGCAGGATTAAGGTTGTGGTTGTGGTTTACATGGCAACAGGGTTAAGGTTGTGGTTTACATGGCAACAGGGTTAGGGTTGTGGTTTACATGGCAGCAGGGTTAGGGTTGTGGTTGTGGTTTACATGGCAACAGGGTTAAGGTTGTGGTTTACATGGCAACAGGGTTAGGGTTGTGGTTTACATGGCAGCATGGTTAGGGTTATGGTTGTGGTTTACATGGCAACAGGGTTAAGGTTAGGGTTGTGGTTGTGGTTTACATGGCAACAGGGTTAGGGTTAGGGTTGTGGTTTACATGGCAGCATGGTTAGGGTTAGGCTTTACATAGCAGGCAGGGTTAGGGTTGTGGTTTACATGGCAACAGGGTTAGGGTTGTGGTTTACATGGCAACAGGGTTAGGGTTAGGCTTTACATAGCAGGCAGGGTTAGGGTTGTGGTTTACATGGTAACAGGGTTAGGGTTGTGGTTTACATGGTAACAGGGTTAGGGTTGTGGTTTACATGGTAACAGGGTTAGGGTTGTGGTTTACATGGTAACAGGGTTAGGGTTGTGGTTTACATGGTAACAGGGTTAGGGTTGTGGTTTACATGGTAACAGGGTTAGGGTTGTGGTTTACATGGTAACAGGGTTAGGGTTGTGGTTTACATGGTAACAGGGTTAGGGTTGTGGTTTACATGGTAACAGGGTTAGGGTTGTGGTTTACATGGCAACAATAGATGACTGGGGATATTTGACTCTGCTGCTCCTGGACTCATTCAAATATTATCTTTGGTATGCAAAAGATTACACAGTCGTTGTGCAGAAAAACAACACTCAGAAATGGCCTATTGAGACTACTGTAAGGATAACTACACCAAGAGTCGTTTCACTCTCAATAGGACCCCCTCAAAACAAACACAGAAAAACTATGATATTTCACACTACTAGTGTTGCCACAGTATTATTGTACCAGACTAACCCTGACCCTAGCAGACTGAATATCTCTCCTGAAGCAGGACGTCATGGACTCGGATGATTCCCCCATCGTTCCTGTACCCAAGAAAGCGAAGGTAACTGAACTAAAGGACTAGCACTCACCTCTGTCATCATGAAGCGCTTTGAGAGGTTGGTTAAGGACCATATCACTTCCATCTTACCCGACACCCTAGACCCACTACAATTTGCACACCGCCCCCCAACAGATCCATGGACGACGCAATTGCCATTGGCATTGCACTGCCCTATCCCACCTGGACAAGAGAAATACCTATGTATGAATGCTGTTCATCGACTACAGCACACCATAGTCATCACTAATCTAAGGACCCTGGGAACACCTCACGCTGCAACTGGATCCTGGACTTCCTGACGGGCCGACCCCAGGTGGTGAAGGTAGGCAACCAGACATCCGCCACGCTGATCCTCAACACGGGGGGCCCTACATGGGGGCATGCTCAGCCCCCTCCTGTACTCCCTTTTCACCCATGACTGCGCAGCCACGCACGTCTCCAACCTAATCATCAAGTTTGCAGACGACACAACAGTGGTAGGCCTGATTACCAACAACGACGAGACAGCCTACAGGGAGGAGGTGAGTGCCTTGTGGAGTGGTGCCAGGAAAATAACCTCTCCCTCAGAGAGAGCACACCCCCCATCCACATCGACGGGGCCGGAGTCAAGAGGGTCAAAAGCTTCAGGTTTTGTTATATTTGTGTCTTATGATTCTATTATAAAGATAACCTCATTCCCAGATAAATGCCCATGATGAATGTCAAACTATCTTCTGATCGATTCTGAAATGGTCTCTTCACACCGACAAGTGTGGTGAAGAAGGCGCAACAGCTCTGTATCACCGCCTGGTACGGCAATTGCACGGTCCGCAACCGCAGGGCTCTCCAGAGGGTGGTGCGGGGGGCACACTGCCTGCCCTCCAGGACATCTACAGCACCTGGAGTCACAGGAAGGCCAAGGAGATCATCACCCGAGCCACGGCCTGTTCACCCCACTACCATCTAGAAAGTGGAGACAGTACAGGTGCATCAAAGCTGGGATCGAGAGATTGATAAACAGCTTCTATCCCCAGGCCATCAGACTGTTAAATAACCACCGCTAGACAGCCTCCGGCCAGTACCCTGCCCTCCGGCCAGTACCCTGCCCTCCGGCCAGTACCCTGCCCTCTGACCAGTACCCTACTCTGCCCCTCAGTCACAGTCACTAGCTGGCTACCACCGGGTACTCTACCCCAGGGGTTCCCCAACGTTTTAACTTGGGGGCCCCCCTTCCAGCATTGGGGAACATCCTGCACGCGGGCTAGTTGATCTGGACATTTCTGACAAGTTATAAATAGCTCTCTAAGGTCTGCAATGACTGACATGACAAGAGGAACTGATGATCCAATACCCAATTTAGAAATTGTACCTTGTGCATTCTAATATTACAACTTTCAACAGTAAGTTTAAAACCGGACTGAGTTCCTTTCAATTATTTAAAAAAAAAAATTTGGGGGGGGAACCCCGCTCACCCCCTGCCGACCCCTCGCGTCCCACAGTTTGGAAACCACTGCTTTACCCTGCACCTTAGGGACTGCTGCCCTATGTACATAGTCATTGATCACTGGTTGCTTTAATAATGTTTACATATATATATTTATCTACTGCTGTACTAAATGTAAATAAATGTAACATTTTGGATTATGGTGTGCTTGTTGACATTTACTGCATTGATTGATAGGAACTAGGAACATAAGCATTTCGTTGCACCTGCCATTTCGCCATTTAAAAATGATTAAATTCATTCCATTTCAATGTGAGATATTCCTTAACAACATTACGCTTCATTTGAATACATCTCAGCAGCTTTGTGAAGACAGAAACATCCTCCAATTCACACATTTAGATACATAACAAGACAAACAAAGACAGACTTTCTCCTTCTGGTTTTACTACCGTAGGAACAAATCAGATTTAGATGTGCATCTGTCGTGTGTCTGTCTGTTTGTAAAGACTGCATGATGGTGAGGCGCACAGATACTCCCTTATAGGTTAGATCATCCATATAGGGCTGCACATGTTCAATTAGCATCTCTCCTACTGTAGCTCCTCAATAATTCAACTGTTAAGAAACATATGTTACTGTCCTCCTTCCCAGAGCTGCTTCTGTTCTGTTAATATCCTCCTTCACAATGGCCACATAAAAACAATGAGGTCAAAAGTAAATGTTCAACCAATTACGAGACATCATCATTTCATTTTACATGATGACATGATCCTTTCCCCCGACCCAACCCTGCTTCCTGATTCATATCTGTGACAGAGATACTAGATATAATGACGAGATGCTTTTGTGTCCGCCGTAACAATGGGATTCCTTTGTCCACAGAGCGGAACGGCGGGCTGTCAAAAATACTTTTTGAATATTTGATGAGGGGTGTTGACGTCAACCGCCTGTATTCAATGGAGAGTGACATGCTGTCCTCATGAATATGCATAGACCGTCTCGAATTTCAACAGGGGCAACTCTGATATAAAGTGTTTTCTCTCAAAGTTGCCGGGATGTCAAGTGCATCACAAAACTTCATTTTTGTTACAAACTTCTATTAGATCAAATAAGCCTCACGTATCAAAATATCAATTCATGTTTATCTTGACTAAATTCGACATGCTCTCATTGCCCCCATACAAAAATACCTCACTTGCTTAATAATTAATGATCTGCTTAAACGTGGACAGATTTTGGGCGGAGTAAACCCGCTCGCTTCAAATCAAATCAATTTTTATTTTGTCACATGCGCCGAATACAACAGGGATCGAATTCACCTTACCGTGAAATGCTTACTTACAAGCCCTTAACCAACAATGCAGTTCAAGAAATAGAGTTAAGACAGTAAAAAAGTTAATAAAATAACAATAACTAGACTAAAAACAGGGGGTACCGGTACTGAGTCAATGTGCGGGGGTACAGGTTAGTCAAGGTCATTTGTACATGTAGGTAGGGGTAAAGTGACTATTCATAGATAATAAACAGCAAGTAGCAGCAGTGTAAAAACAAAGAGGGGGTTGTCAATGTAAATAGTCCGGGTGGCCATTTGATTAATTGTTCAGCAGTCTTATGGCTTAGGGGTAGAAGCTTTGGGGGTAGAAGCCTCTTGGACCTAGACTTGACGCTCGCGGTAGCAGAGAGAACAGTCTATGACTTGGGTGAGTGGAGTCTTTGATAATTTTTTGGGATGCTGACCTACGCAGAGTTGCAAAGAAAAAGTCCAGTGTCTGTGTTCTTTTGTCCATCTTAATCTTTTATTTTTATTGGCCAGTCTGAGATACAGTTGAAGTCGGAAGTTTACATACACTTAGGTTGGAGTCATTCAAACTTGTTTTTAAACCACTCCACAAATGTCTTGTTAACAAGCTATAGTTTTGGCAAGTCGGTTAGGACATCTACTTTGTGCATGACACAAGTAATTTTTCCAACAATTGTTTACAGACAGATTATTTCACTTATAATTCACTGTATCACAATTCCAGTGGGTCAGAAGTTTACATACACTAAGTTGACTGTGCCTTTAAACAGCTTGGAAAATTCCAGAAAATGATATCATGGCTTTAGAAGCTTCTGATAGGCTAATTGACATTATTTTAGTCAATTGGAGGTGTACCTGTGGATGGATGCCTCTTTGCTTGACATCATGGGAAAATCAAAAGAAATCAGCCAAGACCTCAGAAAAAAAACTGTAGACCTCCACAAGTCTTGTTCATCCCTGGGAGCAATTTCCAAACGCCTGAAGGTACCACGTTCATCTGTACAAACAATAGTACGCAAGTATAAACACCATGGGACCACGCAGCCGTCATACCGCTCAGGAAGGAGACGGGTTCTGTCTCCTAGAGATGAACGTACTTTGGTGCGAAAAGTGCAAATCAATCCCAGAACAACAGCAAAGGACCTTGTGAAGATGTTGGAGGAAACAGGTACTGAAGTATCTATATCCACAGTAAAACGAGTCCTATATCGACGTAACCTGAAAGGCCGCTCAGCAAGGAAGAAGCCACTGCTCCAAAACCGCCATAAAAAAGCCAGACTACGGTTTGCAACTGCACATGGGGACAAAGATCGTACTTTTTGGAGAAATGTCCTCTGGTCTGATGAAACAAAAATAGAACTGTTTGACCATAATGACCGTCGTTTGGAGGAAAAAGGGGAAGGCTTGCAAGCCAAAGAACACCATCCCAACCGTGAAGCACGGGGGTGGCAGCATCATGCTGTGTGGGTGCTTTGCTGCAGGAGGGACTGGTGCACTTCACAAAATAGATAGCATCATGAGGAAGGAAAATTATGTGGATATATTGAAGCAACATCTCAAGACATCAGCCTGGAACTTAAAGCTTGGTCGCAAATGGGTCTTCCAAATGGACAATGACCACAAGCATACTTCCAAAGCTGTGGCAAAATGGCTTAAGGACAACAAAGTCAAGGTATTGGAGTGGCCATCACAAAGCCCTGACCTCAATCCTATAGAAAATGTGTGGGCAGAACTGAAAAAGCGTGTGCGAGCAAGGAGGCCAACAAACCTGACTCAGTTACACCAGCTTTGTCAGGAGGAATGGGCCAAAATTCACCCAACTTATTGTGGGAAGCTTGTGGAAGGCTACCCGAAACATTTGACCCAAGTTAAACAATTTAAAGGCAATGCTACCAAATACTAATTGAGTGTACGTAAACTTCTGACCCACTGGGAATGTGATGAAAGACATAAAAGCTGAAATAAATCATTCTCTCTACTATTATTCTGACATTTCACATTCTTAAAATAAAGTGGTGATCCTAACTGACCTAAGACAGGGAATTTTTACTAGGATTAAATGTCAGGAATTGTGAAAAACGGAGTTTAAATGTATTTGGCTAAGGTGTATGTAAACTTCCGACTTCAACTGTATGGCTTTTTCTTTGCAACTCTGCCTAGAAGGTCAGCATCCCGGAGTCGCCTCTTCACTGTTGACGTTGAGACTGGTGTTTTGCGGATACTATTTAATGAAGCTGCCAGTTGAGGACCTGTGAGGCGTCTGTTTCTCAAACTAGACACTCTAATGTATTTGTCCTCTTGCTCAGTTGTGTACCGGGGCCTCCCACTCCTCTTTCTATTCTGGTTAGAGCCAGTTTGCGCTGTTCTGTGAAGGGTAGTAGTACACAGCGTTGTACGAGATCTTCAGTTTCTTGGCAATTTCTCGCATGGAATAGCCTTCATTTCTCAGAACAAGAATAGACTAACGAGTTTCAGAAGAAAGTTATTTGTTTCTGGCCATTTTGATCCTGTAATCAAACCCACAATTGCTGATGCTCCAGATACTCAACTTGTCTCAAGAAGGCCAGTTTTATTGCTTCTTTAATCAGCACAACAGTTTTCAGCTGTGCTAACATAATTGCAAAAGGGTTTTCTAATGATCAATTAGCCTTTTAAAATGATAAACTTGGATTAGCAAACACAACGTGCCATTGGAACACAGGACTGATGGTTGCTGATAATGGGCCTCGGTACGCCTATGTAGATATTCCATTTTTTAAAAATCAGCCGTTTCCAGCTACAATAGCCATTTACAACATTAACAATGTCTACACTGTATTTCTGATCAATTTTATGTTATTTTAATGGACAAAGAAATTGCTTTTCTTTCGAAAAACAAGGACATTTCTAAGTGACCCCAAAACTTTTGAACGGTACTGTAGGTCCTGGATGGCAGGAAGCTTGGCCCCAGTGATGTACTGGGCCGTAAGTACTACCCTCTGTAGCGCCTTACGGTCAGATGTCGAGCAGTTGCCATACCAGGCGGTGATGCAACTGGTCAGGATGCTCTCGATGGTGCAGCTGTAGAACTTTTTGAGGATCTGGGGCCCTATGCCAAATCTTTTCAGTCTCCTGAGGGGGAAAAGGTGTTGTCACGCCCTCTTCACGACTGTCTTGGTGTGTTTGGACCATGATAGTTTGTTGGTGATGTGGACATCAAGGAACTTGAAGCTCTCGACCCGCTCCACTACAGCCCCATCGATGTGAATGGGGGCGTGTTCGGCCCTCCTTTTCCTGTTGTCCACGATCAGGTCCTTTGTCTTGCTCACGTTGAGGGAGAGGTTGTTGTCCTGGCATCACATTGCCAGGTCTCTGACCTCCTCCCTATAGGCTGTCTCATCGTTGTCTGTGATCAGGCCTAACACTGTTGTGTCGTCAGCAAACTTAATGATGGTGTTAGAGTCGGACTAAGCACGCACCCCTGAGGGGCCCCCGTGTTGAGGATCCGCGTGGCAGATGTGTTGTTGCCTACCCATACCATCTGGGGGCGGCCTGTCAGGAAGTCCAGGATCCAGTTGCAGAGGGAGTTGTTTAGTCCCAGGGGTCTTAGCTTAGTGATGAGCTTTGTGGGCACTATGGTGTTGAAATCTGAGCTGTAGTCAATGAACAGCATTCTCACATAGGTGTTCCTTTTGTCCAGGTGGGAAGGGGCAGTGTGGAATGTGATTGAGATTGTGTCATCTGTGGATCTGTTGGGGCATTATGCGAATCGGAGTGGGTCTAGGGTTTCAGGGATGATGGTGTTGATGTGAGCCTTGACCAGCCTTTCAAAGCACTTCTTGGCTACCGACAGTCTTGAGTGCTACGGGGTGGTAGTAATTTAGGCAGGTTACCTTCGCTTTCATGGGCACAGGGACTATGGTGGTCTGCTTGAAACATGTAGGTATTACAGACATGGTCAGGGAGAGGTTGAACATGTCAGTGAAGACACTTGCCAATTGGTCTGTGCATGCTCTGAGTATGCAGCCTTGTGAATGTTGACCTGTTTAAAGGTCTTGCTCACATTGGCTACGGAGAGCGTGATCACACAGTCATCCGGAACAGCTGGTGCTCTCATGCATGCTTCAGTGTTGCTTGCCTCGAAGCGAGCATAGAAGGCATTTAGCTCGTGTGGTAGGCTCGCATCACTGGGCAGCTCGCGGCTGGGTTTCCCTTTTTACTCCGTAATAGTTTGCAAGCCCTGCAACATCCGACGAGTGTCAGAGCCGGTGTAGGAGGATTCAATCTTAGTCCTGTATTGACTCTTTGCCTGTTTGTTGGTTTGTCTGAGGGCATAGCGGGATTTCTTATAAGCTCAGTTGGTAGAGCATGGCGCTTGCAACGCCAGGGTTGTGGGTTCGATTCCCACTGGGGCCCAGGGGGGCCAGTATGAAAATGTATGCACTCACTAACTGTAAGTCGCTCTGGATAAGAGCGTCTGCTAAAATGACTAAAAATGTTTAAAAAATGATTAGTGTCCCGCTCCTTGAAAGCGGCAGCTCTAGCTTTTAGCTCAGTGCGGATGTTTCCTGTAATCCATGGCATCTGGTTGGGATATGTACGTGCGGTCACTGTGGGGACGACGTCGTCGATGCACTTATTGATGAAGCCGGTGACTGAGGTGGTATACTCCTCAATGCCATTGGATGAATCCAGGAACATATTCCAGTCTGAGCTAGCAAAACAGTCCTGTAGCGTAGCATCTGCGTCATCTGACCACTTCCGTATTGAGCGAGTCACTCCTAGTGGCCTAATTCTATCCTCCTGAATCCTGCTTTGGTTTTTGCTTGTAAGCAGGATTCAGGAGGATAGAATTAGGCCACTAGGAGCGCCGCTTCTGGATGAGCATTTTCTTGTTTGCTTATGGCCTTATACAGCTTGTTGAGTGCGGTCTTAGTGCCAGCATCGGTTTGTGGTGGTAAATAGACGGCTACGAAAAATATAGATCTCTTGGTAGATAGTGTGGTCGGCAGCTTATCATGAGGTACTCTACCTCAGGTGAGCAATACCTTGAGACTTCTTAATATTAGACATCGCGCACCAGCTGTTATTGACAAATAGACACACACCCCCACCCCTCGTCTTACCAGACGTAGCTGTTCTGTCCTGCCGATGCACGGAAAACCCAGCTAACTGTATATTATCTGTGTCGTCATTCAGCCACGACTCGGTGAAACATAAGATAATACAGTTTTTAATGTCCCGTTGGTAGGATAGTCTCGAACGGAGATCATCCAGTTTTTTCTCCAGTGATTGCACGTTGGCCAATAGAACGGATGGTAGAGTCGGGTTACCTACTCGCCGACGAGTTCTCACCAGGCACCCCAATCTCCGCCCCCTGTATTTATTTTCTTCACGTGAATGACGGGGACTTTGGGCCTGGTCTCGGAGAAGCAGTATATCCTTCGCGTCGGACTCATTCAAGAAAAGATCTTTGTCCAGTTCGAGGTGAGTAATCGCTGTTCTGATATCCAGAAGCTCTTTTCGGTCATAAAAGATGGTAGCAGCAACATTATGTACAAAAGAAGTTACAAACAATGCGAAAAAACACACAAAATAGCACAGTTGGTTAGGAGCCCGTAAAACGGCAGCCATCACCTCCGGCGCCTCATCTTCTCTGTCTGTGATCAATTGCTGCTTCTTCTATTTGCTTTCTAGACCCTGTCAATCAATCAATCATCTCTTACTGCGCCGATCTGCTTTCTAGACCCTATCAATCAACCATCTCCTGCTGCTCCGATCTGCTTTCTAGACCCTATCAATCAATCATTCTCTATTGGCAACATAGCCTGCTGAAACTCAATTGAGATGGAGAGAGAGAGAGAAAGAGAGCGAGAGAGGTCCAGAAAGGCAGAGCAGGGGGTGGGAGGCAGATAAGTGGATGAGTAGAGAGAGAGGGAGGGAGGAAGAGAGAGAGAGAGAGAGGGAGGGATGACAGTCTCTCCCTGTTTAACACACAGGCCACGACAGACATCGCTGCCTTCAGTAGGGAGATGCAAACAAGCTTTCACTTTTCCCCCAAATGCATTTCAGTGTCCACCATGATGGCTAACAGGATCCCTGCAGATGTACACAGCCCATCTGTAATTAGCCCACCCAACTACCTCATCCCCATATTGTTATTTACGTTGTTATTTATTTTGCTCATTTGCACCCCAGTATCTCTATTTGCACATCATCTTCTGCACATCTATCACTCCAGTGTTAATACTAAATTGTAATTATTTTGCACTATGGCCTATTTATTGCCTTACCTCCATAACTTACTACATTTGCACACACTGTATATATATTTTCTATTGTGTTATTGACTGTACATTTTGTTTACCCCATATGTAACTCTGTGTTTGTTGTTTTTATCGCACTGCTTTTGCTTTATCTTGACCAGGTCGCAGTTGTAAATGAGAACTTGTTCTCAACTGGCCTACCTGGTTAAATAAAATAAAAGAGCACAGAGTCAGAGAGACAGACAGCTAGCTAGTATCTATCCATGAGCAGAGAGACAGACAGCTAGCTAGTATCTATCCATGAGCAGAGAGACAGACAGCTAGCTAGTAGTTATCCATGAACACAGAGACAGAGAGACAGACAGCTAGCTAGTATTTATCCATGAACACAGAGACAGAGAGACAGACAGCTAGCTAGTATCTATCCATGAGCAGAGAGACAGACAGCTAGCTAGTATCTATCCATGAGCAGAGAGACAGACAGCTAGCTAGTATCTAACCATGAGCAGAGAGACAGACAGCTAGCTAGTATCTATCCATGAGCAGAGAGACAGACAGCTAGCTAGTATCTATCCATGAGCAGAGAGACAGACAGCTAGCTAGTATCTAACCATGAGCAGAGAGACAGACAGCTAGCTAGTAGTTATCCATGAACACAGAGACAGAGAGACAGACAGCTAGCTAGTATCTATCCATGAGCAGAGAGACAGACAGCTAGCTAGTATCTATCCATGAGCAGAGAGACAGACAGCTAGCTAGTATCTATCCATGAGCAGAGAGACAGACAGCTAGCTAGTAGTTATCCATGAACACAGAGACAGAGAGACAGACAGCTAGCTAGTATTTATCCATGAAAACAGAGACAGAGAGAGACAGCTAGCATCTATACATGAACACTGAGAAAGAGAGAGACAGCTAGCTGGTAGTTATCCATGAACACTGAGAAAGAGAGAGACAGCTAGCTGGTAGTTATCCATGAACACTGAGAAAGAGAGAGACAGCTAGCTAGTAGTTATCCATGAAAACAGAGACAGAGAGAGACAGCTAGCATCTATACATGAACACTGAGAAAGAGAGAGACAGCTAGCTGGTAGTTATCCATGAACACTGAGAAAGAGAGAGACAGCTAGCTAGTAGTTATCCATGAAAACAGAGACAGAGAGAGACAGCTAGCATCTATACATGAACACTGAGAAAGAGAGAGACAGCTAGCTAGTAGTTATCCATGAGCAGAGAGACAGACAGCTAGCTAGTAGTTATCCATGAAAACAGAGACAGAGAGAGACAGCTAGCATCTATACATGAACACTGAGAAAGAGAGAGACAGCTAGCTGGTAGTTATCCATGAACACTGAGAAAGAGAGAGACAGCTAGCTGGTAGTTATCCATGAACACTGAGAAAGAGAGAGACAGCTAGCTAGTAGTTATCCATGAAAACAGAGACAGAGAGAGACAGCTAGCATCTATACATGAACACTGAGAAAGAGAGAGACAGCTAGCTAGTAGTTATCCATGAAAACAGAGACAGAGAGAGACAGCTAGCTGGTAGTTATCCATGAACACTGAGAAAGAGAGAGACAGCTAGCTGGTAGTTATCCATGAACACTGAGAAAGAGAGAGACAGCTAGCTGGTAGTTATCCATGAACACTGAGAAAGAGAGAGACAGCTAGCTGGTAGTTATCCATGAACACTGAGAAAGAGAGAGACAGCTAGCTGGTAGTTATCCATGAACACTGAGAAAGAGAGAGACAGCTAGCTGGTAGTTATCCATGAACACTGAGAAAGAGAGAGACAGCTAGCTGGTAGTTATCCATGAACACTGAGAAAGAGAGAGACAGCTAGCTGGTAGTTATCCATGAACACTGAGAAAGAGAGAGACAGCTAGCTGGTAGTTATCCATGAACAGTTTCCAAGTTATGTTTTGAAGTTTGGAGTTGGTGGTGGTGCTGTTCAGGGAAGGTAAAGCCCCATCATAAGCTGTGTACTTGGGAAAAGCCGCTTCCACTCTGGCCAGCACCCTTCTCCAGAAGGACATGATGCAATGAGACACAGGGGAAACAAGAAGGCCAATTTATTGTGAATGGCTGGAGACGATCCTTCTGGAGGGGGATAGCGTGGATTCCCCTAGCAGCTCCAGTATGTCAGATGCTTTCAGCCCCAATCCATAAATGAATCAAGAGCTCTTAACAAGGAGCCATTTAAGGCAAGATACTGTACACCCTGCCCCAGCCTCCCATTCACCCCTAGCCAAGACAAATACACACATGCAGCCCAGTGATGGAGTGGGAAGGAAACGGGTGGATAAACATTGATCTTTGTTGGCAGTGAGTAAAGTAATGATCCCTATACTTTCAATGCATTTTTCAGAAAAAGTTGGGTAAATGCTCACGCAAATCTCGCTCTCTCTCCCACACACACACACACACACAGTGATTCCCCCCACAGCAAAATACTGAACAGTATGCTTCACATCACCACCCAACACCACAGGACTGAAATAAGTGTAACACAGGTGTTTAATATTCATACTTCATGTGTTCCTTGTTTTGACTCAGCTTTGTAACATGACTGTGACACTCACAGCAGCACACAGACAGACAGACAGACAGACAGACAGACAGACAGGAGGGTAGTGCAGAGTCTGTCAGTCCTCTGTAGAAGTTACAGTGCTGCATCTGGGTCTCTGTCTGTCAGTCCTCTGTAGAAGGAGACCCTCATATAGATTGAGAGAGCAGGAGTCCCCAGGGCTGTCTATCAGAGAGATGTCAGACAGGTTGGTCAGGTTGTGTGTCTGTGTGTGTGTGTATCTGTGTGAATAGGGTATTTGGGGGCCTCTGTCACCCTGCTCATTTCTGTTGCCACATGACAAGTCACATGGGTTCAGCTCAATATCAAGGTCAAGTTTCACTGCTGTGTCAGTCTGTGTCCGACCTGGGTTCAAATACATGGGTCCCCTGTAGCTCAGTTGGTAGAGCATGGCGCTTGCAACGCCAGGGTTGTGGGTTCGTTTCCCACGGGGGGCCAGTATGAAAAATGTATGCACTCACTAACTGTAAGTCGCTCTGGATAAGAGCGTCTGCTAAATGACTAAAATGTAAATGTAAAATGTATTGGATTATTTGTTATTCAAATACTATTTTCAAATACCTTAGTTAAATGCCTGGGTTAAATACCTTGGTTAAATGCATGTGTTAAATGCATGGGTTAAATGCATGTGTTAAATGCATGGGTTAAATACCTGGGTTAAATGCATGGGTGTGTATTTGAGTCAGTGTATTTGAGTATTTTCAGATACTTTCCAAGTGAATTTCAAAATACATTCCCAATATTCAACTACTTGTTTTTAAAAATAAAAAACATTAAATAATTACTTCCAAATGTACTTTAAAGTAATTGAAATACCCTAAATAGTATTTGAACCCAGTTCTGGTTAGGGTTAGGACAGTCTGGGTTAGAGTCAGGACAGTCTGGGTTAGAGTCAGGACAGTCTGTTAGAGTCAGGACAGTCTGTTAGGGTTAGGACAGTCTGTTAGGGTTAGGACAGTCTGGGTTAGAGCCAGGACAGTCTGGGTTAGAGTCAGGACAGTCTGGGTTAGAGTCAGGACAGTCTGGGTTAGAGTCAGGACAGTCTGGGTTAGAGTCAGGACAGTCTGGGTTAGAGTCAGGACAGTCTGTTAGAGTCAGGACAGTCTGTTAGGGTTAGGACAGTCTGTTAGAGTCAGGACAGTCTGGGTTAGAGCCAGGACAGTCTGGGTTAGAGTCAGGACAGTCTGGGTTAGAGCCAGGACAGTCTGGGTTAGAGTCAGGACAGTCTGTTAGAGTCAGGACAGTCTGGGTTAGAGCCAGGACAGTCTGTTAGAGTCAGGACAGTCTGTTAGGGTTAGGACAGTCTGGGTTAGAGTCAGGACAGTCTGTTAGAGTCAGGACAGTCTGTTAGAGTCAGGACAGTCTGTTAGAGCCAGGACAGTCTGGGTTAGAGTCAGGACAGTCTGGGTTAGAGTCAGGACAGTCTGTTAGAGCCAGGACAGTCTGGGTTAGAGTCAGGACCGTCTGGGTTAGAGTCAGGACAGTCTGGGTTAGAGTCAAGACAGTCTGTTAGAGTCAGGACAGTCTGGGTTAGAGCCAGGACAGTCTGGGTTAGAGCCAGGACAGTCTGTTAGAGCCAGGACAGTCTGGGTTAGAGTCAGGACAGTCTGGGTTAGAGCCAGGACAGTCTGGGTTAGAGCCAGGACAGTCTGGGTTAGAGCCAGGACAGTCTGTTAGAGTCAGGACAGTCTGGGTTAGAGTCAAGACAGTCTGTTAGAGTCAGGACAGTCTGGGTTAGAGTCAAGACAGTCTGTTAGAGTCAGGACAGTCTGGGTTAGAGCCAGGACAGTCTGGGTTAGAGTCAGGACAGTCTGTTAGGGTTAGGACAGTCTGGGTTAGAGCCAGGACAGTCTGGGTTAGAGCCAGGACAGTCTGTTAGAGTCAGGACAGTCTGGGTTAGAGCCAGGACAGTCTGTTAGAGTCAGGACAGTCTGGGTTAGAGCCAGGACAGTCTGGGTTAGAGCCAGGACAGTCTGTTAGAGTCAGGACAGTCTGGGTTAGAGCCAGGACAGTCTGGGTTAGAGCCAGGACAGTCTGTTAGAGTCAGGACAGTCTGGGTTAGAGTCAGGACAGTCTGGGTTAGAGCCAGGACAGTCTGGGTTAGAGCCAGGACAGTCTGGGTTAGAGTCAGGACAGTCTGGGTTAGAGCCAGGACAGTCTGGGTTAGAGTCAGGACAGTCTGGGTTAGAGCCAGGACAGTCTGTTAGAGTCAGGACAGTCTGTTAGAGTAAGGACAGTCTGGGTTAGAGTCAGGACAGTCTGGGTTAGAGCCAGGACAGTCTGTTAGAGTCAGGACAGTCTGGGTTAGAGTCAGGACAGTCTGGGTTAGAGCCAGGACAGTCTGGGTTAGAGTCAGGACAGTCTGGGTTAGAGCCAGGACAGTCTGTTAGAGTCAGGACAGTCTGTTAGAGTAAGGACAGTCTGGGTTAGAGTCAGGACAGTCTGGGTTAGAGCCAGGACAGTCTGGGTTAGAGCCAGGACAGTCTGGGTTAGAGTCAGGACAGTCTGGGTTAGAGTCAGGACAGTCTGGGTTAGAGTCAGGACAGTCTGGGTTAGAGCCAGGACAGTCTGGGTTAGAGCCAGGACAGTCTGGGTTAGAGCCAGGACAGTCTGGGTTAGAGCCAGGACAGTCTGTTAGAGTCAGGACAGTCTGGGTTAGAGCCAGGACAGTCTGTTAGAGTCAGGACAGTCTGTTAGAGTCAGGACAGTCTGGGTTAGAGCCAGGACAGTCTGGGTTAGAGTCAGGACAGTCTGGGTTAGAGCCAGGACAGTCTGTTAGTATTTGTCTATACCTAATAGTGGGAGACACACTATATAAACAGAAGTATGTGGACACCCCTTCAAATTAGTGGATTCAGCTATTCATTTTAATTTAATTTTTTTAACCTTTATTTAACTAGGCAAGTCAGTTAAGAACAAATTATTATTTACAATGACGGCCTACACCGGCCAAACCCGGACGACGCTGGGCCAATTGTGCGCCGCCCAATCACGGCCGGATTGTGATACAGCCTGGAATTTAACCAGGGTCTGTAGTGACGCCTCTAGCACTGAGATGCAGTGCCTTAGACCGCTGCGCCACTCGGGAGCCCGTTGCCCGTTGCTGACAAGTGTATAAAATCAAGCACACAGCTATGCAATCGCCATAGACAAACATTGGCAGTAGAATGGCCTTACTGAAGAGCTCAGTGACTTTCAACATGGCACCGTCATAGGATGCCACCTTTCCAACAAGTCAGTTCGTCAAATTTCTGCCCTGCTAGAGCTGCCCCGGTCAACTATAAGTGCTGTTATTGTGAAGTGGAAACGTTTAGGAGCAACAACGGCTCAGCCGCGAAGTGGTAGGCCACACAAGCTCACAGAACGGGACCGCCGAGTGCTGAAGCATGTAGCGCGCAAAAAGTGTCTGTCCCCGGTTGTAACACTCACTACAGAGTTCCAAACTGCCTCTGAAAGCAACGTCAGCACAAGAACTGTTCGTCGGGAGCTTCATGAAATGCGTTTCCATGGCCGAGTGGCCGCACACAAGCCTAAGATCACCATGCGCAATGCCAAGCGTCGGCTGGAGTGGTGTAAAGCTTGCCGCCATTGGACTCTGGAGCAGTGGAAACACGTTCTCTGGAGTGATGAATCACGCTTCACAATCTGGCAGTCTGATGGACAAATCTGGGTTTGGCGGATGCCATGAGAATGCTCCCTGCCCCAATGCATAGTGCCAACTGTAAAGTTTGGTGGAGGAGGAATAATGGTCTGGGGCTGTTTTTCATGTTTCGGGCTAGGCCCCTTAGTTCCAGTGAAGGGAAATCTTAACACTACAGCATACAATGACATTCTAGATGATTCTGTGCTTCCAACTTTGTGGCAACAGTTTGGGGAAGGCCCTTTCCTGTTTCAGCATGACAATGCCCCCGTGCACAAAGCGAGGTCCATACAGAAATGGTTTGTCGAGATCGGTGTGGCAGAACTTGACTGGTCTGCACAGAGCCCTGACCTCAACCCCATTGAACACCTTTGAAATGAATTGGAACGCCAACTGCGAGCCAGACCTAATCGCCCAACATCAGTGCCCGACCTCACTAATGCTCTTGTGGCTGAATGGAAGCAAGTCTCCCCGCAGCAATGTTCCATCATCTAGCGGAAAGCCTTCCCAGAAGAGTGGAGGCTGTTACGTCAGTAAAGTTGGGGGACCAACTCCATATTAATGCCCATGATTTTGGAATGAGATGTTCGACGAGCAGGTGTCCACATACTTTTTGGTCATGTAGTGGATTTATCTAACTCGGTTCATGTGGGGGTGTGGTTCCAGTAGATGTGATTGACAGCTCTTGGCCCCACAGTAACATACCACAGCCTCTTCCATTAGAGCCATCCTCTCCACGGTATGACGTAACAATGGACAGGAAGCACAATCCACACACACCAAAATCAATCTCTCACTTCCTCTGAAAAGAATCAGGTGGTTGGGGAGCCTAGGCTGTAGACCTCAGCTCCTCTGAGGATTCTACTGAGGGCTACTTGAGGCAGTCTGGCAGGCCCAGACACTGAGATAAGTTAACCCTGTCCCCCTCAGCAGCTTCCCCAGAAAAAGGAGTCTGAGGCTGGGTAGAGAGAGGAGAGAGGCTGGCTAGAGAGGGGAGAGAGGCTGGGTAGAGAGAGGCTGGCTAGAGAGAGGAGAGAGGCTGGGTAGAGAGAGGCTGGGTAGAGAGAGGCTGGGTAGAGAGAGGCTGGGTAGAGAGAGGGGCTGGGTAGAGAGAGGAGAGAGCCTGGGTAGAGAGAGGAGAGAGGCTGGGTAGAGAGAGGAGAGAGGCTGGGTAGAGAGAGGCTGGGTAGAGAGAGGAGAGAGGCTGGGTAGAGAGAGGAGAGAGGCTGGCTAGAGAGAGGAGAGAGGCTGGGTAGAGAGAGGAGAGAGGCTGGGTAGAGAGAGGAGAGAGGCTGGCTAGAGAGAGGAGAGAGGCTGGGTAGAGAGAGGAGAGAGGCTGGCTAGAGAGAGGAGAGAGGCTGGCTAGAGAGAGGAGAGAAGCTGGGTAGAGAGAGGAGAGAAGCTGGGTAGAGAGAGGAGAGAGACTGGGTAGAGAGAGGAGAGAGGCAGGGTAGAGAGAGGAGAGAGGCTGGGTAGAGAGAGGAGAGAGGCTGGGTAGAGAGAGGAGAGAGGCTGGGTAGAGAGAGGCTGGGTAGAGAGAGGAGAGAGGGGCTGGGTAGAGAGAGGCTGGGTAGAGAGAGGCGAGAGGGGCTGGGTAGAGAGAGGAGAGAGAGGCTGGGTAGAGAGAGGAGAGAGGCTGGGTAGAGAGAGGAGAGAGGGGCTGGGTAGAGAGAGGAGAGAGGGGCTGGGTAGAGAGAGGAGAGAGGGGCTGGGTAGAGAGAGGAGAGAGGGGCTGGGTAGAGAGAGGAGAGAGGCTGGGTAGAGAGAGGCTGGGTAGAGAGAGGAGAGAGAGGCTGGGTAGAGAGAGGAGAGAGGGGCTGGGTAGAGAGAGGAGAGAGGGGCTGGGTAGAGAGGGTCTGGGTAGAGAGAGGCTGGGTAGAGAGAGGCTGGGTAGAGAGAGGAGAGAGAGGCTGGGTAGAGAGAGGAGAGAGGGGCTGGGTAGAGAGAGGAGAGAGGGGCTGGGTAGAGAGGGTCTGGGTAGAGAGAGGCTGGGTAGAGAGAGGAGAGAGGGGCTGGGTAGAGAGAGGAGAGAGGGGCTGGGTAGAGAGAGGAGAGAGGGGCTGGGTAGAGAGGGGCTGGGTAGAGAGGGGCTGGGTAGAGAGAGGAGAGAGGGGCTGGGTAGAGAGAGGCTGGGTAGAGAGAGGAGAGAGGGGCTGGGTAGAGAGAGGAGAGAGGCTGGGTAGAGAGAGGAGAGAGGCTGGCTAGAGAGAGGAGAGAGGCTGGGTAGAGAGAGGAGAGAGGCTGGGTAGAGAGAGGAGAGAGGCTGGCTAGAGAGAGGAGAGAGGCTGGCTAGAGAGAGGAGAGAGGCTGGGTAGAGAGAGGAGAGAGGCTGGCTAGAGAGAGGAGAGAGGCTGGCTAGAGAGAGGAGAGAAGCTGGGTAGAGAGAGGAGAGAGACTGGGTAGAGAGAGGAGAGAGGCAGGGTAGAGAGAGGAGAGAGGCTGGGTAGAGAGAGGAGAGAGGCTGGGTAGAGAGAGGAGAGAGGCTGGGTAGAGAGAGGAGAGAGGCTGGGTAGAGAGAGGCTGGGTAGAGAGAGGAGAGAGGGGCTGGGTAGAGAGAGGCTGGGTAGAGAGAGGCGAGAGGGGCTGGGTAGAGAGAGGAGAGAGAGGCTGGGTAGAGAGAGGAGAGAGGCTGGGTAGAGAGAGGAGAGAGGGGCTGGGTAGAGAGAGGAGAGAGGGGCTGGGTAGAGAGAGGAGAGAGGGGCTGGGTAGAGAGAGGAGAGAGGGGCTGGGTAGAGAGAGGAGAGAGGCTGGGTAGAGAGAGGCTGGGTAGAGAGAGGAGAGAGAGGCTGGGTAGAGAGAGGAGAGAGGGGCTGGGTAGAGAGGGTCTGGGTAGAGAGAGGCTGGGTAGAGAGAGGCTGGGTAGAGAGAGGAGAGAGAGGCTGGGTAGAGAGAGGAGAGAGGGGCTGGGTAGAGAGAGGAGAGAGGGGCTGGGTAGAGAGGGTCTGGGTAGAGAGAGGCTGGGTAGAGAGAGGAGAGAGGGGCTGGGTAGAGAGAGGAGAGAGGGGCTGGGTAGAGAGAGGAGAGAGGGGCTGGGTAGAGAGGGGCTGGGTAGAGAGAGGAGAGAGGGGCTGGGTAGAGAGAGGCTGGGTAGAGAGAGGAGAGAGGGGCTGGGTAGAGAGAGGAGAGAGGGGCTGGGTAGAGAGGGGCTGGGTAGAGAGAGGAGAGAGGGGCTGGGTAGAGAGAGGAGAGAGGGGCTGGGTAGAGAGAGGAGAGAGGGGCTGGGTAGAGAGAGGAGAGAGGGGCTGGGTAGAGAGAGGCTGGGTAGAGAGGCTGGGTAGAGAGAGGCTGGGTAGAGAGAGGCTGGGTAGAGAGAGGAGAGATGCTGGGTAGAGAGAGGAGAGAGGCTGGGTAGAGAGAGGAGAGAGGCTGGGTAGAGAGAGGCTGGGTAGAGAGAGGCTGGGTAGAGAGAGGAGAGAGGGGCTGGGTAGAGAGAGGCTGGGTAGAGAGAGGAGAGAGGCTGGGTAGAGAGAGGAGAGAGGCTGGATAGAGAGAGGAGAGAGGCTAGGTAGAGAGAGGAGAGAGGCTGGGTAGAGAGAGGAGAGAGGCTGGGTAGAGAGAGGAGAGAGGCTGGGTAGAGAGAGGAGAGAGGGGCTGGGTAGAGAGAGGCTGGGTAGAGAGAGGAGAGAGGCTGGGTAGAGAGAGAAGAGAGGCTGGGTAGAGCGAGGAGAGAGGGGCTGGGTAGAGAGAGGAGAGAGGCTGGGTAGAGAGAGGAGAGAGGCTGGGTAGAGAGAGAAGAGAGGCTGGGTAGAGCGAGGAGAGAGGGGCTGGGTAGAGAGAGGAGAGAGGCTGGGTAGAGAGAGAAGAGAGGCTGGGTAGAGAGAGGAGAGAGGGGCTGGGTAGAGAGAGGAGAGAGGGGCTGGGTAGAGAGAGACTGGGTAGAGAGAGGAGAGAGGCTGGGTAGAGAGAGGAGAGAGGCTGGATAGAGAGAGGAGAGAGGCTGGTAGAGAGAGGAGAGAGGCTGGGTAGAGAGAGGAGAGAGGCTGGGTAGAGAGAGGAGAGAGGGGCTGGGTAGAGAGAGGAGAGAGGCTGGGTAGAGAGAGGAGAGAGGCTGGGTAGAGAGAGGAGAGAGGGGCTGGGTAGAGAGAGGGGCTGGGTAGAGAGAGGCTGGGTAGAGAGAGGAGAGAGGGGCTGGGTAGAGAGAGGAGAGAGGATGGGCTGTTTAGCCTGCTGGCTGGGCAGGGAGCTACATGGCTGGTGACTCAAAAACACAACAGATAACTACCTTTGACACTACATTTACTGGGGAAATTATACAGAGAGAACTAACACGAACACACGTTGAACACTCGTTGAACATACCAAGCAACACACACACACGAGTACAGATGCACACAAATGCGTGTCTGCGCACACACACAAAATGATGAAATAACAAAGGGACACAGCATGGGGATCCTATGGCAGATAACCTCCTACACAGAGTGAAGAGAAGCAGCCATGGTGTCAGAATACAGCAGTCATAGATGTTATTATCTCCACCCTCCACAGCAACATGAAAAACCCAGACGGTATTTCCTGCTTACCTTGTGCCTTTATCTCCCATGGCGAGGATTGTTGGGTGGTAGAATCCCCCTTTTCACCCTCAGTAAATAGACCGTAATAACGTTGTGCAGAAAGGCAGAGAGAGAGAGAGAGAGAGAGAGAGAGAGAAAGAGAGGGAGGGGTGAGAAGAATGTTCTGATGTACAGACTGTGGTTGTGCAGTTCAGGGTGGGTGGGTGGGTGGGTGAATTGAAGAGGGGCTCTTCTCAGTTGGATGTCTCTGTCTGTGCCTTCTGTTCTCAGCTCTCTGTCTCCAGCTCAATGCACTTAAAAGGGCATCTCCAGCGATGCCTGAGAAATTGCCTTAATAAGAAGAAACAGGTGATTCATCCATACAGCACAGTGGGTCTGGTTTCTTCCTTTCCCTGGGTAGTCAAGTGTAGAGCTGAACGGGTCAAACTGCAGTCAGAACATCCAGCGCTCAGCTCAGTGGGAGAGAATGATCCAGCAGACTGGCAGGAGGAATCTTCCTCTTCTTCCATCTAGGTTCTGTTCACATTCAGAAGCTCTGACTGCTTCTATCACTCTTCTATGGCTCTCTCTCTCTCTCTCTCTCTCTGCCAAGCACACTCTCTCCCTCTCTCTCTCTCTCTCTCTCTCTCTCTCTCCCCCTCTCTCTCTCTCTCTCTCTCTCTCTCGCTCTCTCCCTCTCCCTCTCTCTCTCTCTCTCTCTGCCAAGCACGCTCTCTCCCTCTCTCTCTCTCTCTCTCTCTCTCTCTCTCCCCCTCTCTCTCTCTCTCTCTCTCTCTCTCTCTCCCTCCCTCTCCCTCTCTCTCTCTCTCTCTCTGCCAAGCACGCTCTCTCTCCCTCTCTCCCTGCCAAGCACGCTCTCTCTCTCTCTCTCTCTCTCTCCCTGCTAAGCACTCTCTCACTCTCTCTCCCTCTCTCCAGCACACACTCTCTCTCTCTCCCTGCTAAGCACTCTCTCACTCTCTCTCTCCCTGCCGCACACTCTCGCTCTCCCTCCCTCCCTCCAGCACACACGCTCTCTCTCTCTCTCTCTCTCGCCCCCTGCCGCACACTCTCGCTCTCCCTCCCTCCCTCTCTCCAGCACACACTCTCTCTCTCTCACACACTCTCCTCCCTCCCTTTCCTCTCTGTTGCTCACTCAATCTGTGAGAGCGCGGATGTGTGGATGGATTAGGGAACAGGGAATGGCTCTCTCGTCTGCCAAACTAATAAGATGAGAAATGCATTAAAATCAGAGAAAGACCCTCAGCTGCTCTGCTGCAGGAGGCAGGCATGTCATTAGTATGCTGCATTCAAGACAACTGGGAACTGGGGGGAAAATGAGGTCAAATCATGACGTCATATCGGAGTTCTAGAAAGATGCCAGAGTTTCCGACTTGGAATTCCGAGTTGGTCATAAGTTGTCTTGAATGCACTGAAGTCGGAGATTTCCATGTTCCCAGTTGTTCTGAACGCGGCATTGTCTTTGCATTGACGTCATTTCTGCTGCTTTGTTGTGTCATGTATCTATTGTTACTATGCATTTAAATAGACCATTCCACCATCCGTACAACACACTGATATGCACAGAGGATGATGTGAATAGACTATAGAGGATGATGTGTATAGACTATAGAGGATGATGTGAATAGACTATAGAGGATGATGTGAATAGACTATAGAGGAGGATGTGAATAGACCATAGAGGATGATGGATATAGACCATAGAGGATGATGTGAATAGACTATAGAGGATGATGTGAATAGACTATAGAGGATGATGTGAATAGACTATAGAGGATGATGGATATAGACTATAGAGGATGATGGATATAGACTATAGAGGATGATGTGAATAGACTATAGAGGATGATGTGAATAGACTATAGAGGATGATGACTATAGAGGATGATGGATATAGACTATAGAGGATGATGTGAATAGACTATAGAGGATGATGTGAATAGACTATAGAGGATGATGTGAATAGACTATAGAGGATGATATGAATAGACTATAGAGGAGGATGTGAATAGACTATAGAGGATGATGTGAATAGACTATAGAGGATGATGTGAATAGAGGATGATGTGAATAGACTAGAGGATGATGTGAATAGACTACAGAGGATGATGTGAATAGAGGATGATGTGAATATACTATGATGTGAATAGACTATAGAGGATGATGTGAATAGACTATAGAGGATGATGTGAATAGACTATAGAGGAGGATGTGAATAGACTATAGAGGAGGATGTGAATAGACTATAGAGGATGATAGATATAGACTATAGAGGATGATGTGTATAGACTATAGAGGATGATAGATATAGACTATAGAGGATGATGTGAATAGACTATAGAGGATGATGTGAATAGACTGTAGAGGATGATATGAATAGACTGTAGAGGATGATATGAATATACTATATAGGATGATGGATATAGACTATAGAGGATGATGTGAATAGACTATAGAGGATGATGTGAATAGACTATAGAGGAGGATGTGAATAGACTATAGAGGATGATATGAATAGACTATAGAGGATGATGTGAATAGACTATAGAGGATGATGTGAATAGACTATAGAGGATGATGTGAATAGACTATAGAGGATGATGTGAATAGACTATAGAGGATGATGTGTATAGACTATAGAGGATGATGTGTATAGACTATAGAGGATGATATGAATAGACTATAGAGGATGATGTGAATAGACTATAGAGGATGATGTGAATAGACTATAGAGGATGATGTGAATAGACTATAGAGGATGATGTGAATAGACTATAGAGGATGATGTGTATAGACTATAGAGGATGATGGGTATATACTATAGAGGATTATGTGAATAGACTATAGAGGATGATGTGAATAGACTATAGAGGATGATATGAATAGACTATAGAGGATGATGTGAATAGACTATAGAGGATGATGTGAATAGACTATAGAGGATGATGTGAATAGACTATAGAGGATGATGTGAATAGACTATAGAGGATGATGTGAATAGACTATAGAGGATGATGTGAATAGACTATAGAGGAGGATGTGAATAGACTATAGAGGAGGATGTGAATAGACTATAGAGGATGATGTGAATAGACTATAGAGGATGATGTGAATAGACTATAGAGGATGATATGAATAGACTATAGAGGATGATATGTATAGACTATAGAGGATGATGTGTATAGACTATAGAGGATGATGTGTATAGACTATAGAGGAGGATGTGAATAGACCATAGAGGATGATGTGAATAGACTATAGAGGATGATATGAATAGACTATAGAGGATGATGTGTATAGACTATAGAGGATGATGTGAATAGACTATAGAGGATGATGTGAATAGACTATAGAGGATGATGGATATAGACTATAGAGGAAGATGTGTATAGACTATAGAGGATGATGTGAATAGACTATAGAGGATGATGGATATAGACTATAGAGGATGATGTGAATAGACTATAGAGGATGATGTGAATAGACTATAGAGGATGATGTGAATAGACTATAGAGGGTGATGTGAATAGACTATAGAGGATGATGTGAATAGACTATAGAGAATGATGTGAATAGACTATAGAGGATGATGGATATAGACTATAGAGGATGATGTGTATAGACTATAGAGGATGATGTGAATAGACTATAGAGGATGATGTGTATAGACTATAGAGGATGATGTGTATAGACTATAGAGGATGATATGAATAGACTATAGAGGATGATGTGAATAGACTATAGAGGATGATGTGAATAGACTATAGAGGATGATGTGAATAGACTATAGAGGATGATGTGAATAGACTATAGAGGATGATGTGTATAGACTATAGAGGATGATGGGTATATACTATAAAGGATGATGTGAATAGACTATAGAGGATGATATGAATAGACTATAGAGGATGATGTGAATAGACTATAGAGGATGATGTGAATAGACTATAGAGGATGATGTGAATAGACTATAGAGGATGATGTGAATAGACTATAGAGGATGATGTGAATAGACTATAGAGGAGGATGTGAATAGACTATAGAGGAGGATGTGAATAGACTATAGAGGATGATATGAATAGACTATAGAGGATGATGGATATAGACTATAGAGGATGATGTGAATAGACTATAGAGGATGATGTGAATAGACTATAGAGGATGATATGAATAGACTATAGAGGATGATATGTATAGACTATAGAGGATGATGTGTATAGACTATAGAGGATGATGTGTATAGACTATAGAGGAGGATGTGAATAGACCATAGAGGATGATGTGAATAGACTATAGAGGATGATATGAATAGACTATAGAGGATGATGTGTATAGACTATAGAGGATGATGTGAATAGACTATAGAGGATGATGTGAATAGACTATAGAGGATGATGGATATAGACTATAGAGGAAGATGTGTATAGACTATAGAGGATGATGTGAATAGACTATAGAGGATGATGGATATAGACTATAGAGGATGATGTGAATAGACTATAGAGGATGATGTGAATAGACTATAGAGGGTGATGTGAATAGACTATAGAGGATGATGTGAATAGACTATAGAGAATGATGTGAATAGACTATAGAGGATGATGGATATAGACTATAGAGGATGATGTGTATAGACTATAGAGGATGATGTATATAGACTATAGAGGATGATGTGTATAGACTATAGAGGATTATGTGTATAGACTATAGAGGATGATGTGAATAGACTATAGAGGATGATGTGAATAGACTATAGAGGAGGATGTGAATAGACCATAGAGGATGATGGATATAGACCATAGAGGATGATGTGAATAGACTATAGAGGATGATGTGAATAGACTATAGAGGATGATGTGAATAGACTATAGAGGATGATGTGAATAGACTATAGAGGATGATGTGAATAGACTATAGAGGATGATGGATATAGACTATAGAGGATGATGGATATAGACTATAGAGGATGATGTGAATAGACTATAGAGGATGATGTGAATAGACTATAGAGGATGATGACTATAGAGGATGATGGATATAGACTATAGAGGATGATGTGAATAGACTATAGAGGATGATGTGAATAGACTATAGAGGATGATATGAATAGACTATAGAGGAGGATGTGAATAGACTATAGAGGATGATGTGAATAGACTATAGAGGATGATGTGAATAGAGGATGATGTGAATAGACTAGAGGATGATGTGAATAGACTACAGAGGATGATGTAAATAGAGGATGATGTGAATATACTATGATGTGAATAGACTATAGAGGATGATGTGAATAGACTATAGAGGATGATGTGAATAGACTATAGAGGAGGATGTGAATAGACTATAGAGGAGGATGTGAATAGACTATAGAGGATGATAGATATAGACTATAGAGGATGATGTGTATAGACTATAGATGATGATAGATATAGACTATAGAGGATGATGTGAATAGACTATAGAGGATGAGGTGAATAGACTATAGAGGATGATGTGAATAGACTGTAGAGGATGATATGAATAGACTGTAGAGGATGATATGAATATACTATATAGGATGATGGATATAGACTATAGAGGATGATGTGAATAGACTATAGAGGATGATGTGAATAGACTATAGAGGAGGATGTGAATAGACTATAGAGGATGATATGAATAGACTATAGAGGATGATGTGAATAGACTATAGAGGATGATGTGAATAGACTATAGAGGATGATGTGAATAGACTATAGAGGATGATGTGAATAGACTATAGAGGATGATGTGTATAGACTATAGAGGATGATGTGTATAGACTATAGAGGATGATATGAATAGACTATAGAGGATGATGTGAATAGACTATAGAGGATGATGTGAATAGACTATAGAGGATGATGTGAATAGACTATAGAGGATGATGTGAATAGACTATAGAGGATGATGTGTATAGACTATAGAGGATGATGGGTATATACTATAGAGGATTATGTGAATAGACTATAGAGGATGATGTGAATAGACTATAGAGGATGATGTGAATAGACTATAGAGGATGATATGAATAGACTATAGAGGATGATGTGAATAGACTATAGAGGATGATGTGAATAGACTATAGAGGAGGATGTGAATAGACTATAGAGGAGGATGTGAATAGACTATAGAGGATGATGTGAATAGACTATAGAGGATGATGTGAATAGACTATAGAGGATGATATGAATAGACTATAGAGGATGATATGTATAGACTATAGAGGATGATGTGTATAGACTATAGAGGATGATGTGTATAGACTATAGAGGAGGATGTGAATAGACCATAGAGGATGATGTGAATAGACTATAGAGGATGATATGAATAGACTATAGAGGATGATGTGTATAGACTATAGAGGATGATGTGAATAGACTATAGAGGATGATGTGAATAGACTATAGAGGATGATGGATATAGACTATAGAGGAAGATGTGTATAGACTATAGAGGATGATGTGAATAGACTATAGAGGATGATGGATATAGACTATAGAGGATGATGTGAATAGACTATAGAGGATGATGTGAATAGACTATAGAGGATGATGTGAATAGACTATAGAGGGTGATGTGAATAGACTATAGAGGATGATGTGAATAGACTATAGAGAATGATGTGAATAGACTATAGAGGATGATGGATATAGACTATAGAGGATGATGTGTATAGACTATAGAGGATGATGTATATAGACTATAGAGGATGATGTGTATAGACTATAGAGGATTATGTGTATAGACTATAGAGGATGATGTGAATAGACTATAGAGGATGATGGATATAGACTATATAGGATGATGTGAATAGACTATAGAGGATGATGGATATAGACTATAGAGGATGATGTGTATAGACTATAGAGGATGATGTGAATAGACTATAGAGGATGATGTGAATAGACTATAGAGGATGATGTGTATAGACCATAGAGGATGATGTGAATAGACTATAGAGGATGATGTGAATAGACTATAGAGGATGATGTGAATAGGCTATAGAGGATGATGTGAATAGGCTATAGAGGATGATGTGAATAGGCTATAGAGGATGATGTGTATAGACTATAGAGGATGATGTATATAGACTATAGAGGATGATGTGTATAGACTATAGAGGATGATGTGAATAGACTATAGAGGATGATGTGAATAGACTATAGAGGATGATGTGAATAGACTATAGAGGATGATGGATATAGACTATAGAGGATGATGATATAGACTATAGAGGATGATGTGAATAGACTATAGAGGATGATGTGAATAGACTATAGAGGATGATGTGAATAGACTATAGAGGATGATGGATATAGACTATAGAGGATGATGTGAATAGAGGATGATGTGAATAGACTATAGAGGATGATGTGAATAGAGGATGATGTGAATAGACTATGATGTGAATAGACTATAGAGGATGATGTGAATAGACTATAGAGGATGATGTGAATAGACTATAGAGGAGGATGTGAATAGACTATAGAGAATGATGTGAATAGACTATAGAGGATGATGTCAATAGACTATAGAGGATGATGTGAATAGACTATAGAGGATGATGTGAATAGACTATAGAGGATGATGTGAATAGACTATAGAGGATGATGTGAATAGACTATAGAGGATGATGTGTATAGACTATAGAGGATGATGTGAATAGACTATAGAGGATGATGGATATAGACTATAGTGGATGATGTGTATAGACTATAGAGGATGATGTGAATAGACTATAGAGGATGATGTGAATAGACTATAGAGGATGATGGATATAGACTATAGAGGATGATGTGAGTAGACTATAGAGGATGATGTGAATAGACTATAGAGGATGATGTGAATAGACTATAGAGGATGATGGATATAGACTATAGAGGATGATGTGTTTAGACTATAGAGGATGATGTGAATAGACTATAGAGGATGATGTGAACAGACTATAGAGGATGATGTGTATAGACTATAGAGGATGATGTGTATAGACTATAGAGGATGATGTGTATAGACTATAGAGGAGGATGTGAATAGACTATAGAGGATGATGTGGATAGACTATAGAGGATGATGTGAATAGACTATAGAGGATGATGTGTATAGACTATAGAGGATGATGTGTATAGACCATAGAGGATGATGTGAATAGACTATAGAGGATGATGTGAATAGACTATAGAGGATGATGTGAATAGACTATAGAGGATGATGTGAATAGACTGTAGAGGATGATGTGAATGACTATAGAGGATGATGGATATAGACTATAGAGGATGATGTGTATAGACTATAGAGGATGATGTGAATAGACTATAGAGGATGATGTGTATAGACTATAGAGGATGATGTGAATAGACTGTAGAGGATGATGTGACTAGACTATAGAGGATGATGTGAATAGACTATAGAGGATGATGGATATAGACTATAGAGGATGATGTGTATAGACTATAGAGGATGATGTGAATAGACTGTAGAGGATGATGTGAATAGACTATAGAGGATGATGTGAATAGACTATAGAGGTTGATGTGAATAGACTATAGAGGATGATGTGAATAGACTGTAGAGGATGATGTGAATAGACTATAGAGGATGATGTGAATAGACTATAGAGGATGATGTGAATAGACTATAGAGGATGATGTGTATAGACTATAGAGGATGATGTTTATAGACTGTAGAGGATGATGTGAATAGACTATAGAGGATGATGGATATAGACTATAGAGGATGATGTGAATAGACTATAGAGGATGATGTGAATAGACTATAGAGGATGATGTGTATAGACCATAGAGGATGATGTGTATAGACCATAGAGGATGATGGATATAGACTATAGAGGATGATGTGTATAGACTATAGAGGATGATGTGAATAGACTGTAGAGGATGATGTGAATAGACTATAGAGGATGATGGATATAGACTATAGAGGATGATGGATATAGACTATAGAGGATGATGTGAATAGACTATAGATGATGATGTGAATAGACTATAGAGGATGATGTGAATAGACTGTAGAGGATGATGTGAATAGACTATAGAGGATGATGTGAATAGACTATAGAGGATGATGTGTATAGACTATAGAGGATGATGGGTATATACTATAGAGGATTATGTGAATAGACTATAGAGGATGATGTGAATAGACTATAGAGGATGATGTGAATAGACTATAGAGGATGATATGAATAGACTATAGAGGATGATGTGAATAGACTATAGAGGATGATGTGAATAGACTATAGAGGAGGATGTGAATAGACTATAGAGGAGGATGTGAATAGACTATAGAGGATGATGTGAATAGACTATAGAGGATGATGTGAATAGACTATAGAGGATGATATGAATAGACTATAGAGGATGATATGTATAGACTATAGAGGATGATGTGTATAGACTATAGAGGATGATGTGTATAGACTATAGAGGAGGATGTGAATAGACCATAGAGGATGATGTGAATAGACTATAGAGGATGATATGAATAGACTATAGAGGATGATGTGTATAGACTATAGAGGATGATGTGAATAGACTATAGAGGATGATGTGAATAGACTATAGAGGATGATGGATATAGACTATAGAGGAAGATGTGTATAGACTATAGAGGATGATGTGAATAGACTATAGAGGATGATGGATATAGACTATAGAGGATGATGTGAATAGACTATAGAGGATGATGTGAATAGACTATAGAGGATGATGTGAATAGACTATAGAGGGTGATGTGAATAGACTATAGAGGATGATGTGAATAGACTATAGAGAATTATGTGAATAGACTATAGAGGATGATGGATATAGACTATAGAGGATGATGTGTATAGACTATAGAGGATGATGTATATAGACTATAGAGGATGATGTGTATAGACTATAGAGGATTATGTGTATAGACTATAGAGGATGATGTGAATAGACTATAGAGGATGATGGATATAGACTATATAGGATGATGTGAATAGACTATAGAGGATGATGGATATAGACTATAGAGGATGATGTGTATAGACTATAGAGGATGATGTGAATAGACTATAGAGGATGATGTGAATAGACTATAGAGGATGATGTGTATAGACCATAGAGGATGATGTGAATAGACTATAGAGGATGATGTGAATAGACTATAGAGGATGATGTGAATAGGCTATAGAGGATGATGTGAATAGGCTATAGAGGATGATGTGAATAGGCTATAGAGGATGATGTGTATAGACTATAGAGGATGATGTATATAGACTATAGAGGATGATGTGTATAGACTATAGAGGATGATGTGAATAGACTATAGAGGATGATGTGAATAGACTATAGAGGATGATGTGAATAGACTATAGAGGATGATGTGAATAGACTATAGAGGATGATGGATATAGACTATAGAGGATGATGATATAGACTATAGAGGATGATGTGAATAGACTATAGAGGATGATGTGAATAGACTATAGAGGATGATGTGAATAGACTATAGAGGATGATGGATATAGACTATAGAGGATGATGTGAATAGAGGATGATGTGAATAGACTATAGAGGATGATGTGAATAGAGGATGATGTGAATAGACTATGATGTGAATAGACTATAGAGGATGATGTGAATAGACTATAGAGGATGATGTGAATAGACTATAGAGGAGGATGTGAATAGACTATAGAGAATGATGTGAATAGACTATAGAGGATGATGTGAATAGACTATAGAGGATGATGTGAATAGACTATAGAGGATGATGTGAATAGACTATAGAGGATGATGTGTATAGACTATAGAGGATGATGTGAATAGACTATAGAGGATGATGGATATAGACTATAGTGGATGATGTGTATAGACTATAGAGGATGATGTGAATAGACTATAGAGGATGATGTGAATAGACTATAGAGGATGATGGATATAGACTATAGAGGATGATGTGAGTAGACTATAGAGGATGATGTGAATAGACTATAGAGGATGATGTGAATAGACTATAGAGGATGATGGATATAGACTATAGAGGATGATGTGTTTAGACTATAGAGGATGATGTGAATAGACTATAGAGGATGATGTGAACAGACTATAGAGGATGATGTGTATAGACTATAGAGGATGATGTGTATAGACTATAGAGGATGATGTGTATAGACTATAGAGGAGGATGTGAATAGACTATAGAGGATGATGTGGATAGACTATAGAGGATGATGTGAATAGACTATAGAGGATGATGTGTATAGACTATAGAGGATGATGTGTATAGACCATAGAGGATGATGTGAATAGACTATAGAGGATGATGTGAATAGACTATAGAGGATGATGTGAATAGACTATAGAGGATGATGTGAATAGACTGTAGAGGATGATGTGAATGACTATAGAGGATGATGGATATAGACTATAGAGGATGATGTGTATAGACTATAGAGGATGATGTGAATAGACTATAGAGGATGATGTGTATAGACTATAGAGGATGATGTGAATAGACTGTAGAGGATGATGTGACTAGACTATAGAGGATGATGTGAATAGACTATAGAGGATGATGGATATAGACTATAGAGGATGATGTGTATAGACTATAGAGGATGATGTGAATAGACTGTAGAGGATGATGTGAATAGACTATAGAGGATGATGTGAATAGACTATAGAGGTTGATGTGAATAGACTATAGAGGATGATGTGAATAGACTGTAGAGGATGATGTGAATAGACTATAGAGGATGATGTGAATAGACTATAGAGGATGATGTGAATAGACTATAGAGGATGATGTGTATAGACTATAGAGGATGATGTTTATAGACTGTAGAGGATGATGTGAATAGACTATAGAGGATGATGGATATAGACTATAGAGGATGATGTGAATAGACTATAGAGGATGATGTGAATAGACTATAGAGGATGATGTGTATAGACCATAGAGGATGATGTGTATAGACCATAGAGGATGATGGATATAGACTATAGAGGATGATGTGTATAGACTATAGAGGATGATGTGAATAGACTGTAGAGGATGATGTGAATAGACTATAGAGGATGATGGATATAGACTATAGAGGATGATGGATATAGACTATAGAGGATGATGTGAATAGACTATAGATGATGATGTGAATAGACTATAGAGGATGATGTGAATAGACTGTAGAGGATGATGTGAATAGACTATAGAGGATGATGTGAATAGACTATAGAGGATGATGTGAATAGACTATAGAGGATGATGTGTATAGACTATAGAGGATGATGTGTATAGACTATAGAGGATGATGTGAATATACTATAGAGGATGATGGATATAGACTATAGAGGATGATGTGAATAGACTATAGAGGATGATGTGTATAGACTATAGAGGATGATGTGTATAGACTATAGAGGATGATGTGAATAGACTATAGAGGATGATGTGTATAGACTATAGAGGATGATGTGAATAGACTATAGAGGATGATGTGAATAGACAAGAGGTTGATGTGAATAGACTATAGAGGATGATGTGAACAGACTGTAGAGGATGATGTGAATAGACTATAGAGGATGATGACTATAGAGGATGATGGATATAGACTATAGAGGATGATGTGTATAGACTATAGAGGATGATGTGTATAGACTGTAGAGGATGATGTGAATAGACTATAGAGGATGATGGATATAGACTATAGAGGATGATGGATATAGACTATAGAGGATGATGTGAATAGACTATAGAGGATGATGTGAATAGACTATAGAGGATGATGTGAATACACTATAGAGGATGATGTGAATAGACTATAGAGGATGATGGATATAGACTATAGAGGATGATGTGAATAGACTATAGAGGATGATGTGAATAGACTATAGAGGATGATGTGAATAGACTGTAGAGGATGATATGAATAGACTGTAGAGGATGATATGAATATACTATATAGGATGATGGATATAGACTATAGAGGATGATGTGAATAGACTATAGAGGATGATGTGAATAGACTATAGAGGAGGATGTGAATAGACTATAGAGGATGATATGAATAGACTATAGAGGATGATGTGAATAGACTATAGAGGATGATGTGAATAGACTATAGAGGATGATGTGAATAGACTATAGAGGATGATGTGAATAGACTATAGAGGATGATGTGTATAGACTATAGAGGATGATGTGTATAGACTATAGAGGATGATATGAATAGACTATAGAGGATGATGTGAATAGACTATAGAGGATGATGTGAATAGACTATAGAGGATGATGTGAATAGACTATAGAGGATGATGTGTATAGACTATAGAGGATGATGTGAATAGACTATAGAGGATGATGTGTATAGACTATAGAGGATGATGTGAATAGACTATAGAGGATGATGTGAATAGACAAGAGGTTGATGTGAATAGACTATAGAGGATGATGTGAACAGACTGTAGAGGATGATGTGAATAGACTATAGAGGATGATGACTATAGAGGATGATGGATATAGACTATAGAGGATGATGTGTATAGACTATAGAGGATGATGTGTATAGACTGTAGAGGATGATGTGAATAGACTATAGAGGATGATGGATATAGACTATAGAGGATGATGTGAATAGACTATAGAGGATGATGTGAATAGACTATAGAGGATGATGTGAATACACTATAGAGGATGATGTGAATAGACTATAGAGGATGATGGATATAGACTATAGAGGATGATGTGAATAGACTATAGAGGATGATGTGAATAGACTATAGAGGATGATGTGAATAGACTGTAGAGGATGATATGAATAGACTGTAGAGGATGATATGAATATACTATATAGGATGATGGATATAGACTATAGAGGATGATGTGAATAGACTATAGAGGATGATGTGAATAGACTATAGAGGAGGATGTGAATAGACTATAGAGGATGATATGAATAGACTATAGAGGATGATGTGAATAGACTATAGAGGATGATGTGAATAGACTATAGAGGATGATGTGAATAGACTATAGAGGATGATGTGAATAGACTATAGAGGATGATGTGTATAGACTATAGAGGATGATGTGTATAGACTATAGAGGATGATATGAATAGACTATAGAGGATGATGTGAATAGACTATAGAGGATGATGTGAATAGACTATAGAGGATGATGTGAATAGACTATAGAGGATGATGTGAATAGACTATAGAGGATGATGTGTATAGACTATAGAGGATGATGGGTATATACTATAGAGGATTATGTGAATAGACTATAGAGGATGATGTGAATAGACTATAGAGGATGATGTGAATAGACTATAGAGGATGATATGAATAGACTATAGAGGATGATGTGAATAGACTATAGAGGATGATGTGAATAGACTATAGAGGAGGATGTGAATAGACTATAGAGGAGGATGTGAATAGACTATAGAGGATGATGTGAATAGACTATAGAGGATGATGTGAATAGACTATAGAGGATGATATGAATAGACTATAGAGGATGATATGTATAGACTATAGAGGATGATGTGTATAGACTATAGAGGATGATGTGTATAGACTATAGAGGAGGATGTGAATAGACCATAGAGGATGATGTGAATAGACTATAGAGGATGATATGAATAGACTATAGAGGATGATGTGTATAGACTATAGAGGATGATGTGAATAGACTATAGAGGATGATGTGAATAGACTATAGAGGATGATGGATATAGACTATAGAGGAAGATGTGTATAGACTATAGAGGATGATGTGAATAGACTATAGAGGATGATGGATATAGACTATAGAGGATGATGTGAATAGACTATAGAGGATGATGTGAATAGACTATAGAGGATGATGTGAATAGACTATAGAGGGTGATGTGAATAGACTATAGAGGATGATGTGAATAGACTATAGAGAATGATGTGAATAGACTATAGAGGATGATGGATATAGACTATAGAGGATGATGTGTATAGACTATAGAGGATGATGTATATAGACTATAGAGGATGATGTGTATAGACTATAGAGGATTATGTGTATAGACTATAGAGGATGATGTGAATAGACTATAGAGGATGATGGATATAGACTATATAGGATGATGTGAATAGACTATAGAGGATGATGGATATAGACTATAGAGGATGATGTGTATAGACTATAGAGGATGATGTGAATAGACTATAGAGGATGATGTGAATAGACTATAGAGGATGATGTGTATAGACCATAGAGGATGATGTGAATAGACTATAGAGGATGATGTGAATAGACTATAGAGGATGATGTGAATAGGCTATAGAGGATGATGTGAATAGGCTATAGAGGATGATGTGAATAGGCTATAGAGGATGATGTGTATAGACTATAGAGGATGATGTATATAGACTATAGAGGATGATGTGTATAGACTATAGAGGATGATGTGAATAGACTATAGAGGATGATGTGAATAGACTATAGAGGATGATGTGAATAGACTATAGAGGATGATGTGAATAGACTATAGAGGATGATGGATATAGACTATAGAGGATGATGATATAGACTATAGAGGATGATGTGAATAGACTATAGAGGATGATGTGAATAGACTATAGAGGATGATGTGAATAGACTATAGAGGATGATGGATATAGACTATAGAGGATGATGTGAATAGAGGATGATGTGAATAGACTATAGAGGATGATGTGAATAGAGGATGATGTGAATAGACTATGATGTGAATAGACTATAGAGGATGATGTGAATAGACTATAGAGGATGATGTGAATAGACTATAGAGGAGGATGTGAATAGACTATAGAGAATGATGTGAATAGACTATAGAGGATGATGTCAATAGACTATAGAGGATGATGTGAATAGACTATAGAGGATGATGTGAATAGACTATAGAGGATGATGTGAATAGACTATAGAGGATGATGTGAATAGACTATAGAGGATGATGTGTATAGACTATAGAGGATGATGTGAATAGACTATAGAGGATGATGGATATAGACTATAGTGGATGATGTGTATAGACTATAGAGGATGATGTGAATAGACTATAGAGGATGATGTGAATAGACTATAGAGGATGATGGATATAGACTATAGAGGATGATGTGAGTAGACTATAGAGGATGATGTGAATAGACTATAGAGGATGATGTGAATAGACTATAGAGGATGATGGATATAGACTATAGAGGATGATGTGTTTAGACTATAGAGGATGATGTGAATAGACTATAGAGGATGATGTGAACAGACTATAGAGGATGATGTGTATAGACTATAGAGGATGATGTGTATAGACTATAGAGGATGATGTGTATAGACTATAGAGGAGGATGTGAATAGACTATAGAGGATGATGTGGATAGACTATAGAGGATGATGTGAATAGACTATAGAGGATGATGTGTATAGACTATAGAGGATGATGTGTATAGACCATAGAGGATGATGTGAATAGACTATAGAGGATGATGTGAATAGACTATAGAGGATGATGTGAATAGACTATAGAGGATGATGTGAATAGACTGTAGAGGATGATGTGAATGACTATAGAGGATGATGGATATAGACTATAGAGGATGATGTGTATAGACTATAGAGGATGATGTGAATAGACTATAGAGGATGATGTGTATAGACTATAGAGGATGATGTGAATAGACTGTAGAGGATGATGTGACTAGACTATAGAGGATGATGTGAATAGACTATAGAGGATGATGGATATAGACTATAGAGGATGATGTGTATAGACTATAGAGGATGATGTGAATAGACTGTAGAGGATGATGTGAATAGACTATAGAGGATGATGTGAATAGACTATAGAGGTTGATGTGAATAGACTATAGAGGATGATGTGAATAGACTGTAGAGGATGATGTGAATAGACTATAGAGGATGATGTGAATAGACTATAGAGGATGATGTGAATAGACTATAGAGGATGATGTGTATAGACTATAGAGGATGATGTTTATAGACTGTAGAGGATGATGTGAATAGACTATAGAGGATGATGGATATAGACTATAGAGGATGATGTGAATAGACTATAGAGGATGATGTGAATAGACTATAGAGGATGATGTGTATAGACCATAGAGGATGATGTGTATAGACCATAGAGGATGATGGATATAGACTATAGAGGATGATGTGTATAGACTATAGAGGATGATGTGAATAGACTGTAGAGGATGATGTGAATAGACTATAGAGGATGATGGATATAGACTATAGAGGATGATGGATATAGACTATAGAGGATGATGTGAATAGACTATAGATGATGATGTGAATAGACTATAGAGGATGATGTGAATAGACTGTAGAGGATGATGTGAATAGACTATAGAGGATGATGTGAATAGACTATAGAGGATGATGTGAATAGACTATAGAGGATGATGTGTATAGACTATAGAGGATGATGTGTGTAGACTATAGAGGATGATGTGAATATACTATAGAGGATGATGGATATAGACTATAGAGGATGATGTGAATAGACTATAGAGGATGATGTGTATAGACTATAGAGGATGATGTGTATAGACTATAGAGGATGATGTGAATAGACTATAGAGGATGATGTGTATAGACTATAGAGGATGATGTGAATAGACTATAGAGGATGATGTGAATAGACAAGAGGTTGATGTGAATAGACTATAGAGGATGATGTGAACAGACTGTAGAGGATGATGTGAATAGACTATAGAGGATGATGACTATAGAGGATGATGGATATAGACTATAGAGGATGATGTGTATAGACTATAGAGGATGATGTGTATAGACTGTAGAGGATGATGTGAATAGACTATAGAGGATGATGGATATAGACTATAGAGGATGATGGATATAGACTATAGAGGATGATGTGAATAGACTATAGAGGATGATGTGAATAGACTATAGAGGATGATGTGAATACACTATAGAGGATGATGTGAATAGACTATAGAGGATGATGGATATAGACTATAGAGGATGATGTGAATAGACTATAGAGGATGATGTGAATAGACTATAGAGGATGATGTGAATAGACTATAGAGGATGATGTGAATAGACTATAGAGGATGATGTGTATAGACTATAGAGGATGATGTGTATAGACTATAGAGGATGATGTGTATAGACTATAGAGGATGATGTGTATAGACTATAGAGGATGATGTGTATAGACTATAGAGGATGATGTGTATAGACTATAGAGGATGATGTGAATAGACTATAGAGGATGATGTGAATAGACTATAGAGGATGATGTGAATAGACTATAGAGGATGATGGATATAGACTATAGAGGATGATGTGAATAGACTATAGAGGATGATGTGTATAGACTATAGAAGATGATGTGAATCTAATAGACTTCATACATAATTGACACTAAGTCTCTCATCACATTAAGTAATATAATTTAAAACATGTAGCAACATTTCACCATAAATATTGAAAGATATAAAAACAGGAAAGATTTAACAGAGATCAAATTAGTTGTTCAATTTTATTATTTGTAAAATGAAGAAATTTAGACCTTTCCCAACAGTTGTTTAGCGCAACAAATAAAAATACGATGACTAATTCATACTGCCATTAGATTATCCCTTAGAGCTGTTCTGTTAAAACACCAATAGCAGCACAGTTTACAATAGTCAAATAGGAATAATATACACTATATAATATGGCATATATCCCATACCCTATAGGAATACAGAGCATATACAGCCAGGTCCAAAACGATTGGCACCCTTGATAAAGATGAGCACAAAATAATACAAATAATGAGCAATATTGTATTGCTCAATTAAAACATCTACAGCTAACCAGCTTCACCTGGAATGCTTTTCCAACAGTCTTGAAGGAGTTCCCACATATGCTGAGCACTTGTTGGCTGCTTTTCCTTCACTCTGTCGTCCGACTCATCCCAAACCATCTCAACTGGGTTGAGGTCGGGGGATTGTGGAGGCCAGGTCATCTGATGCAGCACTCCATCACTCTCCTTCTTGGTAAAATAGCCCTTACACAGCCTGGAGGTGTGTTGGGTCATTGTCCTGTTGAAAAACAAATGATAGTCCCACTAAGCCCAAACCAAATGGGATGCTGTATCACTGCAGAATGCTGTGGTAGCCATGCTGGTTAAGTGTGCCTTGAATTCTAAATAAATCACAGACAGTGTCACCAGCAAAGCACCCTCACACCATAACGCCTCCTCTTCCATGCTTTACGGTGGGAACTACACATGCGGAGATCATCCGTTCACCCACACCGCATCTCACAAAGACACTGCGGTTGGAACCAAAAATCTCAAATTTGGACTCGTCAGACCAGATTGCTCGTGTTTCTTGCACCAAGCAGGTCTCTTCTTCTTATTGGTGTCCTTTAGTAGTGGTTTCTTTGCAGCAATTCGACCATGAATGCTTGATTCACACAGTCCCCTCTGAACAGTTGATGTTGAGATGTGTCTGTGACGAACTCTGTGAAGCATTTATTTGGGCTGCAATTTCTGAGGCTGGTAACTCTAATGAACTTATCCTCTGCAGCAGAGGTAACTCTGGGTCTTCCATTCCTGTGGCGGTCCTCATGAGAGCCAGTTTCATCATAGCGCTTGATGGTTTTTGCAACTGCACTTGAAGAAACTTTCAACGTTTTTGACATTTTCCAGATTGACTGACTTTCATGTCTTAAAGTAATGATGGACTTGGTCTTTTACCAAATAGGGCTATCTTCTGTATACCCCCCTACCTTGTCACAACACAACTGATTGGCTCAAAAGCATTAAGAAGGAAAGAAATTCCACAAATTAACTTTTAAGAAGGCACACCTGTTAATTGAAATGCATTCCAGGTGACTACCTCATGAAGCTGGTTGAGAAAATGCCAAGAGTGTACAAAGCTGTCATCAAGGCAAAGGGTGGCTAATTGAAGAATCTCAAATATAACATATATTTTGATTTGTTTAACACTGTTTTTGGTTACTACATGATTCCATATGTGTTATTTCATAGTTTTGATGTCTTCACTATTATTCTACAATGTAAAAAATAGTAAAAATAAAGAAAAACCCTTGAATGAGTAGGTGTCCAAACTTTTGACTGGTAGTGTATATATATATATATATATATACATACAGTGGCAAGAAAAAGTATGTGAACCCTTTGGAATTACCTGGATTTCTGCATAAATTGGTCATACAATCTGATCTGATCTTCATCTAAGTCACAACAACAGACAAGCACAGTCTGCTTAAACTCATAAATTATTGAATTTTTCTTGTCTATATTGAATACATCATTTAAACATTCATAGTGTAGGTTGGAAAAAATATGTGAACCCCCGTAGGCTAATGACTTCTCCAAAGCTGATTGGAGTCAGGAGTCAGCTGACCTGGAGTCCAACCAATCAGACGAGATTGGAGATGTTGGTTAGAGCTGCCCTATAAAAAAACACTCACAGAATTTGAGTTCGCTATTCACAAGAAGCACTGCCTGATGGGAACCATGCCTCGAACAAAATAGATCTCAGAAGAATTGTTGACTTGCATAAAGCTGGAAAGGGTTACAAAATTATAACATTTTACATTTACATTTTAGTCATTTAGCAGACGTTCTTATCCAGAGCGACTTACAGTTAGTGAATACGTATATATTTTTTTATACTGGCCCCCCGTGGGAATCAAACCCACAACCCTGGCGTTGCAAACGCCATGCTCTATCAACTGAGCTACATCCCTGCCGGCCATTCCCTCCCCTACCCTGGACGATGCTGGGCCAATTGTGCGCCGCCCATGAGTCTCCCGGTCGCGGCCGGCTGCGACAGAGCCTGGATTCGAACCAGGATCTCTAGTGGCACAGTTAGCACTGCGATGCAGTGCCTTAGACCACTGCGCCACTCAGGAGTCTTGATGTTCATCAGTCAACGGTAAGACAAATTGTCTATAAATGGAGAAAGTTCAGCACTGTTGCTAGTCTCCCTAGGAGTGGCCGTCCTGCAGAGATGACTGCAAGAGCACAGCGCAGAACGCTCAACGAGGTTAAGAAGAATCCTAGAGTGCCAGCTAAAGACTTACAGAAATCTCTGGAACACGCTAACATCTCTGTTGACGAGTCTACGATACGTAAAACACTAAACAAGAATGGTGGTCATGGGAGGACACCACGGAAGAAACCACTGCTGTCCAAAAAAAAAACATTGCTGCACGTCTGAAGTTCGCAAAAGAGCACCTGGATGTTCCACAGCGCTACTGGCAAAATATTCTGTGGACAGATGAAACTAAAGTTGAGTTGTTTGGAAGGAAGGAACACACAACACTATGTGTGGAGAAAAAAAAGGCACAGCACACCAACATCAAAACCTGATCCCAACTGTAAAGTATGGTGGAGGGAGCGTCATGGTTTGGGGCTGCTTTGCTGCCTCAGGGCCTGGACAGCTTGCTATCATCGACGGAAAAATGAATTCCCACGTTTATGAAGACATTCTGCAGGAGAATGTAAGGCTTTCTGTCCGCCAATTGAAGCTCAACAGGACAACGACCCAAAACACAGAAGTAAACCAACAACAGAATAGCTTCAGAAGAACCAGTTATTAAATCCAAGGGTTCACATACTTTTCCCACCCTGCACTGTGAATGTTTACCCGGTGTGTTCAATAAAGACATGGAAATGTATAATTGTTTGTGTGTTACCAGTTTAAGCAGACTGTGCTTGTCTGTTGTTGTGACTTAGATGAAGATCAGATCAGATTGTATGACCAATTTATGCAGAAATCCAGGTAATTCCAAAGGGTTCACATACTTTTTCTTGCCACTGTATATATATTATCTTATACAATTGGAATTTCTGAGAGAAATAGATTTTGTTTAACAAGTAATATAACGTTTTCTCAAAAAGATAGGGGTCAAAATTGTTGGCACCCGTTTTCAATACCTTTCAATACCTCACCTTGTGAGAATAACGGCAATGAGCCTTTTTCTAAAATGTTTTATGAAATTGGAGAACACATTGGGAGGGCTCTTAGACCATTCATCCACACAGAATCTTTCTGGCTCAGTGCCGTTATCCTCCCAAGGTGAGGTATTGAAAGGTTTATGAAAACAGGCTTAGCAATAATCTTGACCCGTTTCTTTTTGTTGGAAAAAAAAAAGTATTACTTGTTAAACAAATCTCTTTCTCTGAGAAATTGTATTAGTATTATTTATTGTATTATAATTTTTTGCTCATCTTTATCAAGGGGGACAATAGTTTTGGACCTGGCTGTATGGCATAAAAAATTTTAGTGATTCAATTGACATTTTTAGTAATTTAGCAGATGCTCTTATCCAGAGCGACTTCCAATTAGTGAGTTCATACTGGCCCCCCATACCCTATATAATACAGCATTTACATGGCATATCCCATACCCTCCCTGATTCCCTTCCCATAGACACACACACAAGGATATCCCTTTAGTTAATCCAAAACATTTGAAACATAACCACTAACTGTGCTTAACTGACCATCTGTTAGTTAAAAGACGTTATCACCACATCATTATAAAATGCAGAGTGAACTGTATATACTGAAGACAATATTAATGTTTTACATGGTTTACACAACATCTATATGTGAATGAGTAACACGGTTTACACAACGTATATGTGAATGAGTAACACGGAGGAATTAGAGAAGTAAAATGGTGTCTATCTCAGCTTTACATGAAGAGTGTGTTAGACTGAGGACTGAAGCTGAGAGGCCAAACGGCTGCTGAATGCAACTCAGCATTTTAATCTGAATCACTGAGTATAACTGCATAGAGGCACACACGAGAGAGAGAGAGAGAGAGAGAGACAGAGAGACAGAGAGACAGAGAGAGAGGAGAGAGAGAGAGAGAGAGAGAGAGGCAGGTTTATTGCTCTCATCAGTAACACCTCAATATGATTTTATGACTAAATGCTAAATGTTGTCCAGCTGTATTACTGAATGTGGACAAAAGCCAAGCAAATACCCCCGTGAGGAATGGTAAAGTTGTAATGTTCTCAATAACAGACCAGCAACAGCTGGTTATTCCCTTTAGAACCCTCTAGATAACCCTATTCCCTTTAGAACCCTCTAGATAACCCTATTCCCTTTAGAACCCTCTAGATAACCCTATTCCCTTTAGAACCCTCTAGATAACCCTATTCCCTTTAGAACCCTCTAGATAACCCTATTCCCTTTAGAACCCTCTAGATAACCCTATTCCCTTTAGAACCCTCTAGATAACCCTATTCCCTTTAGAACCCTCTAGATAACCCTATTCCCGTTAGAACCCTCTAGATAACCCTATTCCGTTCAGCCCTCTACATGTGTCATGTAGCTTAGACTAAAACCCTCCATCATTTAATAACAGGAACACCTATTAGACCAGCAGACCAGTGTAACCCTAACTGTAAGCCAGCAATGGGCATGAAGCTTTACCTCCAATTGTTTCAAGCAGAGGATATGAATCCTTATCCCTGAATAACTAGCGTATTAGTTTCACGCTTTTCATTCCCCAATACCAATGGTTAGACGCCACATTATTTTGAACCACTAAGTAAGAAACGTTGTTTTGACAGAACAAATGCTTGTTTACAAAAAGGCAAAGCAACATTATGGAGTTGTGTTGGCACCATTAGGACTCCATACAATGTTTTCTACCCATTTACCTCGGGAAAGACATCATGGAGAGAATAAAATGAACGCTAGCACATTTTCAGCATAATAACATGTAATGAAACTATTGACTTTTTGACAGACAGATATTGTATCTATGATTTTCTGCCAGTTTCCCTTAGAAAAGTTAAATACAAAAGGAAAATAGCAGAATGTGTCAGATCTGACGACTGAATTGAATTCTGCTGCTCTATCGATCGCGCCGCACATCAGTCTGAACCTGCCATCCTAGAAGTCGTTTGTGCTGACATCAAAATTACATAATTCATGAATCATGTGGGCTCTGGTCCAACCCATTGGGTTCTGGGACCAATCAGAACAGTTTGAATCTGTTGGCATTCGAGAAGTCTTCGGGGAGGAAGCCAATCCAGCCTCATGGTGGAGGAGAAACGTTAGTGGGCGTGGTGTTTGGCCTGAGTGATGTGGATCGGCAGCCAGGCAACAGTTGGATACCATCCCCATCCGTTCTGTCTGACTGGTATCAGGAGTGAGACAAACATCCAATGTGTTCTGTGTTCTGTGTTCTGTGTTCTGTGTTCTCTCAGCCAATGTTCAGATGGGCCAGTCTAACCCTAACCCCAGACTGATGTTCAAATGGGTCTGAGGCTGGCCAGTCGACCAGACTGTTTAAATGTCGCTCCAGAGGACGGCACGCCGGCTCTTGTCCACACTGACCACGTACTCCCCAGACCCAGACCAGGCCACGGCGTTGATGGAGGAACTGCCGAGGAGAAGGAGGACAGTCAATAATGGTTGATCTGAAATGACAACCTATTCTTCTTAGCCAAAACATTTATTTTATTTTAAAGTAATTTAGCAGAGGCTCTTATCCAGAGCGACTTACAGGAGCAAATTAGGGTTAAGTGCCTTGCTCAAGGGCACGTCGACAGATTTTTCCACCTAGTCGGCTTGGGGATTAGAACCAGCGACCTTTCGGTTACTGGCACTACGCTCTTAACCACTAAGCTACCTGCCGCCATCATAGGGCTCTGGCCAAAAGTAGTGCACGGCATTGGGAGGAGGGTGCCATAGGGCTCTGGACGTCGCCTAAATCTCAATCACTTCAATGTGCGTCCACCAGACAGACAGTGGAACAGCTTTGACTCACTCAGTGTTTTTCTAGAAGTGACAGAGCAGATGGACTGTTGGATTCACTGGGAACCAAACAGAGCAGATGGACTGTTGGATTCACTGGGAACCAAACAGAGCAGATGGACTGTTGGATTCACTGGGAACCAAACAGAGCAGATGGACTGTTGGATTCACTGGGAACCAAACAGAGCAGATGGACTGTTGGATTCACTGGGAACCAAACAGAGCAGATGGACTGTTGGATTCACTGGGAACCAAACAGAGCAGATGGACTGTTGGATTCACTGGGAACCAAACAGAGCAGATGGACTGTTGGATTCACTGGGAACCAAACAGAGCAGAGCCACAAACAACACTAAGAACAGACACGGCCAACATTCAGGCAGCTCCACAGACACCATGGACACGGCCAACATTCAGGCAGCTCCACAGACACCATGGACACGGCCAACGTTCAGTACATGCTCTGCCCTGCTCTCCCCTCCTGCTGACAGAACCCTGCTCTGCCCTCCTGCTGACAGAACCCTGCTCTCCCCTCCTGCGGACAGAACCCTGCTCTCTCCCCTTCTGCTGACAGAACCCTGCTCTGCCCTCCTGCTGACAGAACCCTGCTCTGCCCTCCCGCTGACAGAACCCTGCTCTGCCCTCCTGCTGACAGAACCCTGCTCTGCCCTCCTGCTGACAGAACCCTGCTCTGCCCTCCTGCTGACAGAACCCTGCTCTCCCCTCCTGCGGACAGAACCCTGCTCTGCCTTCCTGCTGACAGAACCATGCTCTCTCCTCCTGCGGACAGAACCATGCTCTCTCCTCCTGCGGACAGAACCCTGCTCTCTCCCCTTCTGCTGACAGAACCCTGCTCTCTCCCCTTCTGCTAATGTAAACACTATCTAATAGCCTGTAACATTCTCTAGTCCACTAATAGCCTCTACAACACACTGCAAAGAGGAAGTGTCATAAACCTAATTGATGCTGTGTTGGCCAGAGCCCAGTAGGGCTGAGGATAGCTGCTAAAAGCTAAGGTCCTCAGAGGCTGGGTGGGGTTCAGAGGACAGACAGGCAGACTGTGGACC
>NC_140017.1:37090737-37098310 GCF_964263955.1 Coregonus lavaretus | reverse complement strand
GCGCTGTAATGCTACTGGTCAGTAGAGTAGCGCTGTATTGCTAGTAGCGCTGTAATGCTACTGGTCAGTAGAGTAGCGCTGTAATGCTACTGGTCAGTAGAGTAGCGCTGTAATGCTACTGGTCAGTAGAGTAGCGCTGTATTGCTAGTAGCGCTGTAATGCTACTGGTCAGTACAGAGTAGCACTGTAATGCTACTGGTCAGTACAGAGTAGCGCTGTAATGCTACTGGTCAGTCCAGAGTAGCGCTGTAATGCTACTGGTCAGTACAGAGTAGCGCTGTAATGCTACTGGTCAGTACAGAGTAGCGCTGTAATGCTACTGGTCAGTACAGAGTAGCGCTGTAATGCTACTGGTCAGTACAGAGTAGCGCTGTAATGCTACTGGTCAGTACAGAGTAGCGCTGTAATGCTACTGGTCAGTACAGAGTAGCGCTGTAATGCTACTGGTCAGTAGAGTAGCGCTGTATTGCTAGTAGCGCTGTAATGCTACTGGTCAGTAGAGTAGCGCTGTATTGCTAGTAGCGCTGTAATGCTACTGGTCAGTAGAGTAGCGCTGTAATGCTACTGGTCAGTAGAGTAGCGCTGTAATGCTACTGGTCAGTAGAGTAGCGCTGTAATGCTACTGGTCAGTAGAGTAGCGCTGTATTGCTAGTAGCGCTGTAATGCTACTGGTCAGTAGAGTAGCTCTGTATTGCTAGTAGCGCTGTAATGCTACTGGTCAGTAGAGTAGCGCTGTAATGCTACTGGTCAGTACAGAGTAGCACTGTAATGCTACTGGTCAGTACAGAGTAGCGCTGTAATGCTACTGGTCAGTAGAGTAGCGCTGTAATGCTACTGGTCAGTACAGAGTAGCGCTGTAATGCTACTGGTCAGTACAGAGTAGCGCTGTAATGCTACTGGTCAGTAGAGTAGCGCTGTAATGCTACTGGTCAGTACAGAGTAGCACTGTAATGCTACTGGTCAGTACAGAGTAGCGCTGTAATGCTACTGGTCAGTACAGAGTAGCGCTGTAATGCTACTGGTCAGTACAGAGTAGCGCTGTAATGCTACTGGTCAGTAGAGTAGCGCTGTATTGCTAGTAGCGCTGTAATGCTACTGGTCAGTAGAGTAGCGCTGTAATGCTACTGGTCAGTACAGAGTAGCACTGTAATGCTACTGGTCAGTACAGAGTAGCGCTGTAATGCTACTGGTCAGTAGAGTAGCGCTGTAATGCTACTGGTCAGTACAGAGTAGCGCTGTAATGCTACTGGTCAGTACAGAGTAGCGCTGTAATGCTACTGGTCAGTACAGAGTAGCGCTGTAATGCTACTGGTCAGTAGAGTAGCGCTGTATTGCTACTGGTCAGTACAGAGTAGCGCTGTAATGCTACTGGTCAGTAGAGTAGCGCTGTATTGCTAGTAGCGCTGTAATGCTACTGGTCAGTAGAGTAGCGCTGTAATGCTACTGGTCAGTACAGAGTAGAACTGTAATGCTACTGGTCAGTAGAGTAGCGCTGTAATGCTACTGGTCAGTACAGAGTAGCGCTGTAATGCTACTGGTCAGTAGAGTAGCGCTGTAATGCTACTGGTCAGTACAGAGTAGCACTGTAATGCTACTGGTCAGTACAGAGTAGCGCTGTAATGCTACTGGTCAGTCCAGAGTAGCGCTGTAATGCTACTGGTCAGTACAGAGTAGCGCTGTAATGCTACTGGTCAGTACAGAGTAGCGCTGTAATGCTACTGGTCAGTACAGAGTAGCGCTGTAATGCTACTGGTCAGTACAGAGTAGCGCTGTAATGCTACTGGTCAGTACAGAGTAGCGCTGTAATGCTACTGGTCAGTACAGAGTAGCGCTGTAATGCTACTGGTCAGTAGAGTAGCGCTGTATTGCTAGTAGCGCTGTAATGCTACTGGTCAGTAGAGTAGCGCTGTATTGCTAGTAGCGCTGTAATGCTACTGGTCAGTAGAGTAGCGCTGTAATGCTACTGGTCAGTAGAGTAGCGCTGTAATGCTACTGGTCAGTAGAGTAGCGCTGTAATGCTACTGGTCAGTAGAGTAGCGCTGTATTGCTAGTAGCGCTGTAATGCTACTGGTCAGTAGAGTAGCTCTGTATTGCTAGTAGCGCTGTAATGCTACTGGTCAGTACAGAGTAGCACTGTAATGCTACTGGTCAGTACAGAGTAGCGCTGTAATGCTACTGGTCAGTAGAGTAGCGCTGTAATGCTACTGGTCAGTACAGAGTAGCGCTGTAATGCTACTGGTCAGTACAGAGTAGCGCTGTAATGCTACTGGTCAGTAGAGTAGCGCTGTAATGCTACTGGTCAGTACAGAGTAGCACTGTAATGCTACTGGTCAGTACAGAGTAGCGCTGTAATGCTACTGGTCAGTACAGAGTAGCGCTGTAATGCTACTGGTCAGTACAGAGTAGCGCTGTAATGCTACTGGTCAGTAGAGTAGCGCTGTATTGCTAGTAGCGCTGTAATGCTACTGGTCAGTAGAGTAGCGCTGTAATGCTACTGGTCAGTACAGAGTAGCACTGTAATGCTACTGGTCAGTACAGAGTAGCGCTGTAATGCTACTGGTCAGTAGAGTAGCGCTGTAATGCTACTGGTCAGTACAGAGTAGCGCTGTAATGCTACTGGTCAGTACAGAGTAGCGCTGTAATGCTACTGGTCAGTACAGAGTAGCGCTGTAATGCTACTGGTCAGTAGAGTAGCGCTGTATTGCTACTGGTCAGTACAGAGTAGCGCTGTAATGCTACTGGTCAGTAGAGTAGCGCTGTATTGCTAGTAGCGCTGTAATGCTACTGGTCAGTAGAGTAGCGCTGTAATGCTACTGGTCAGTACAGAGTAGAACTGTAATGCTACTGGTCAGTAGAGTAGCGCTGTAATGCTACTGGTCAGTACAGAGTAGCGCTGTAATGCTACTGGTCAGTAGAGTAGCGCTGTAATGCTACTGGTCAGTACAGAGTAGCACTGTAATGCTACTGGTCAGTACAGAGTAGCGCTGTAATGCTACTGGTCAGTACAGAGTAGCGCTGTAATGCTACTGGTCAGTAGAGTAGCGCTGTATTGCTAGTAGCGCTGTAATGCTACTGGTCAGTAGAGTAGCGCTGTAATGCTACTGGTCAGTAGAGTAGCGCTGTAATGCTACTGGTCAGTAGAGTAGCGCTGTAATGCTACTGGTCAGTAGAGTAGCGCTGTATTGCTAGTAGCGCTGTAATGCTACTGGTCAGTAGAGTAGCGCTGTAATGCTACTGGTCAGTAGAGTAGCGCTGTATTGCTAGTAGCGCTGTAATGCTACTGGTCAGTAGAGTAGCGCTGTAATGCTACTGGTCAGTACAGAGTAGCGCTGTAATGCTACTGGTCAGTACAGAGTAGCGCTGTAATGCTACTGGTCAGTATATATGGTTAGGGTTACAGCTATATGGGAGTGTTCCTACCTGCTGTCCCAGAAGCGTATCTTCCTGTCATAGTGTCCACTGATGATGACGTGGTCAGAACACACCACATCACTGCAGTAAGATAGAACCTCAATGGTCTGGATACCTGGGGGGGAGGGTTGGGGAGAGAGATAGAACCTCAATGGTCTGGATACCTGGGGGGAGAGCGATATAACCTATTTGTCCATTTCTCTGAAGGATTACGGCCAGGGGTCACTGTAGGGTCAGGGGTCAGGGGTCAGGGTTAGAGTAAGGTCAGTCAATAACTTACAAGCAGCGCGGTGGAGATCCCAGATCTTCACGGTTCTGTCTGCACTTCCTGTCACCACCTGCCGCAGGCTGCATTTAAACTTGGCTGCTGTCACTTTACGCGAGTGGCCGGTCAGAGTGATCTGTGGAGTAGCCACACACACACACACACACCACACACACCACACACAACACACACAACACACACCACACACAGACACACAGACACACACACACACACACACAGACACACACACAGACACACACACAACGTTTTCCTCAGCTGGGTCATCATTCTAAACAAGAGTATTTATATTTTTACACTCATCACTATCTCTCCAATCTCTCTAAACATAGGTCATATAAAAATGTACTATTAACCCTGTTCTCCATCCACAATCTTTTAATCATCCTTTTGCTTCAAAACATTGCAAATACTCTGGAAACAGTTTCATAACAAACGTTCCTATCGTTATTAAGTCAACCAACACCTGGGAGTAAAAGGGATCTTGTCATTGGTACAGATTACACTACACTGCTCTGTCTTCATTACACAGACACCCTGAACAGACCCTATCCAGCGCCACAATATATATGTGTGTGTAACTGTGTGTGTGTGTGTGTGTAACTGTGTGTGTGTGTGTGTGTGTGTGTGTGTGTGTAACTGTGTGTATCAGACTGGTCGCTTGGTTACCTTGGGAACAGAGTCATCCAGCCGCCAGAACAGAGCTGATTTATCATATGACGCTGCTAAAACCCTGGTGCCCTAATGATGGGTTAGACACACACACACACACACACACACACACACACACACACACACACACACATAGCATCATTTCAACACATTACATCACTGTAAGCATCCACCACACACTGTAATATGACTAGAGATTATACACCACACCCTGTAATATGACTAGAGATTATACACCAAACACTTGGGGGGGGATCAGACAGACAGATAAACCCCAAGTGTTTGGTGTATAATCTCTAGTCATATTACAGTGTGTGGTGTATAATCTCTAGTCATATTACAGGGTGTGGTGTATAATCTCTAGTCATATTACAGGGTGTGGTGTATAATCTCTAGTCATATTACAGTGTGTGGTGTATAATCTCTAGTCATATTACAGTGTGTGGTGTATAATCTCTAGTCATATTACAGGGTGTGGTGTATAATCTCTAGTCATATTACAGTGTGTGGTGTATAATCTCTAGTCATATTACAGTGTGTGGTGTATAATCTCTAGTCATATTACAGTGTGTGGTGTATAATCTCTAGTCATATTACAGGGTGTGGTGTATAATCTCTAGTCATATTACAGTGTGTGGTGTATAATCTCTAGTCATATTACAGTGTGTGGTGTATAATCTCTAGTCATATTACAGTGTGTGGTGTATAATCTCTAGTCATATTACAGGGTGTGGTGTATAATCTCTAGTCATATTACAGTGTGTGGTGTATAATCTCTAGTCATATTACAGTGTGTGGTGTATAATCTCTAGTCATATTACAGTGTGTGGTGTATAATCTCTAGTCATATTACAGGGTGTGGTGTATAATCTCTAGTCATATTACAGTGTGTGGTGTATAATCTCTAGTCATATTACAGTGTGTGGTGTATAATCTCTAGTCATATTACAGTGTGTGGTGTATAATCTCTAGTCATATTACAGGGTGTGGTGTATAATCTCTAGTCATATTACAGTGTGTGGTGTATAATCTCTAGTCATATTACAGTGTGTGGTGTATAATCTCTAGTCATATTACAGGGTGTGGTGTATAATCTCTAGTCATATTACAGTGTGTGGTGTATAATCTCTAGTCATATTACAGGGTGTGGTGTATAATCTCTAGTCATATTACAGTGTGTGGTGTATAATCTCTAGTCATATTACAGTGTGTGGTGTTTAATCTCTAGTCATATTACAGTGTGTGGTGTATAATCTCTAGTCATATTACAGTGTGTGGTGTATAATCTCTAGTCATATTACAGGGTGTGGTGTATAATCTCTAGTCATATTACAGTGTGTGGTGTATAATCTCTAGTCATATTACAGGGTGTGGTGTATAATCTCTAGTCATATTACAGGGTGTGGTGTATAATCTCTAGTCATATTACAGTGTGTGGTGTATAATCTCTAGTCATATTACAGTGTGTGGTGTATAATCTCTAGTCATATTACAGTGTGTGGTGTATAATCTCTAGTCATATTACAGGGTGTGGTGTATAATCTCTAGTCATATTACAGTGTGTGGTGTATAATCTCTAGTCATATTACAGTGTGTGGTGTATAATCTCTAGTCATAGTACAGTGTGTGGTGTATAATCTCTAGTCATATTACAGTGTGTGGTGTATAATCTCTAGTCATATTACAGTGTGTGGTGTATAATCTCTAGTCATATTACAGTGTAGTGTTTGGTGTATAATCTCTAGTCATATTACAGGGTGTGGTGTATAATCTCTAGTCATATTACAGTGTGTGGTGTATAATCTCTAGTCATATTACAGGGTGTGGTGTATAATCTCTAGTCATATTACAGTGTGTGGTGTATAATCTCTAGTCATATTACAGTGTGTGGTGTATAATCTCTAGTCATATTACAGTGTGTGGTGTATAATCTCTAGTCATATTACAGGGTGTGGTGTATAATCTCTAGTCATATTACAGTGTGTGGTGTATAATCTCTAGTCATATTACAGTGTGTGGTGTATAATCTCTAGTCATATTACAGTGTGTGGTGTATAATCTCTAGTCATATTACAGGGTGTGGTGTATAATCTCTAGTCATATTACAGTGTGTGGTGTATAATCTCTAGTCATATTACAGTGTGTGGTGTATAATCTCTAGTCATATTACAGGGTGTGGTGTATAATCTCTAGTCATATTACAGTGTGTGGTGTATAATCTCTAGTCATATTACAGGGTGTGGTGTATAATCTCTAGTCATATTACAGTGTGTGGTGTATAATCTCTAGTCATATTACAGTGTGTGGTGTATAATCTCTAGTCATATTACAGTGTGTGGTGTATAATCTCTAGTCATATTACAGTGTGTGGTGTATAATCTCTAGTCATATTACAGGGTGTGGTGTATAATCTCTAGTCATATTACAGTGTGTGGTGTATAATCTCTAGTCATATTACAGTGTGTGGTGTATAATCTCTAGTCATATTACAGGGTGTGGTGTATAATCTCTAGTCATATTACAGTGTGTGGTGTATAATCTCTAGTCATATTACAGTGTGTGGTGTATAATCTCTAGTCATATTACAGTGTGTGGTGTATAATCTCTAGTCATATTACAGGGTGTGGTGTATAATCTCTAGTCATATTACAGTGTGTGGTGTATAATCTCTAGTCATATTACAGTGTGTGGTGTATAATCTCTAGTCATAGTACAGTGTGTGGTGTATAATCTCTAGTCATATTACAGTGTGTGGTGTATAATCTCTAGTCATATTACAGTGTGTGGTGTATAATCTCTAGTCATATTACAGTGTAGTGTTTGGTGTATAATCTCTAGTCATATTACAGGGTGTGGTGTATAATCTCTAGTCATATTACAGTGTGTGGTGTATAATCTCTAGTCATATTATAGGGTGTGGTGTATAATCTCTAGTCATATTACAGTGTGTGGTGTATATTCTCTAGTCATATTACAGGGTGTGGTGTATAATCTCTAGTCATATTACAGTGTGTGGTGTATAATCTCTAGTCATATTACAGTGTGTGGTGTATAATCTCTAGTCATATTACAGGGTGTGGTGTATAATCTCTAGTCATATTACAGGGTGTGGTGTATAATCTCTAGTCATATTACAGGGTGTGGTGTATAATCTCTAGTCATATTACAGGGTGTGGTGTATAATCTCTAGTCATATTACAGGGTGTG
>NC_140017.1:36945737-37088237 GCF_964263955.1 Coregonus lavaretus | reverse complement strand
TAGTAGTAGTAGTAGTAGTAGTAGTAGTAGTAGCAGCAGTAGCAGTGGTAGTAGCAGTAGTAGTAGTAGTAGCAGTAGTAGTAGTAGCAGTGGTAGTAGTAGTAGCAGCAGCAGCGGTAGTAGCAGTGATAGTGGTGGTAGTAGTGGTGGTAGTAGTAGTAGTGGTAGCAGTAGTGGTAGTAGTAGTAGCAGCAGTAGCAGTAGTAGCAGTAGTAGTAGTAGCAATAGTAGTAGTAGCAGTAGCAGTAGTAGTAGTAGTAGCAGTAGTAGTAGTAGCAGTGGTAGTGGTAGCAGTAGTGGTAGTAGTAGTAGTGGTGGTAGTAGTAGTAGCAGTAGTAGCAGCAGTGGTAGTATTAGTAGTAGTAGTAGTAGCAGTAGTAGCAGCAGTGGTAGTAGTAGTGGTAGTAGTAGTGGTAGTAGTAGTAGTGGTAGCAGTAGTAGCAGCAGTGGTAGCAGTAGTAGCAGTAGTAGTAGTAGTAGTAGCAGTAGTAGCAGCAGTGGTAGTAGTAGCAGTAGTAGTAGTAGTAGTAGTAGTAGTAGTAGTGGTAGTAGTGGTAGTAGTGGTGGTAGTAGTAGTAGTGGTGGTAGTAGTAGCAGCAGTGGTAGTAGTAGCAGTAGTAGTAGTAGTAGTAGTAGCAGCAGCAGTGGTAGTAGTAGCAGCAGTGGTAGTAGTAGTAGCAGTGGTAGTAGTAGTAGTAGTAGTGGTAGTAGTAGTAGTAGTAGTAGTGGTAGCAGTAGTAGCAGTGGTAGTAGTAGTAGTAGTAGTAGTAGTAGTAGTGGTAGTAGTGGTGGTAGTAGTAGTAGTGGTGGTAGTAGTAGTAGTGGTAGCAGTAGTAGTAGCAGCAGTGGTAGTAGTAGCAGCAGTGGTAGTAGTAGTAGTAGTAGCAGTAGTAGTAGTAGTGGTAGTAGTGGTAGCAGTAGTAGCAGCAGTGGTAGTAGTAGTAGTAGTAGTAGTAGTGGTAGTAGTAGTAGTAGTAGTGGTAGCAGTAGTGGTAGTAGTAGTAGTAGTAGCAGCAGTAGCAGTAGTAGTAGTAGTAGTAGTAGTAGTCGGAGCAGTAGCAGTAGTAGTAGTAGTAGTAGCAGTAGTAGTAGTAGTAGTAGCAGTAGTAGTAGTAGTGGTAGCAGTAGTAGTAGTAGTAGTAGTAGTAGTAGTAGTAGTAGTAGTGGTAGTAGTAGTAGTGGTGGTAGTAGTAGTAGTGGTAGCAGTAGTAGTAGTAGTAGCAGCAGTGGTAGTAGTAGTAGTAGTAGTAGTAGCAGCAGCAGTAGTAGTAGTGGTAGTAGTGGTGGTGGTAGTAGTAGCAGCAGTAGCAGTGGTAGTAGCAGTAGTAGTAGTAGTAGTAGTAGTAGTAGCAGCAGTAGTAGTAGTAGTAGCAGTAGTAGTAGTAGTAGTAGTAGTAGTAGCAGTGGTAGTGGTAGCAGTAGTAGTAGTGGTAGTAGTAGTAGTGGTGGTAGTAGTAGTAGTAGTGGTAGCAGTGGTAGTATTAGTAGTAGTAGTAGTAGCAGTAGTAGCAGCAGTGGTAGTAGTAGTGGTAGTAGTAGTGGTAGTAGTAGTAGTGGTAGCAGTAGTAGCAGCAGTGGTAGCAGTAGTAGCAGTAGTAGTAGTAGTAGTAGTGGTAGTAGTAGCAGTAGTAGTAGTAGTAGTAGTAGTGGTAGTAGTGGTGGTAGTAGTAGTAGTGGTGGTAGTAGTAGCAGCAGTGGTAGTAGTAGCAGTAGTAGTAGTGGTAGTAGTAGTAGTAGTAGTAGTAGTAGTAGTAGTAGTAGTAGTAGCAGCAGCAGTGGTAGTAGTAGCAGCAGTGGTAGTAGTAGTAGCAGTGGTAGTAGTAGTAGTAGTAGTGGTAGTAGTAGTAGTAGTAGTAGCAGTGGTAGTAGTAGTAGTAGTAGTAGTAGTAGTAGTAGTGGTAGTAGTGGTGGTAGTAGTAGTAGTGGTGGTAGTAGTAGTAGTGGTAGCAGTAGTAGTAGCAGCAGTGGTAGTAGTAGCAGCAGTGGTAGTAGTAGTAGTAGTAGCAGTAGTAGTGGTAGTAGTGGTAGCAGTAGTAGCAGCAGTGGTAGTAGTAGTAGTAGTAGTAGTGGTAGTAGTGGTGGTAGTAGTAGTAGTGGTGGTAGCAGTAGTAGCAGCAGTGGTAGTAGTAGTAGTAGTAGTAGTAGTAGCAGCAGCAGTAGTAGTAGTAGTAGCAGTAGTAGAAATAGTAGTAGCAGTAGTAGTAGTAGTAGTAGCAGTGGTAGTAGTAGTAGTAGTAGTAGCAGCAGTAGTAGTAGTAGTAGTAGCAGTAGTAGTAGTGGTAGCAGTAGTAAATGTAGTACAGCAATAGTACAGTAGTAGTAGTAGTAATAGTAGTAGCAGTAGTAGTGGTAGTAATAGTAGTAGTAGTAGTGGTAGTAATAGTAGTAGTAGTGGTAGTAGTGGTAGTAATAGTAGTAGTAGTGGTAGTAATAGTAGTAGCAGTAGTGGTAGTAATAGTAGTAGCAGTAGTAGTGGTAGTAATAGTAGTAGTAGTAGTAGTGGTAGTAGTGGTAGTAATAGTAGTAGTAGTAGTAGTGGTAGTAGTGGTAGTAATAGTAGTAGTAGTAGTGGTAGTAGTAGTGGTAGTAATAGTAGTAGCAGTAGTGGTAGTAATAGTAGTAGCAGTAGTAGTGGTAGTAATAGTAGTAGTAGTAGTAGTGGTAGTAGTGGTAGTAATAGTAGTAGTAGTAGTGGTAGTAATAGTAGTAGTAGTGGTAGTAGTGGTAGTAATAGTAGTAGTAGTGGTAGTAATAGTAGTAGCAGTAGTGGTAGTAATAGTAGTAGCAGTAGTGGTAGTAATAGTAGTAGTAATAGTAGTAGTAGTAGTAGTGGTAGTAGTGGTAGTAATAGTAGTAGTAGTAGCAGCAGTGGTAGTAGTGGTAGTAGTAGTAGTAGCAGTAGTAGTGGTAGTAATAGTAGTAGCAGTAGTAGTGGTACTAATAGTAGTAGTAGTAGTAGTAGTGGTAGTAATAGTAGTAGTAGTAGTAGCAGTAGTAGTAGTAGCAGCAGTAATGTATTTTTGATGCCCTATATGGAGAACATGGGTATAATTTGAGATTTGCCCATATTCATTATGTACAGTATTGTAAGGTGGTTAGTGATGCATAGTTCTTCACAAACATTCCCATACCTCCTTTAACGTCCCACAGTTTAATGGATCTGTCTGTCCCTCCAGTAGCAAGCAGGTTACAACTGGAGCTGAACCTCACTGCATTAATACCCAACTCATGGGCATCCTGGATGGAGAGATTAACACAGAGATACATACACTGAGTGTACAAAACATTAGGAACACCTTCCTAATATTGAGTTACATCCCCTTTTGCCCTCAGACCAGCCTCAGTTAGTTGGGGCATGGACTCTACAAGCGTTCCATAGGGAAGCTGGCCCATGTTGATTCCTATTGAGCCCCACTGTGCAGTTGTCATAATACCCATAAAACCTAGCGGTCAAACAGGGAAATGGTTCCAATCATTTTTCCACCATTCATTTTTCCCATAGGGGATTTTAGAAACACTTAAAAATAAGGGCTGTGTTTCATGTAGGTTTACCCTGGGGTGATGTTTTGATAACCATGTAAATCTCTCTAGGACAAGGTGACTTATCAATATATTCGCTCTATTTACTCTCAGATTCAAAAATGCTAATTAGCATCAAAGTAGACATCATGCAAGACTACAAATCCCTGCAAGCTCTGCACGTCATCTCTAGCTGACACCTTTGCTAACAGGTATTGTGTCAATTTAGAACTTGCACAAGACAGACTTTAAAATATATTAATTAATTTAATTTCCCAAATTATTTACATTTTATTTATTTAGCAGACGCTCCAGAGCGACATACAGTAGTGAACGTTTTCGTACTGGTCCCCCATGGGAATCGAACCCACAACCCTTGCATTGCAAACGCCAAGCTCTACTAACTGAGCCACACAGGACATCAATTAATTACTACACTGAACAAAAATATCAACGCAACATGCAACAATTTCAAAGATTTTACTGAGTTACACTTCATATAAGGAAATCGGTCTATTGAAATAAATAAATTAGGCCCTAATCTATGGATGACTGGGAATACAGATATGCATCTGTTGGTCACAGATACCTTTAAAAAAAAGGTAGGGGCGTAAATCAGAAAACCAGTCAGTATCTGGTGTGACCACCATTTGCCTCATGCAGCGTGACATCTCTTTCGCATAGAGTTGATCAGGCTGTTGATTGTGGCCTGTGGAATGTTGTCCCACTCCTCTTCAATGGCTACCAGGAATTGTGTACAGATCCTTTCGACATGGGGCTGTGCATTATCATGCTGAAACATGAGGTGATGGCGGCGGATGAATGGCACGACAATGGGCCTCAGGATCTCGTCAGAGTATCTCTGTGCATTCAAACTGCCATCGATAAAATGCAAATGTGTTCGTTGTCTGTAGCTTATGCCTCTGCCAATACCATAACCCCACCGCCACCATTGGGCATTTGCCCACTGAAGTCGGTTACGACGCCGAACTGCAGTCAGGTCAAGACCCTGGTGAGCACGCCGAACACGCAGATGAGCTTCCCTGAGACAGTTTCTGCAGAAATTATTTGGTTGTTCAAACCCACAGTTTCATGAGCTGTCCGGGTGTCTGGTCTCAGACGATCCCGCAGGTGAAGAAGTAGGATGTGGAGGTCCTGGGCTGGCGTGGTTGCACGTGGTCCGCGGTTGTGAGGATTTATGGTAGAGAAATTAACATTATTTATCTGGCAACAGCTCTGGTGGACATTCCTGCAGTCAGCATGCCAATTGCAAGCTCCCTCAAAACCTGAGACATCTGTGGCATTGTGTTGTGTGACGAAACTGCACATTTTAGAGTGGCCTTTTATTGTCCCCAGCACAAGGTGCACCTGTGTAATGATCATGCTGTTTAATCAGCTTCTTGATATGCCACACCTGTCAGGTGGATGGATTATCTTGGCAAAGGAGAAATGCTCACTAACAGGGGTGTAAACACATTTGTGAACATTTTAGGGAAAAAAGCTTGTTGTGCGTATGGAAGATTTCTGGGATCTTTTATTTCAGCTCATGAAACATGGGACCAACACTTTACATGTTGTGTTTATATTTTTTTTCAGTGTACATTTAGCTAACAGATAGATAATCCGGAGATTCTTACCTTTGCCTCGATTCGTCAGTCTCATTCATCTTGGCATTTGTAGTTCTTTATGATAGCCACATTACCAGCTAATTAGCCTTTCATTTTTGGGGGGTAAATATATTGATAAAAATCACCTTGTCCTAGAGAGATTTACATGGTTATCAAAGCGTGACGCCAGGGTAAGCCTACATGAAACACAGCCCTTATTTTAAGGGTTTCTAAAAACCCCTATGGGAAGAATGAATGGTGGAAAAACGATTGGAACCATTTCCCTGTTTGACCGCTAGGTTTTATGGGTATTATGATTCGTACAGTGGTACTCTATGCTTCCCACAGTTGTGTCAAGTTGGCTGGATGTCCTTTGGGTGGTGGACCATTCTTGATACACACAGGAAACTGTTGAGCGTGAAAAACCCAGCAGCGTTGCAGTTCTTTACACACTTTAACTGGTGCTCCTGGCACCTACAACCATACCCCGTTCAAAAAGGGACAAATGTTGTTTTGCTCAGTCACCCTCTAAATGGCACACATACACATCATGTCTCAATTATCTCAAGGCTTAAAAATTCTGGTGACATCAATAAGGGATCATAACTTTCACCTGGATTCAGTAGACTGGTCAGTCTATGTCATGGAAAGAGCAGTGCTATACAGAAACCCAGCCTAAAACCCCAAACAGCAAGCAATGCAGAAGTAGAAGCACGGTGGCTAGGAAAAACTCCCTAGAAAGCAGGAACCTATGAAGAAACCTAGAGAGGAACCAGGCTCTGGGGGGGGGGGTTTGAACTCCCTAGAAAGGCAGGAACCTAGGAAGAAACCTAGAGAGGAACCAGGCTCTGGGGGGGGTTTGAACTCCCTAGAAAGGCAGGAACCTAGGAAGAAACCTAGAGAGGAACCAGGCTCTGAGGGGTGGCCAGTTGTCTTACCAGCTCAAGGTTAGCACGTCGTGGCACACACCTTCCATGCCGTGCATTATTTCCCATAGAATGCATAGCCCCTTGTTGATTATCCCTTACTTAAATCAATAGGTTACAAAATAAATGGTGTCTCAGTTTGAGTGTTCTGATGCTGCAGATATAAACAACATACTTCTTCAAATCAAAGTGAGTGTGAATGACAACCATAAACAACAGCATACTGTATGGGGTCTGGGCCCAGTAAAAATAAAAAAAGTTATCTATCTGGATTTTGGCTATTGGACAGGATTAAATGCATTAGAAATATAAAAAAATAGAATGGGAGTCCCCATTCAAGTCAATTATTAGTCTGTTCTGTTTATTACATTTGTATGTATTTAATCGTATCCGATCGGTGAAATCCAGGTAGATAACTTTAGGAAAAACTGGGCTCAGAGGACAAAAAAACTGTGATGTGACATTTACCCTGCAAACAAAACCAACACGCAGTCTCACAAAACAACCGCGGTCACTGTGATGTGACATTACCCTGCAAACAAAACCAACACGCAGTCTCACAAAACAACCGCGGTCACTGTGATGTGACATTACCCTGCAAACAAAACCAACACGCAGTCTCACAAAACAACCGCGGTCACTGTGATGTGACATTACCCTGCAAACAAAACCAACACGCAGTCTCACAAAACAACCGCGGTCACTGTGATGTGACATTACCCTGCAAACAAAACCAACACGCAGTCTCACAAAACAACCGCGGTCACTGTGATGTGACATTACCCTGCAAACAAAACCAACACGCAGTCTCACAAAACAACCGCGGTCACTGTGATGTGACATTACCCTGCAAACAAAACCAACACGCAGTCTCACAAAACAACCGCGGTCACTGTGATGTGACATTACCCTGCAAACAAAACCAACACGCAGTCTCACAAAACAACCGCGGTCACTGTGATGTGACATTACCCTGCAAACAAAACCAACACGCAGTCTCACAAAACAACCGCGGTCACTGTGATGTGACATTACCCTGCAAACAAAACCAACACGCAGTCTCACAAAACAACCGCGGTCACTGTGATGTGACATTACCCTGCAAACAAAACCAACACGCAGTCTCACAAAACAACCGCGGTCACTGTGATGTGACATTACCCTGCAAACAAAACCAACACGCAGTCTCACAAAACAACCGCGGTCACTGTGATGTGACATTACCCTGCAAACAAAACCAACACGCAGTCTCACAAAACAACCGCGGTCACTGTGATGTGACATTACCCTGCAAACAAAACCAACACGCAGTCTCACAAAACAACCGCGGTCACTGTGATGTGGCATTACCCTGCAAACAAAACCAACACGCAGTCTCACAAAACAACCGCGGTCACTGTGATGTGACATTACCCTGCAAACAAAACCAACACGCAGTCTCACAAAACAACCGCGGTCACTGTGATGTGACATTACCCTGCAAACAAAACCAACACGCAGTCTCACAAAACAACCGCGGTCACTGTGATGTGACATTACCCTGCAAACAAAACCAACACGCAGTCTCACAAAACAACCGCGGTCACTGTGATGTGACATTACCCTGCAAACAAAACCAACACGCAGTCTCACAAAACAACCGCGGTCACTGTGATGTGACATTACCCTGCAAACAAAACCAACACGCAGTCTCACAAAACAACCGCGGTCACTGTGATGTGACATTACCCTGCAAACAAAACCAACACGCAGTCTCACAAAACAACCGCGGTCACTGTGATGTGACATTACCCTGCAAACAAAACCAACACGCAGTCTCACAAAACAACCGCGGTCACTGTGATGTGACATTACCCTGCAAACAAAACCAACACGCAGTCTCACAAAACAACCGCGGTCACTGTGATGTGACATTACCCTGCAAACAAAACCAACACGCAGTCTCACAAAACAACCGCGGTCACTGTGATGTGACATTACCCTGCAAACAAAACCAACACGCAGTCTCACAAAACAACCGCGGTCACTGTGATGTGACATTACCCTGCAAACAAAACCAACACGCAGTCTCACAAAACAACCGCGGTCACTGTGATGTGACATTACCCTGCAAACAAAACCAACACGCAGTCTCACAAAACAACCGCGGTCACTGTGATGTGACATTACCCTGCAAACAAAACCAACACGCAGTCTCACAAAACAACCGCGGTCACTGTGATGTGACATTACCCTGCAAACAAAACCAACACGCAGTCTCACAAAACAACCGCGGTCACTGTGATGTGACATTACCCTGCAAACAAAACCAACACGCAGTCTCACAAAACAACCGCGGTCACTGTGATGTGGCATTACCCTGCAAACAAAACCAACACGCAGTCTCACAAAACAACCGCGGTCACTGTGATGTGACATTACCCTGCAAACAAAACCAACACGCAGTCTCACAAAACAACCGCGGTCACTGTGATGTGACATTACCCTGCAAACAAAACCAACACGCAGTCTCACAAAACAACCGCGGTCACTGTGATGTGACATTACCCTGCAAACAAAACCAACACGCAGTCTCACAAAACAACCGCGGTCACTGTGATGTGACATTACCCTGCAAACAAAACCAACACGCAGTCTCACAAAACAACCGCGGTCACTGTGATGTGACATTACCCTGCAAACAAAACCAACACGCAGTCTCACAAAACAACCGCGGTCACTGTGATGTGACATTACCCTGCAAACAAAACCAACACGCAGTCTCACAAAACAACCGCGGTCACTGTGATGTGACATTACCCTGCAAACAAAACCAACACGCAGTCTCACAAAACAACCGCGGTCACTGTGATGTGACATTACCCTGCAAACAAAACCAACACGCAGTCTCACAAAACAACCGCGGTCACTGTGATGTGACATTACCCTGCAAACAAAACCAACACGCAGTCTCACAAAACAACCGCGGTCACTGTGATGTGACATTACCCTGCAAACAAAACCAACACGCAGTCTCACAAAACAACCGCGGTCACTGTGATGTGACATTACCCTGCAAACAAAACCAACACGCAGTCTCACAAAACAACCGCGGTCACTGTGATGTGACATTACCCTGCAAACAAAACCAACACGCAGTCTCACAAAACAACCGCGGTCACTGTGATGTGACATTACCCTGCAAACAAAAACAACACGCAGTCTCACAAAACAACCGCGGTCACTGTGATGTGACATTACCCTGCAAACAAAACCAACACGCAGTCTCACAAAACAACCGCGGTCACTGTGATGTGACATTACCCTGCAAACAAAACCAACACGCAGTCTCACAAAACAACCGCGGTCACTGTGATGTGACATTACCCTGCAAACAAAAACAACACGCAGTCTCACAAAACAACCGCGGTCACTGTGATGTGACATTACCCTGCAAACAAAACCAACACGCAGTCTCACAAAACAACCGCGGTCACTGTGATGTGACATTACCCTGCAAACAAAACCAACACGCAGTCTCACAAAACAACCGCGGTCACTGTGATGTGACATTACCCTGCAAACAAAACCAACACGCAGTCTCACAAAACAACCGCGGTCACTGTGATGTGACATTACCCTGCAAACAAAACCAACACGCAGTCTCACAAAACAACCGCGGTCACTGTGATGTGACATTACCCTGCAAACAAAACCAACACGCAGTCTCACAAAACAACCGCGGTCACTGTGATGTGACATTACCCTGCAAACAAAACCAACACGCAGTCTCACAAAACAACCGCGGTCACTGTGATGTGACATTACCCTGCAAACAAAAACAACACGCAGTCTCACAAAACAACCGCGGTCACTGTGATGTGACATTACCCTGCAAACAAAACCAACACGCAGTCTCACAAAACAACCGCGGTCACTGTGATGTGACATTACCCTGCAAACAAAACCAACACGCAGTCTCACAAAACAACCGCGGTCACTGTGATGTGACATTACCCTGCAAACAAAACCAACACGCAGTCTCACAAAACAACCGCGGTCACTGTGATGTGACATTACCCTGCAAACAAAACCAACACGCAGTCTCACAAAACAACCGCGGTCACTGTGATGTGACATTACCCTGCAAACAAAACCAACACGCAGTCTCACAAAACAACCGCGGTCACTGTGATGTGACATTACCCTGCAAACAAAAACAACACGCAGTCTCACAAAACAACCGCGGTCACTGTGATGTGACATTACCCTGCAAACAAAACCAACACGCAGTCTCACAAAACAACCGCGGTCACTGTGATGTGACATTACCCTGCAAACAAAAACAACACGCAGTCTCACAAAACAACCGCGGTCACTGTGATGTGACATTACCCTGCAAACAAAAACAACACGCAGTCTCACAAAACAACCGCGGTCACTGTGATGTGACATTACCCTGCAAACAAAAACAACACGCAGTCTCACAAAACAACCGCGGTCACTGTGATATGATATGGAAACAGACAGTTAAATAGGCCCCATTTCCTGAGTGAGACACACCAAAACGAGATACCTGTAGAGTGGCTAAATCTAATGGAGAATGAGCAGAGAGTTAATGCAGATCACACTGACTATATGACACTTCTCCAAATAAGGAAGTGGTAGGAAGGGACGTGGGAGGGGGGGGGCAGGAAGCGGAGGGCATCTTCCTTGGGCGAGCGGATCATGCTAGTTCCTCTGTGGCTGCGTGGGCCTGGCCATTCAGTGAAAATGTCCCTGAGCAGCGACAGAGTCCCAGTAACAGAGCTGCTGTGTGTGACAGAGAGGAGACTGTTTAGAACACACAGAGGACCTCTGTCCTCTCAGAGAGCACGGATCAGGACAGGCTAACCGCTCACCAGGGGCTTCCTGTATCCTTCCACCACCTCTATTTACATGGTAATAACAAGGGCCTGAATAGTTCCTAATGTGGCCCTGCCCAGATACAATGGACTGATATGCGTCTGTCCTAATGTGTCCCTGCCCTGATACAATGGACTCAGTCACTTGGAGAGAGAGACAGGTATGGTGGAGAGAGAGAGACAGGTATGGTGGAGAGAGAGAGACAGGTATGGTGAGAGAGAGAGTGAGACAGGTATGATGGAGAGAGAGAGACACAGGTATGATGGAGAGAGAGAGACAGGTATGGTGAGAGAGGGAGAGACAGGTATGATGAGAGAGACAGAGACAGGTATGGTGAGAGAGAGAGAGAGAGAGAGAGAGAGAGGTATGGTAGAGAGAGAGAGAGACAGATATGGTGAGAGAGAGAGAGGTATGGTGAGAGAGACAGGTATGGTGGAGAGCGAGAGAGAGACAGGTATGGTGGAGAGAGAGAGACAGGTATGGTGGAGAGAGAGAGACAGGTATGGTGAGAGAGAGAGTGAGACAGGTATGATGGAGAGAGAGAGACACAGGTATGATGGAGAGAGAGAGACAGGTATGGTGAGAGAGACAGAGACAGGTATGATGAGAGAGACAGAGACAGGTATGGTGAGAGAGAGAGAGAGGTATGGTAGAGAGAGAGAGGTATGGTAGAGAGAGAGAGAGAGACAGATATGGTGAGAGAGAGAGAGGTATGGTGAGAGAGACAGGTATGGTGGAGAGCGAGAGAGAGACAGGTATGGTGGAGAGAGCGAGACAGGTATGGTGAGATAGAGAGGGAGACAGGTATGGTGAGAGAGAGAGCGAGACAGGTATGGTGAGAGAGAGTGAGACAGGTATGATGGAGAGAGAGAAAGATATGGTGGAGAGCGAGTGAGACAGGTATGATGGAGAGAGAGAGATGTATGGTGAGAGAGACATGTATGGTGAGAGAGAGAGACAGGTATGATAGAGAGAGACAGGTATGATGAGAGAGAGAGACAGGTATGATGAGAGAGAGAGACAGGTATGATGAGAGAGAGACAGGTATGGTGAGAGAGAGAGAGAGAGAGAGAGAGAGAGACAGGTATGGTGAGAGAGGGAGAGAGGTATAATGAGAGAGAGACAGGTATGATGAGAGAGAGCGAGACAGGTATGGTGAGAGAGCGAGACAGGTATGATGGAGAGAGAGACAGGTATGGTGGAGAGAGAGACACAGGTATGTGAGAGAGAGACAGGTATGGTGAGAGAGAGACAGGCTTGATGGTGAGAGAGACAGGTATGATGGAGAGAGAGACAGGTATGGTGAGAGAGAGACAGGTATGGTGAGAGAGAGATACAGGTATGGTTGAGAGAGAGAGACTGGTATGGTGGAGAGAGACAGATATGGTAGAGAGAGACAGGTATGTTGAGAGAGAGAGAGACAGGTATGGTGAGAGAGAGGGAGAGGTATGTGAGAGAGTGATAGGTATGATGGAGAGAGCGACAGGTATGGTGGAGAGAGAGAGACAGGTATGGTGAGAGAGGGAGAGACAGGTATGGTGGAGAGGGAGAGACAGGTATGGTGGAGAGAGAGAGACAGGTATGGTGGAGAGAGAGAGACAGGTATGGTGGAGAGAGAGAGACCGGTATGGTGGAGAGAGAGAGACAGGTATGGTTGAGAGAGCCCATCGCCCATTTGAGTGACAGCTACCAAGAGGCCTGCCCAGCGTTATCCAATGAGGTTGCAGGGCGGGCCCAACGGCTCAGTGGACACAGCAGAGAGAGAGAGAGACCGCGATCTGAACATATGTGACGTAGTGTGCAGTTTTCGAGGGACCACTTTTGGCTTGTGAGCGCTCCTTTAAAAACGACAGGCTGAAATTATACAAAAAGTTTGACAGTGCATATTTAAGGTCTTACCAAGACATGCAGGGTTAAGGTTAGGCTTTAGGTCTTACCAGGACATGCAGGGTTAGGGTTAAGGTTAGGCTTTAGGTCTTACCAGGACATGCAGGGTTAGGGTTAAGGTTAGGCTTTAGGTCTTACCAGGACATGCAGGGTTAGGGTTAAGGTTAGGCTTTAGGTCTTACCAGGACATGCAGGGCCCTAGCAGGGACCCTGGCAGCCAGACAGATCCCTACAGGAACATACAGGTCCTCCTTCAGACTCAGACACAGCGAGTTCCCCCGACGCTTCTTTCTGCTTAGAAACACAACAGAACTCAGTTAGCGGCAGGAGTTTTTCCTAACCAAGCGGCCCTACCAGGAAGAAAAAAAATCTGGGCCCTATACTTTTCGCAGTGCTCGACTTGTTGGGCAGGAGGTCACTGGAGCTGAGTACCGGCACCTCAAATGTTCTTCTACTTGAGCTCCTGTTCCTCTTATAGAATATTAGTTCAACAATATTGTGGAGCTCCTGCACATAAACAGTACCGGCACCCAAAATGAGTACCGGAACCTGTTTCAGTCCAAGTCATTCATTTATTGTAGGATATAGGCCCTTGATTTTTCCTAGTAAAAATCTTTCTAAATGTACAGTAAAACTAGGGCCAGGGGTTTTCCTGATAAAATATCATGATCATGGAAAACTCCTGGCCCTAATATCATGATCATGGAAAACTCCTGGCCCTAATATCATGAAATACTCCTCCCTAAACAAAGTCAAGTTTATCTCAGTCTTCAGAGGAGAGGGACAAGGGGCAGAGTGGGTGCGTGCGTGCGTCCGTCCGTCCGTCCGTCTGTCTGACTGTGTCCGTCTGTCTGACTGTGTCCGTCTGTCTGACTGTGTCCGTCTGTCTGTCCGTCTGTCTGAAATATAACGGTATGATGCACACCTGCAGATCTGTGGGTTATAGGCACACATACTGTATGATTAGACTAAGAAATAAGCAGATTATGGGTCTACATATCTGGCTGTAAACCGAGTTGTAATGTTTGTTAGCATAAATCATCAAGGCTGCTGGAAAAGGAGTAGTGGGTAAATAAAGTGCCGTTGTTGTTGCGTGTTAACCCTGACCTAATATGGACACTATGAAGGAAATAGGGTTAGGGAAGACTTCATCATCAACGTGCATGAGTGGGAAAAGTGGGGTTTCTTTGTGATTGAGCTGAGTGAGTTAACATTAGCAGATTGATGTCAGGACTATGTGAGGCAAGTGCCAAACATCTACAGCACCAGTCAAAAGTTTGGACACACCTACTCATTCCAGGGTTTTTCTTTATTTTTTAAAAACTATTTTCTACATTGTAGAATAATAGTGAAGACGTCAAAACTATGAACTGACACATACAGTGGGGAAAAAAAAGTATTTAGTCAGCCACCAATTGTGCAAGTTCTCCCACTTAAAAAAATGAGAGAGGCCTGTAATTTTCATCATAGGTACACGTCAACTATGACAGACAAATTGAGAATTTTTTTTCCAGAAAATCACATTGTAGGATTTTTAATTAATTAATTTGCAAATTATGGTGGAAAATAAGTATTTGGTCACCTACAAACAAGCAAGATTTCTGGCTCTCACAGACCTGTAACTTCTTTAAGAGGCTCCTCTGTCCTCCACTCGTTACCTGTATTAATGGCACCTGTTTGAACTTGTTATCAGTATAAAAGACACCTGTCCACAACCTCAAACAGTCACACTCCAAACTCCACTATGGCCAAGACCAAAGAGCTGTCAAAGGACACCAGAAACAAAATTGTAGACCTGCACCAGGCTGGGAAGACTGAATCTGCAATAGGTAAGCAGCTTGGTTTGAAGAAATCAACTGTGGGAGCAATTATTAGGAAATGGAAGACATACAAGACCACTGATAATCTCCCTCGATCTGGGGCTCCATGCAAGATCTCACCCCGTGGGGTCAAAATGATCACAAGAACGGTGAGCAAAAATCCCAGAACCACACGGGGGGACCTAGTGAATGACCTGCAGAGAGCTGGGACCAAAGTAACAAAGCCTACCATCAGTAACACACTACGCCGCCAGGGACTCAAATCCTGCAGTGCAAGACGTGTCCCCCTGCTTAAGCCAGTACATGTCCAGGCCCGTCTGAAGTTTGCTAGAGTGCATTTGGATGATCCAGAAGAGGATTGGGAGAATGTCATATGGTCAGATGAAACCAAAATAGAACTTTTTGGTAAAAACTCAACTCGTCGTGTTTGGAGGACAAAGAATGCTGAGTTGCATCCAAAGAACACCATACCTACTGTGACGCATGGGGGTGGAAACATTATGCTTTGGGGCTGTTTTTCTGCAAAGGGACCAGGACGACTGATCCATGTAAAGGAAAGAATGAATGGGGCTATGTATCATGAGATTTTTAGTGAAAACCTCCTTCCATCAGCAAGGGCATTGAAGATGAAACGTGGCTGGGTCTTTCAGCATGACAATGATCCCAAACACACCGCCCGGGCAACGAAGGAGTAGCTTCGTAAGAAGCATTTCAAGGTCCTGGAGTGGCCTAGCCAGTCTCCAGATCTCAACCCCATAGAAAATCTTTGGAGGGAGTTGAAAGTCCGTGTTGCCCAGCGACAGCCCCAAAACATCACTGCTCTAGAGGAGATCTGCATGGAGGAATGGGCCAAAATACCAGCAACAGTGTGTGAAAACCTTGTGAAGACTTACAGAAAACGTTTGACCTGTGTCATTGCCAACAAAGGGTATATAACAAAGTATTGAGAAACTTTTGTTATTGACCAAATACTTATTTTCCACCATAATTTGCAAATAAATTCATTAAAAATCCTACAATGTCATATTCTGGAGAAAAAAAATCTAATTTTGTCTGTCATAGTTGACGTGTACCTATGATGAAAATTACAGGCCTCTCTCATCTTTTTAAGTGGGAGAACTTGTGTTAAAAAAAGTGTTATACAAATCAAATTAGATTTTATATTTGAGATTCTTCAAAGTAGCCACCCGTTGCCTTGATGACAGCTCTGCACACTCTTGGCATTCCCTCAACCAGCTTCATGAGGTAGTCACCTGGAATGCATTTCAATTAACAGGTGTGCCTTGTTAAAAGTTAATTTGTGGAATTTCTTTCCTTCTTAATGCGTTTGAGCCAATCAGTTGTGTTGTGACAAGGTAGGGGGGTATACAGAAGATAGCCCTATTTGGTAAAAGACCAAGTCCATATTATGGCAAGAACAGCTCAAATAAGCAAAGAGAAATGACAGTCCATCATTACTTTAAGACATAAAGGTCAGTCAATATGGAACATTTCAAGAACTTTGAATGTTTCTTCAACCTATAGTTATGATGAATATCTATGTGTTTAACAACATTAATATTATTCTGTCTATGTAACCATAGAACATTAATATTATTCTGTCTATGTAACCATAGAAGCATAGAACATTAATATTATTCTGTCTATGTAACCATAGAAGCATAGAACATTAATATTATTCTGTCTATGTAACCATAGAAGCATAGAACATTAATATTATTCTGTCTATGTAACCATAGAAGCATAGAACATTAATATTATTCTGTCTATGTAACTCACTCAAAAAGCTCTTTGATGGAATCTAGAATCCTGGGAGGGGATGTTACTGAGGCTGACCTAGGAAAAAAAGTTAAGTGAAGTTTTTAGAACTTTTAAAACACACTTGAAGGAATGATTTAATCAATTTAGATGTAGTAAGCATTGTGATGTAGTTAGCATTGTGATGTTACAGATGTAGGATCTTAATCTGAGCCAGTTTGCTACAGCAGGAAAATAATCCTGCAGCGTCAGGAAATGTGAATTATTATGTGGATTATAATTAATGGACATTTTTGTAGGGGTTGATACATTGTTCGTTAGGGCAAATCAAGTCTGAAATATTCAAAGTGGAAATGACAAACTTTTAAAACTCAAATACACTACAAGTTTGCATTTCCTGAGGTGCAGGAAAATTCTCAGCAAGAAAAGAGTGATCAAATGAAGATCCTAGCTACATCTGTAGCATAGTGACTGAAGATCGCTTTGGAACTAATCATGCAGTGTAAGCATTCTTTAAATGCATTTCATTATTTTTATATTTAAATATATTTTATATATATATATATATATATATATATATATATATAATAAACATTTCACCATTAGAACATTACACTTTGAAAATGAAAGTTACTTTGAGTTGGAATCTGAAAACTCTATACCCCGACAATGAGTTCCAACAAGAATCTTGTTTTTTGTCTACTTCCATGGGAAGGAAAGGCCCATAAACGCCATGTGAACTTTGAGGGATTTCTGTCATTTCTTCCTCTACCAGAACATTCTAGTGGTCCGTCTCTCAGTCTTCATCTACCAGAACATTCTAGTGGTCCGTCTCTCAGCCTTCATCTACCTGAACATTCTAGTGGTCCGTCTCTCAGCCTTCATCTACCAGAACATTCTAGTGGTCCGTCTCTCAGTCTTCATCTACCAGAACATTCTAGTGGTCCGTCTCTCAGCCTTCATCTACCAGAACATTCTAGTGGTCCGTCTCTCAGCCTTCATCTACCAGAACATTCTAGTGGTCCGTCTCTCAGCCTTCATCTACCAGAACATTCTAGTGGTTCTTTCTCTCAGCCTTCATCTACCTGAACATTCTAGCGGTCCGTCTCTCTGTCAGATCACTCTTAGGGGAGGCTTCTCTGGAGGCGGGGGCACTGACAGACCCGCTGGAAGGGAAACAGCACAACACTTTATTATCCTTTAGCTTTGTGTGTCCCTCTGGACATGAGCTACTACAATACAAGGGGAAAACTTTAACCTATTCTCAATCTAGTGAGAGCTACTTACACATCAATGGGACTATACAATCTAAACTAAAGAGTTTGATTACACTTACACATCGACGTAGGCTATATAATCTAGTTACTTAAACATCGACGTAGGCTATATAACCTAGTTACTTAAACATCGACGTAGGCTATATAATCTAGTTACTTAAACATCGACGTAGGCTATATAACCTAGTTACTTACACATCGATTGTCACCTTCACCTTCCCAGCGGTCTCCAGTTCCTTCTGAAGACTTGCCTCTCTGGCTCTGTGGGGTTGACAGTAGAAAGGAATGACAACAACATTACAGAAACAACTCACTCTGAATACATTCATTAATGCTTCATAGGGCCTGGAGTTTTTCCTGCACGTGACTTGACGAGGGCAAGTTATAACCTATAGTCTTTAACTAGTTATAACCTATAGTCTATAACTAGTTATAACCTATAGTCTTTAACTAGTTATAACCTATAGTCTTTAACTAGTTATAACCTATAGTCTTTAACTAGTTATAACCTATAGTCTAACTAGTTATAACCTATAGTCTTTAACTAGTTATAACCTATAGTCTATAACTAGTTATAACCTATAGTCTATAACTAGTTATAACCTATAGTCTTTAACTAGTTATAACCTATAGTCTTTAACTAGTTATAACCTATAGTCTATAACTAGTTATAACCTATAGTCTAACTAGTTATAACCTATAGTCTAACTAGTTATAACCTATAGTCTAACTAGTTATAACCTATAGTCTATAACTAGTTATAACCTATAGTCTTTAACTAGTTATAACCTATAGTCTTTAACTAGTTATAACCTATAGTCTTTAACTAGTTATAACCTATAGTCTAACTAGTTATAACCTATAGTCTAACTAGTTATAACCTATAGTCTTTAACTAGTTATAACCTATAGTCTAACTAGTTATAACCTATAGTCTAACTAGTTATAACCTATAGTCTATAACTAGTTATAACCTATAGTCTAACTAGTTATAACCTATAGTCTAACTAGTTATAACCTACAGTCTATAACTAGTTATAACCTACAGTCTTTAACTAGTTATAACCTATAGTCTTTAACTAGTTATAACCTATAGTCTATAACTAGTTATAACCTATAGTCTAACTAGTTATAACCTATAGTCTAACTAGTTATAACCTATAGTCTATAACTAGTTATAACCTATAGTCGAACTAGTTATAACCTATAGTCTTTAACTAGTTATAACCTATAGTCTTTAACTAGTTATAACCTATAGTCTTTAACTAGTTATAACCTATAGTCTAACTAGTTATAACCTATAGTCTATAACTAGTTATAACCTATAGTCTTTAACTAGTTATAACCTATAGTCTTTAACTAGTTATAACCTATAGTCTATAACTAGTTATAACCTATAGTCTAACTAGTTATAACCTATAGTCTATAACTAGTTATAACCTATAGTCTAACTAGTTATAACCTATAGTCTAACTAGTTATAACCTATAGTCTAACTAGTTATAACCTCTAGTCTAACTAATTATAACCTATAGTCTATAACTAGTTATAACCTATAGTCTATAACTAGTTATAACCTATAGTCTAACTAGTTATAACCTATAGTCTTTAACTAGTTATAACCTATAGTCTAACTAGTTATAACCTATAGTCTATAACTAGTTATAACCTGTGAATAAAGTGGACTGACTAGTGTTGCTAATGAACAAGTCACTTGAAGGAGTCTCTTGTCAAAAAACGGAAAGTTGCCTTAATGCAATATCTCAGTCTTAAACACTTTAATGTGTGTCTTACATTTCTGTCCTTTTTAGGTGTCTTAATATTGACACTTTGTTTTTTTTATCTTATTGTCCTAATTAATCCAGATTGGATTGCCCTCAAGTAAGTACTCCTATCCACTATGTAAGGTTTCCCTATGTATCCCCTCACCTGGCCTTTAACTAGTTATAACCTATAGCCTTTGACTACACTGAACTAAAATATAAACACAACATGTAAAGTGTTGGTCCCGTGTTTCATGACCTGAAATAAAAGATCCCAGACATTGTCCATACACACAAAAAGCTTATTTCTCTCAAGTTTTGTGCACAAATTCGTTTACATCCCTGTTAGTGAGCATTTCTCCTTCGTCAAGATAATCCATCCACCTGACAGGTGTGGCATATCAAGAAGCTGATTAAACAGCATGATCATTACACAGGTGCACCTTGTGCTGGGAACAATAAAAGGCCACTCTAAAATGTGCAGTTTCGTCACACAACACAATGCCACAGACGTCTCAGGTTTTGAGGGAGTGTGCAATTGGCATGCTGACTGCGGGAATGTCCACCAGAGCTGTTGCCAGATAATTAAATGTTTAATTTCTCTACCATAAGCCACCTCCAACGTCGTTTTAGAGAATTTGGCAGTACGTCCACCCGGCTCACAACCGCAGACCACGTGTAACCACACCAGCCCAGGACCTCTACATCCGGCTTCTTTACCTGCGGGCTCATCGGAGACCAGACCAGCTGATGAAACTGAGGAGTATTTCTGTTCGTAATAAAGCCCTTTTGTGGGGAAAAACTCATTCTGATTGGCTGGGCTCCCCAGTGGGTGGTGTCACGCTCGTCGGTGAGAGAGGAGGACCAAGGCGCAGCGTTGAATGCGAACATATTTATTTATATAATGATCACACGATCAAAACAACAAAACGAAAACGTGACGTCCCTGGTTACATACACAAACCAACACGGAACAAGAAACCACAATGAATGAATGCCTAACGGCTACCTAAGTATGACTCCCAATCAGAGACAACGAGCTACAGCCGTCTCCGATTGGGAGCCACCCTGGCCAACATAGATATACAACAACTAGAACCAACACACATGAAAACTCACACCCTGGCTCAACATCCTAGAGTCCCCAGAGCCAGGGCGTGACAGGTGGGCCTATGCCCTCCCAGGCCCACCCATGGCTGAGCCCCTGCCCAGTCATGTGAAATCCATAGATTAGGGCCATATTAATTAATTTCAATTCCTTGACTGATTTCCTTATATGAATTGTAACTCAGTAAAATCAGTATAGTTATAACCTGTAGACTTTAATTAGGGCCCAAAGTTTTTGAGTGAGATCAAATGGTCAGGAAATGTAAGTCTGTACACGGTCAGCCTTTGATATGCATATTCCCCCCCACCACTCTTCAGGAAAAACTCAGGGCCCTGAACTTTGACCCCAGGAAGCAGCTCACCTGACCCGTCTCTCTTTGACCCCCAGCAGGGTCAGGGTTAGGGTTGATCTCACCTGACCCGTCTCTCTTTGACCCCCCAGCAGGGTCAGGGTTAGGGTTGATCTCACCTGACCCGTCTCTCTTTGACCCCCAGCAGGGTCAGGGTTAGGGTTGATCTCACCTGACTCGTCTCTCGTTGCGGCTGTTCATCCTGACGGCTGCGTGCTGCTTCCCCCGGACAAGTTCCTCAAGCAGTTCCTGACCCCTGAGCTTCTCCTCTCTGAAGGTCTGGTCCATATCATGGTGCCGCTCCAGCAAAGAGTCGTACTCCCGTTTCAACAGCCGGTTCCCCTCCGTCACCTCAGCAACACGTTCCGCCAGACTACCATCCTCAGCCTGCACCCGCAGCAGATACCTCTGCACCTCACACATCCTGAACACACAGATACAGTTAGTGTCTATTAACTAGGGCCAAGGATATTCCATGACCACATTTTCCTGTACTACTGCACCACCACATTCAGTAGCATCAGATTGCTCATATGATTGTGTGATCATAGTGACCTAGGATTCACAAATTGCAAACCATAGCTATATTTAGCTGTGCTTGCCAGTGCTTTCAAGTTTCAACAGGTCCTTCCTACAGGTTTCAAAGGAGGAGAGCTGCAGGCAGGAATGTGAAGCTGGTTAGTCTTCTAGAGAATCAGTCACACCTGGCATGTTGTTCTACAGAAGCACCTGGCATGTTGTTCTACAGAAGCACCTGGCATGTTGTTCTACAGAATCACCTGGCATGTTGTTCTACAGAATCACCTGGCATGTTGTTCTACAGAATCACCTGGCATGTTGTTCTACAGAATCACCTGGCATGTTGTTCTACAGAAGCACCTGGCATGTTGTTCTACAGAATCACCTGGCATGTTGCTCTACAGAATCAGTCACACCTGGCATGTTGTTCTACAGAATCAGCCTCACCTGGCATGTTGTTCTACAGAAGCACCTGGCATGTTGTTCTACAGAATCACCTGGCATGTTGCTCTACAGAATCAGTCACACCTGGCATGTTGTTCTACAGAATCAGCCTCACCTGGCATGTTGTTCTACAGAAGCACCTGGCATGTTGTTCTACAGAATCAGTCACACCTGGCATGCTGTTCTACAGAATCAGCCTCACCTGGCATGTTGTTCTAGAGAATCAGCCTCACCTGGCATGTTGTTCTACAGAATCAGCCTCACCTGGCATGTTGTTCTAGAGAATCAGCCTCACCTGGCATGCTGTTCTACAGAATCACCTGGCATGTTGTTCTACAGAATGACCTGGCATGCTGTTCTACAGAATCACCTGGCATGTTGTTCTACAGAATCACCTGGCATGTTGTTCTACAGAATCACCTGGCATGTTGTTCTACAGAATCACCTGGCATGTTGCTCTACAGAATCAGTCTCACCTGGCATGTTGTTCTACAGAATCAGTCTCACCTGGCATGTTGTTCTACAGAATCAGTCTGACCTGGCATGTTGTTCTACAGAATCACCTGGCATGTTGTTCTACAGAATCACCTGGCATGTTGTTCTACAGTATCACCTGGCATGTTGTTCTACAGAATCAGTCTCACCTGGCATGTTGTTCTACAGAATCAGTCTCACCTGGCATGTTGTTCTACAGAATCACCTGGCATGTTGTTCTACAGAATCACCTGGCATGTTGCTCTACAGAATCAGTCTCACCTGGCATGTTGTTCTACAGAATCAGTCTCACCTGGCATGTTGTTCTACAGAATCAGTCTGACCTGGCATGTTGTTCTACAGAATCACCTGGCATGTTGTTCTACAGTATCACCTGGCATGTTGTTCTACAGAATCAGTCTCACCTGGCATGTTGTTCTACAGAATCAGTCTCACCTGGCATGTTGTTCTACAGAATCACCTGGCATGTTGTTCTACAGAATCACCTGGCATGTTGTTCTACAGAATCACCTGGCATGTTGCTCTACATAATCAGTCTCACCTGGCATGTTGTTCTACAGAATCAGTCTCACCTGGCATGTTGTTCTACAGAATCAGTCTGACCTGGCATGTTGTTCTACAGAATCACCTGGCATGTTGCTCTACAGAATCAGTCTCACCTGGCATGTTGTTCTACAGAATCACCTGGCATGTTGTTCTACAGTATCACCTGGCATGTTGTTCTACAGAATCAGTCTCACCTGGCATGTTGTTCTACAGAATCAGTCTCACCTGGCATGTTGTTCTACAGAATCACCTGGCATGTTGTTCTACAGAATGACCTGGCATGTTGTTCTACAGAATCACCTGGCATGTTGTTCTACAGAATCACCTGGCATGTTGTTCTACAGAATAACCTGGCATGTTGCTCTACAGAATCAGTCTCACCTGGCATGTTGTTCTACAGAATCAGTCTCACCTGGCATGTTGTTCTACATAATCAGTCTCACCTGGCATGTTGTTCTACAGAATCAGTCTCACCTGGCATGTTGTTCTACAGAATCAGTCTCACCTGGCATGTTGTTCTACAGAATCAGTCTCACCTGGCATGTTGTTCTACAGAATCAGTCGCACCTGGCATGTTGCTCTACAGAATCAGTCTCACCTGGCATGTTGTTCTACAGAATCACCTGGCATGTTGTTCTACAGAATGACCTGGCATGTTCTTCTACAGAATCACCTGGCATGTTGTTCTACAGAAGCACCTGGCATGTTGTTCTACAGAATCACCTGGCATGTTGCTCTACAGAATCAGTCGCACCTGGCATGTTGTTCTACAGAATCAGTCGCACCTGGCATGTTGTTCTACAGAATCAGTCGCACCTGGCATGTCGTTCTACAGAATCAGTCTCACCTGGCATGTTGCTCTACATAATCAGTCTTACCTGGCATGTTGTTCTACAGAATCAGTCTCACCTGGCATGTTGTTCTACAGAATCAGTCTCACCTGGCATGTTGTTCTACAGAATCAGTCTCACCTGGCATGTTGTTCTACAGAATCAGTCTCACCTGGCATGTTGCTCTACATAATCAGTCTCACCTGGCATGTTGTTCTACAGAATCAGTCTGACCTGGCATGTTGTTCTACATAATCACCTGGCATGTTGTTCTACAGAATCAGCCCTACCTGGCATGTTGTTCTACAGAATCAGTCTCACCTGGCATGTTGTTCTACAGAATCAGTCTCACCTGGCATGTTGTTCTACAGAATCAGTCTGACCTGGCATGTTGTTCTACATAACCACCTGGCATGTTGTTCTACAGAATCAGTCTCACCTGGCATGTTGTTCTACAGAATCAGTCTCACCTGGCATGTTGTTCTACAGAATCACCCTGACCTGGCATGTTGTTCTACAGAATCACCCTGACCTGGCATGTTGTTCTACAGAATCACCCTGACCTGGCATGTTGTTCTACAGAATCACCCTGACCTGGCATGTTGTTCTACAGAATCACCTGGCATGTTGTTCTACAGAATCAGCCTCACCTGGCATGTTGTTCTACAGAATCAGTCTCACCTGGCATGTTGTTCTACAGAATCAGTCTCACCTGGCATGTTGTTCTACAGAATCAGTCTCACCTGGCATGTTGTTCTACAGAATCAGTCTCACCTGGCATGTTGTTCTACAGAATCACCTGGCATGTTGTTTTACAGAATCACCTGGCATGTTGTTCTACAGAATCACCTGGCATGTTGTTCTACAGAATCACCTGGCATGTTGTTCTACAGAATAACCTGGCATGTTGCTCTACAGAATCAGTCGCACCTGGCATGTTGTTCTACAGAATAACCTGGCATGTTGTTCTACAGAATAACCTGGCATGTTGTTCTACAGAATCAGTCTAAACTGGCATGTTGTTCTACAGAATCAGTCGCACCTGGCATGTTGTTCTACAGAATCACCCTGACCTGGCATGTTGTTCTACAGAATCACCCTGACCTGGCATGTTGTTCTACAGACTCACCCTAACCTGGCATGTTGCTCTACAGAATCACCCTGACCTGGCATGTTGTTCTACAGAATCACCCTGACCTGGCATGTTGTTCTACAGAATCACCCTAACCTGGCATGTTGTTCTACAGAATCACCTGGCATGTTGTTCTACAGAATCAGTCTCACCTGGCATGTTGTTCTACATAATCAGTCTCACCTGGCATGTTGTTCTACAGAATCAGTCTCACCTGGCATGTTGTTCTACAGAATCAGTCTCACCTGGCATGTTGTTCTACAGAATCACCTGGCATGTTGTTCTACAGAATCACCTGGCATGTTGTTCTACAGAATAACCTGGCATGTTGCTCTACAGAATCAGTCTTACCTGGCATGTTGTTCTACAGAATCAGTCTCACCTGGCATGTTGTTCTACAGAATCAGTCGCACCTGGCATGTTGTTCTACAGAATCACCTGGCATGTTGTTCTACAGAATAACCTGGCATGTTGCTCTACAGAATCAGTCTTACCTGGCATGTTGTTCTACAGAATCAGTCTCACCTGGCATGTTGTTCTACAGAATCAGTCGCACCTGGCATGTTGTTCTACAGAATCACCTGGCATGTTGTTCTACAGAATCAGCCTCACCTGGCATGTTGTTCTACAGAATCAGTCTCACCTGGCATGTTGTTCTACAGAATCAGTCTCACCTGGCATGTTGTTCTACAGAATGACCTGGCATGTTGTTCTACAGAATCACCTGGCATGTTGTTCTACAGAATCACCTGGCATGTTGTTCTACAGAATCACCTGGCATGTTGTTCTACAGAATCACCTGGCATGTTGTTCTACAGAATAACCTGGCATGTTGCTCTACAGAATCAGTCTCACCTGGCATGTTGTTCTACAGAATCAGTCTCACCTGGCATGTTGTTCTACAGAATCAGTCGCACCTGGCATGTTGTTCTACAGAATCACCTGGCATGTTGTTCTACATAATCAGTCTCACCTGGCATGTTGTTCTACAGAATCACCTGGCATGTTGTTCTACAGAATCAGCCTCACCTTGTTCTACAGAATCAGTCTCACCTGGCATGTTGTTCTACAGAATCAGTCTCACCTGGCATGTTGTTCTACAGAATCAGTCTCACCTGGCATGTTGTTCTACAGAATCAGTCTCACCTGGCATGTTGCTCTACATAATCAGTCTCACCTGGCATGTTGTTCTACAGAATCACCCTGACCTGGCATGTTGTTCTACAGAATCAGTCTCACCTGGCATGTTGTTCTACAGAATCAGTCTCACCTGGCATGTTGTTCTACAGAATCAGTCTCACCTGGCATGTTGTTCTACAGAATCAGTCTCACCTGGCATGTTGCTCTACATAATCAGTCTCACCTGGCATGTTGTTCTACAGAATCACCCTGACCTGGCATGTTGTTCTACAGAATCAGTCTCACCTGGCATGTTGTTCTACAGAATCAGTCTCACCTGGCATGTTGTTCTACATAATCAGTCTCACCTGGCATGTTGTTCTTCCAGTACGGAGTCTTTGATCTTAATCTCCTGCTGGAGCTCCACTACCTGGTAGGCCAGCTAGAAAACACAGTAGAGTCTGTCAACTAAAGACACAGTAGAGACTCACAGTTATCAGGCATTGTATTGTAAGATATTGTATCTCTATGCCGTAGATGTCAAAGACAGAGATGATCAGCAAACGGATGCCTTTTACAGTTGAATAAGGAGCACACCATTCACAGGACCAGAACAAGGCTCTCCCGAGGGGCGCAGTGGTCTAAGGCGCTGCATCGCAGTGCTAGCTGTGCCACTAGAGATCCTGGTTCGAATCCAGGCTCGGTCGTAGCCGGCCGCGACCGGGAGACCCATGGGGCGGCGCACAATTGGCCCAGTGTCGTCCAGGGTAGGGGAGGGAATAGCCGGCAGGGATGTAGCTCAGTTGGTAGAGCATGGCGTTTGCAACGCCAGGGTTGTGGGTTCGATTCCCACGGGGGGCCAGTATGAAAATAAAAAAATAATGCATGCACTCACTAACTGTAAGTGGCTCTGGATAAGAGCGTCTGCTAAATGACTAAAATGTAAATGTAAACATGTAAGGCAGGATGTCTGCTTCTTGGTTTAGTCTTTCTCTCTCTCTCTGGGTATCACTGACAGACAGTATCACAATACATATGTTTTGCTTTATGACAGATTGGTGGAGACTACGCCTTATATCAATAATGCAACGATAAGGTGATGTTGCCAGTGAGTTGATTTTCAACATGGCAGCTCTCTGAATGATGAACTGAAACTGAAACTGTTGCCGACAGCATAATGTCAAATCAAGAGTCCCTGCCTGTATATTACACAGTTACTTGCTGTTTCCTACCTCTCCAGTTGTTTTCTTCAGATCATCATTCTTGGAAATCAGAGACGTCAAGGAATCGTTGGAGGAGGCTGGGTACCTGTGAGGTCAAAGACACGTTCACAGGTTAGGGTCTCAAGACGTCAAACCCACAATCGCACCCAGACTACTGTTCAGTAGTGTGGTCAGGTGCCACAAAGAATGACTTAAAAAAATTGCAATTGGCTCAGAACAGGGCAGCACGGCTGGCCCTTAAATGTACACAGAGAGCTAACATTAATAATATGCATGTCAATCTTTCATGGCTCAAAGTGGGAGAGAGATTGACTTCATCACTACTTGTTTTTGTAAGAAGTGTTGACAAGCTGAATGTACCGGGCTGTCTGTTTAAACTACTAGCACACAGCTCGGACACCCATGCATACCCCACAAGACATGCCACCAGAGGTCTCTTCACAGTCCCCAAGTCCAGAACAGACTATGGGAGGCGCACAGTACTACATAGAGCCATGACTACATGGAACTATATTCCACATCAAGTAACTGATGTAAGCAGTAGAAACAGATAAAACAGGTAAAACAGGTAAAAACACACCTTATGGAACAGCGGGGACTGTGAAGAGACACACACAGGGGTACAGACACACGCATACACACACAAACGCTAGCACACACACTCTACACACACGTACATTGTAATATTGTTGTATGGTGGGATTATACATGTTGTATTGTAGATATGTAGTGGTATAATAATGTTATATGATGTACTGTTTTATTTTAAGTGTAACATAAGTGTCTTAATGTGTTTGGACCCCAGGAAGAGTAGCTGCTGCCTTGGCAGGAACTAATGGGGATCCATAATAAACCCCAGGAAGAGTAGCTGCTGCCCTGGCAGGAACTAATGGGGATCCATAATAAACCCCAGGAAGAGTAGCTGCTGCCTTGGCAGGAACTAATGGGGATCCATAATAAACCCCAGGAAGAGTAGCTGCTGCCTTGGCAGGAACTAATGGGGATCCATAATAAACCCCAGGAAGAGTAGCTGCTGCCTTGACAGGAACTAATGGGGATCCATAATAAACCCCAGGAAGAGTAGCTGCTGTCCTGGCAGGAACTAATGGGGATCCATAATAAACCCCAGGAAGAGTAGCTGCTGCCCTGGCAGGAACTAATGGGGATCCATAATAAACCCCAGGAAGAGTAGCTGCTGCCCTGGCAGGAACTAATGGGGATCCATAATAAACCCCAGGAAGAGTAGCTGCTGTCCTGGCAGGAACTAATGGGGATCCATAATAAACCCCAGGAAGAGTAGCTGCTGCCTTGACAGGAACTAATGGGGATCCATAATAAACCCCAGGAAGAGTAGCTGCTGTCCTGGCAGGAACTAATGGGGATCCATAATAAACCCCGGGAAGAGTAGCTGCTGCCCTGGCAGGAACTAATGGGGATCCATAATAAATACAAATACAAAACACACAGACACTTAACAAACAGGACAAACAATCTCTCACAGGAAATATTCCATACAGATTTCTATCACACACATCAATAGGGCAGAGTTCTTCCTGAGTGGGAAACTCCTGGCCTTACACATCCAAACAAGCTAAATACGTCCATTGAAAAGTAAGTACATTGACAACCTCATTCTTCTAGTGTAATAATGACCTTGAACCAGATCCCAGGATGCCTTTAGTGATGATGGCTCTCTGATTGGACTTCTCCAGCAGATTGATATCTGTAGGATGACATCACCAATATAGAACACCGAACATCAATATAGAACACAGAACATCAATATAGAACACAGAACATCAATATAGAACACAGAACATCAATATAGAACACAGAACATCAATATACAGTGCATTCGGAAAGTATTCCGACCCCTTGACTTTTTCCACATTTTGTTACGTAACAGCCTTATTCTAAAATTGATTAAATCGTTTTTTTTCCTCATCAATCTACACATAACACCCCATAATGACACAGCAAAAACAGGTTTATAGAAATGTTTGCAAATGTATTTAAAAAAACCCGGAAATATCACATTTACATTAGTATTCAGACCCTTTACTCAGTACTTTGTTGAAGCACCTTTGGCAGTGGTTGCAGCCTCAAGTTTTCTTGGGTATTACATTTACATCATTTAGCATATGACGCTACAAGCTTGGCACACCCGTATTTGTGGAGTTTCTCCCATTCTTCTCTGCAGATCCTCTCAAGCTCTGTCATGTTGGATGGGGAGCATCGCTGCACAGCTATTTTCAGGTCTCTCCAGAGATGTTAGACTAGTCTCCCAGTCCATGCCGCTGAAAAACATCCCCACAGCATGATGCTGCCACTACGCTTCACTGTATGGATGGTATTGGCCAGGTGATGAGCGGTGCCTGGCTTCCTCCAGACGTGACGCTTGGTATTCAGGCCAAAGAGTTCAATCTTGGTTTCATCAGACCAGAGAATCTTGTTTCTCATGGTCAGAGTCCTTTAGGTGCCTTTTGGCAAACTCCAAGCGGGCTGTCATGTGCCTTTTACTGAGGAGTGGCTTCCGTCTGGCCACTCTACCATAAAGGCCTGATTGGTGGAGTGCTGCAGAGATGGTTGTCCTTCTGGAAGGTTCTCCCATCTTCCTAGAGGAACTCTGGAGCTCTGTAAGAGTGACCATCGGGTTCTTGGTCACCTCCATAACCAAGGCCCTTCTCCCCCATTGCTCAGTTTGGCCGGGTGGCCAGCTCTAGGAAGAGTCTTGGTGGTTCCAAACTTCTTCCATTTAAGAATGATGGAGGCCACTGTGTTCTTGGGGACCTTCAACGCTGCAGACATTTTTTGGTACCCTTCCCCAGATCTATGCCTCGACACAATCCTGTCTCTGAGCTCTACAGACTATTCCTTCGATCTCATGGCTTGGTTTTTGCTCTGACATGCACTGTCAACTGTGGGACCTGACATAGATCAGAGCGCGCAGCTGAACATTGTATGCTGGAAAACACTTGGTTTGTTATTTTTGATTAAAACAAAAATGCTATTCATAAATACGAACACAGAAATTGTTTTTGCGTCTGGAGAACTAAATGAACGGTTCCAGTGCTGTAGGAGCTGTATCTATTTCGCTTTGTTTCGGATCACTCGGAGTTCCAATGCGGCAATTGTTTACTTGCCGAGGATTATGGGCTTGAGGTGCTTGTCGCCACGTAAGAAACTGGGGAAAAACGCAGAGTGGAATGTTTACCTTTATAGGCTGGTGGCTGGACGGCGTTCGCGCTTGTTGAATGCATCTCCGTCTTGTCGTTTGTCGTTATCCGACTGGCCGGTGTTGCCCGGAGCTCCCCATTCTGGTAGCGCCGTCGAAGGAGCACAGCATGAGGAGAAAGGCAATCAACGATGGTCGCATGTCACGAGCCGTGGAAGCCGAAGACAGCAGCCTGCTGCAAAGCAGTCTACACTCCCAACGAGAGGCCCGGAGCGGATACAAACAACCAATAGTTTCGCCGCCCTGGAGCCTGATCTTCTTGCACCTACGTCGCTGGGGGTGCCTGTGTCTACTACGATTTGGAAGTCGACGTCGGCAACCTTCCGTCCCTGCTCTGGATCGAGCAGGGTTCTCCATCTGTCGGAGGCCTGCACCATCCTTTGAAGTGTGGGAGTGGGCGGATTTCCTCGTCCTTCTCGCCAGCCGTGATTTTGGGCAGCTTCATGATAGAAATGTGACTGTTCCTGGTGCAAAAACAATATCCTATCCCGGAGCTCAAGTAAAATACATTACTAAGCTGCTCCTGAATGTACTAAGTCAGGACATGGAAATTGATTATATCGTAGTCCATGTGGGTTTTAATGACATTATGAAGGGCAGCTCTGAACTGTTTAAACTGGATTTTAAAGAACTGATTGACTCTACTAGACACTAACAAAAAAAACGTCATACAGTGGGAGAACAAGTATTTGATACACTGCCGATTTTGCAGGTTTTCCTACTTACAAAGCATGTAGAGGTCTGTAATTTTTATCATAGGTACACTTCAACTGTGAGAGACGGAATCTGAAGGAATAGTCTGTAGAGCTCAGAGACAGGATTGTGTTGAGGCATAGATCTGGGGAAAAGTACGTTCATCTCTAGGAGACAGAACGCGTCTCCTTCCTGAGCGGTATGACGGCTGCGTGGTCCCATGGTGTTTATACTTGCGTACTATTGTTTGTACAGATGAATGTGGTACCTTCAGGCGTTTGGAAATTGCTCCCAAGGATTAACCAGACTGATTTCTTTTGATTTTCCCATGATGTCAAGCAAAGAGGCACTGAGTTTGAAGGTAGGCCTTGAAATACATCCACAGGTACACCTCCAATTGACTCAAATTATGTCAATTAGCCTATCAGAAGCTTCTAAAGCCATGACATCATTTTCTAGAACTTTCCAAGCTGTTCAAAGGCACAGTCCACTTAGTGTATGTAAACTTCTGTCCCACTGGAATTGTGATACAGTGAATTATAAGTGAAATAATCTGTCTGTAAACAATTGTTGGAACAATTACTTGTGTCATGCACAAAGTAGATGTCCTAACCGACTTGCCAAAACTATAGTTTGTTAACAAGAAATGTGTGGAGTGGTTTAAAAATGAGTTTTAATGACTCCAATCTAAGTGTATGTAAACTTCCGACTTCAACTGTATATGTTGGTCCGCGGTGTGTAATGAGGAGCAAACAGACACTGCACTTGACACATTTATGAAATTGCTTATTCCAGTTACTAATAAGCATGCACCCATTAAGAAAATGACTGTAAAAACTTAAATCCCCGTGGGTTGATGAGGAACTGAAAAACTGTATGGTTGAGAGGGATGAGTCAAAAGGAATGGCAAATAAGTCTGGCTGCACAACCGATTGGCAAACGTATTGCAAATTGAGAAATCATGTGACTAAACTGAATGAAAATAAGAAACTACACTATGAAACAAAAATAAATGACAAAAACAAAAATAAATGACAAAGAATTATAGTAAAAAGCTTTGGAGTACCTTAAATGAAATTTTGGGGAAAAAGGCAAACTCAGCTCCATCATTCATTGAATCAGAAGGCTCATTCATCACAAAACCAACTGATATTGCCAACTACTTTAATTATTTTTTCATTGGCAAGATTAGCAAATGTAGGCATGACATGTCCAGAACAGACTCATAGAGCCATGACTACATGGAACTCTATTCCACAACAAGTAACTGATGCAAGCAGTAAAGTTAGATTTTAAAAAACAGATAAAAATACACCTTATGGAACAGCGGGGACTGTGAAGCAACACAAACATAGACACAGACACATGCATACAAACACATGATAACATACGCAATATACACACACGTACACATGGATTGTTGTACTGTAGATAAGTGGTAGTGGTGGAGTAAGGGCCTGAGGGCACACAGTGTGTTGTGAAATGTGAATGTATTGTAATGCTTTTAAAATTGTATGAACTGCCTTAATTTTGCTGGACCCCAGGAAGCGTAGCCTTGGCAGCAGCTAATTGGGATCCATAATAAATACAAATACAGATGTGTGCCTTTCCAAATCATGTCCAATCAATTGAATTTACCACAGGTGGACTCCAATCAAGTTGTAGAAACATCTCAAGGATGATCAATGGAAACAGGATGCACTTGAGCTCATTTTCAAGTCTCATAGCAAAGGGTCTGAATACTTATGTAAATAAGGTATTTCTGTTTCATATTTTTAATAAATCTGCACAAAAAAAAGGAAAACGTTTTTGCTTTGTCATTATGGGGTATTGTGTGTAGATTGATGAGGAACATTATTTACTTAATAAATTTTTGAATAAGGCTGTAACGTAACATGAATACTTTCCGAACTCACTGTATACTGAACAAAATATAAAACGCAACATGTTGGTCGCATGTTTCATGAGCTGAAATAAAAGATCCCAGAAATGTTCCATACGTAGCCTAATAGTTGGAAAAGTAACTGAAGTCTGGACACTGACTGTAGGCTTTACATGTAGCCCATTATAATATTAACTCCTGCACAATGAAGTGTTCCTCACAGTAAAGTTATAGATCAAATGTACATTTTGTCTCGGGAACAGGAGTGGAGAAGTATGATTTATTTCTTTCAGCATCTTGAGAGAATGCTAACGCGCGTTGTGTAGCCTAAACCTAACATTTCTTCCAGCGACATAAAAGCTGGACAGTATTTCATTTTTCAACCACATAGTATTTCAGTTAGTCTTGGATGCATATTCTATCAGAAACTTGTTGGATCGTTTTTTCACAGCTTTTCATTTCCTTAAAACCATTTAAACTGATGTAATTTGGAAAATCTCCCTGGTCCCTAAATGGCCTCGCTCCATAAGAGAAGCAAAAATGAAAAGAGAGATCTTTACCTATGTCAACTAGATTGTGGATGATGCATTGATCATTGTATCATTTATGACATTATTCTGGTGAGCAAGACTTTATTTAGTATTCTAGACCAGCATCAAGTAATGACAGAAGATAAGCTGCATCTACACTTATTTTCCACCATAATTTGCAAATAAATTCATTAAAAATCCTACAATGTAATTTTCTGGATTTATTTTTCTCTATTTGTCTGTCATAGTTGACGTGTACCTATGATGAAAATTACAGGCCTCTCTCATCTTTTTATGTGGGAGAACTTGCACAATTGGTGGCTGACAATTGGTGGCCTCAAAATTGTCAAAGACTCCAGCCACCCTAGTCATAGACTGTTCTCCCTGCTACCGCACGGCAAGCGGTACCGGAGTGCCAAGTCTAGGTCCAAAAGACTTCTCAACAGCTTCTACCCCCAAGCCATAAGACTCCTGAACAGCTAATCATGGCTACCCGGACTATTTGCACTGCCCCCCCACCCCATCCTTTTTACGCTGCTGCTACTCTGTTAATTATTTATGCATAGTCACTTTAACTCTACCCACATGTACATATTACTTCAACTACCTCAACTAGCCGGTGCCCCCGCACGTTGACTCTGCACCGGTAACCCCCTGTATATATAGCCTCCCTACTGTCACTTTATTTTACTTCTGCTCTTTTTTTCTCAACACTTTTTTTGTTGTTGTTTTATTTTTACTTTTTTTGTTAAAAATAAATGCACTGTTGGTTAAGGGCTGTAAGTAAGCATTTCACTGTAATGTCTGCACCTGTTGTATTCGGCGCATGTGACCAATAAAATTTTATTTTATTTGATTTGACTCAATACTTTTTTTCCCCACTGTATCTAGTTAGACAAGTTGACTAACAAATAGCCTTTCAAATGTCAGAAATAAGCAGAGAAGTATGTAAATTAGGCTTAACAAATTAATAATCAAGCATCCCACGTGAACGTTTTTGAAGTAATTGTTTGACAATCAGATGAAAACATCATGACTGGTTGTGTTTATGCCACATAAAAAAATGTAAGCTAATACATTTTAAAAAGTTAAACGACATATGTGCTACTAGGCCCATTGAGATCCTATAGGGATTCTAGACTATACGTAAACCTAATTCTATGATAAGGCCCATCATTTAAAAGCATGTGAACACATACGAGGTCCACGTACCGGGAATAAATGTAATCTACTTTTCCCCCTGTATACAAGTGATCACATATACAGGGGGCTAGGCTCAGGCCCCCAGTTAGGGCCCCTGGTTATACAGGGGGCTAGGCTCAGGCCCCCAGTTAGGGCCCCTGGTTATACAGGGGGCTAGGCTCAGGCCCCCAGTTAGGGCCCCTGGTTATACAGGGGGCTAGGCTCAGGCCCCCAGTTAGGGCCCCTGGTTATACAGGGGGCTAGGCTCAGGCCCCCAGTTAGGGCCCCTGGTTATACAGGGGGCTAGGCTCAGGCCCCCAGTTAGGGCCCCTGGTTATACAGGGGGCTAGGCTCAGGCCCCCAGTTAGGGCCCCTGGTTATACAGGGGGCTAGGCTCAGGCCCCCAGTTAGGGCCCCTGGTTATACAGGGGGCTAGGCTCAGGCCCCCAGTTATGGCCTCTTAGGGCCCCTGGTTATACAGGGGGCTAGGCTCAGGCCCCCAGTTAGGGCCCCTGGTTATACAGGGGGCTAGGCTCAGGCCCCCAGTTAGGGCCCCTGGTTATACAGGGGGCTAGGCTCAGGCCCCCAGTTAGGGCCCCTGGTTATACAGGGGGCTAGGCTCAGGCCCCCAGTTAGGGCCCCTGGTTATACAGGGGGCTAGGCTCAGGCCCCCAGTTAGGGCCCCTGGTTATACAGGGGGCTAGGCTCAGGCCCCCAGTTAGGGCCCCTGGTTATACAGGGGGCTAGGCTCAGGCCCCCAGTTAGGGCCCCTGGTTATACAGGGGGCTAGGCTCAGGCCCCCAGTTATGGCCTCTTAGGGCCCCTGGTTATACAGGGGGCTAGGCTCAGGCCCCCAGTTAGGGCCCCTGGTTATACAGGGGGCTAGGCTCAGGCCCCCAGTTAGGGCCCCTGGTTATACAGGGGGCTAGGCTCAGGCCCCCAGTTAGGGCCCCTGGTTATACAGGGGGCTAGGCTCAGGCCCCCAGTTAGGGCCCCTGGTTATACAGGGGGCTAGGCTCAGGCCCCCAGTTAGGGCCCCTGGTTATACAGGGGGCTAGGCTCAGGCCCCCAGTTAGGGCCCCTGGTTATACAGGGGGCTAGGCTCAGGCCCCCAGTTAGGGCCCCTGGTTATACAGGGGGCCAGGCTCAGGCCCCCAGTTAGGGCCCCTGGTTATACAGGGGGCCAGGCTCAGGCCCCCAGTTAGGGCCCCTGGTTATACAGGGGGCCAGGCTCAGGCCCCCAGTTATGGCCTCTTAGGGCCCCTGGTCTGGTCACGTAGTGAGGGAAAGCTCCCGGCCCCATGTATGGCCCACTCAGGCTGCTCTCTGTGTTGTGCTTGGTGCATTACAGTACTACACCACAGTACTATAGAACTACACTATAGTACTACACTATAGTACTACACTACAGTCCTACACCACAGTACTATACAACTACACTATAGTACTACACTACAGTAGTACAGTACTACACCACAGTACTATAGAACTACACTATAGTACTACACTAAAGTACTACATTACAGTAGTACAGTACTACACCACAGTACTATAGAACTACACTATAGTACTACACTAAAGTACTACATTACAGTAGTACAGTACTACACTACTACACTACAGTACTATAGTACTACACTACAGTAGTACAGTACTACACTACTTACATTCAGCGGGCCACAACACACCCATGATAATGAGGAGTTTTCAATTTCACCCCAGATTTAATGGAGCTAGTCCTCCCTCCAGTAGACTGGCCTATTGCCAGGCTACCTGCCTGTGTTCTCCTAGCTAGCTAACGTTACGCGTATGATCTGTGTAGTAATATTATTAGTATCTCAGAAAGCCAATTACATTGCTAGTTATAGCCTAATGTTAGCTAGCTAGCTAACATTGAACCTAGTTGGTTAGCTTTAGCTACCTGCAGATTCATGCATGGATGTAATGCCGCATTCAAAACAACTAGGATCTCGGAAAAATACGAGGTCAAATCATGACGTCAGTGATCTTCAGGTCGGAAAGTCAGAGCTCTAGAAAGGGACCCGAGTTGGAATTCCGAGTTGGATGGCCGTTCAAATCTATTTTTCCCAGTCGGAGCTCGTTTTTTCCCAAAGTTCCCAGTTGTTTTCAACGCACTGAAGTCAGAAGTAGGAGATTTCCGAGTTCCCAGTTGTTTTCAAACGCACTGAAGTCGGAAGTAGGAGATTTCCGAGTTCCCAGTTGTTTTGAACGCGGCCTTAAGAGTTGGGATTATGGTTCATTGTTTAGCTAGCTAGCTAGATGTCTAAACAAAAGACTCCACTATGCAAGTAACCATTTCACTGTACCGTTTACACCTTATGTATCCTGTGCATGTGACAAATAAACTCCGATTTTATTTGATATAGTGTGGTGTTACCAGAGACAGTAATGTGAAGAACAACATGACCTGCACCAAAGTCAGATTAGGATATACAGTGGGGGAAAAAAGTATTTAGTCAGCCACCAATTGTGCAAGTTCTCCCACTTAAAAAGATGAGAGAGGCCTGTAATTTTCATCATAGGTACACGTCAACTATGACAGACAAAATGAGAAGAAAAAAAATCCTGAAAATCACATTGTAGGATTTTTAATGAATTTATTTGCAAATTATGGTGGAAAATAAGTATTTGGTCAATAACAAAAGTTTCTCAATACTTTGTTATATACCCTTTGTTGGCAATGACACAGGTCAAACGTTTTCTGTAAGTCTTCACAAGGTTTTCACACACTGTTGCTGGTATTTTGGCCCATTCCTCCATGCAGATCTCCTCTAGAGCAGTGATGTTTTGGGGCTGTCGCTGGGCAACACGGACTTTCAACTCCCTCCAAAGATTTTCTATGGGGTTGAGATCTGGAGACTGGCTAGGCCACTCCAGGACCTTGAAATGCTTCTTACGAAGCCACTCCTTCGTTGCCCGGGCGGTGTGTTTGGGATCATTGTCATGCTGAAAGACCCAGCCACGTTTCATCTTCAATGCCCTTGCTGATGGAAGGAGGTTTTCACTCAAAATCTCACGATACATGGCCCCATTCATTCTTTCCTTTACACGGATCAGTCGTCCTGGTCCCTTTGCAGAAAAACCCCAAAGCATGATGTTTCCACCCCCATGCTTCACAGTAGGTATGGTGTTCTTTGGATGCAACTCAGCATTCTTTGTCCTCCAAACACGACGAGTTGAGTTTTTACCAAAAGGTTCTATTTTGGTTTCATCTGACCATATGACATTCTCCCAATCCTCTTCTGGATCATCCAAATGCACTCTAGCAAACTTCAGACGGGCCTGGACATGTACTGGCTTAAGCAGGGGGACACCTCTGGCACTGCAGGATTTGAGTCCCTGGCGGCGTAGTGTGTTACTGATGGTAGGCTTTGTTACTTTGGTCCCAGCTCTCTGCAGGTCATTCACTAGGTCCCCCCGTGTGGTTCTGGGATTTTTGCTCACCGTTCTTGTGATCATTTTGACCCCACGGGGTGAGATCTTGCGTGGGCCCCAGATCGAGGGAGATTATCAGTGGTCTTGTATGTCTTCCATTTCCTAATAATTGCTCCCACAGTTGATTTCTTCAAACCAAGCTGCTTACCTATTGCAGATTCAGTCTTCCCAGCCTGGTGCAGGTCTACAATTTTGTTTCTGGTGTCCTTTGACAGCTCTTTGGTCTTGGCCATAGTGGAGTTTGGAGTGTGACTGTTTGAGGTTGTGGACAGGTGTCTTTTATACTGATAACAAGTTCAAACAGGTGCCATTAATACAGGTAACGAGTGGAGGACAGAGGAGCCTCTTAAAGAAGAAGTTACAGGTCTGTGAGAGCCAGAAATCTTGCTTGTTTGTAGGTGACCAAATACTTATTTTCCACCATAATTTGCAAATAAATAAATAAAAAATCCTACAATGTGATTTTCTGGAGAAAAAAAAAACTCAATTTGTCTGTCATAGTTGACGTGTACCTATGATGAAAATTACAGGCCTCTCATCTTTTTAAGTGGGAGAACTTGCACAATTAGTGGCTGACTAAATACTTTTTCCCCCCACTGTAATAGCTTTTACTCCTCTTGACAGTTTAATACTTTCTGAGAAGTAGCTATTATTTACTATTTTACACCTAGGGTTACTATACATAAGTTTAACCCAAAATGAAAATAGTCCATGCATTTATACAGTGCCTTCAGAAAGTATTCACCCCTTGACTTTTTCCACATTTTGTTGTGCTAAAGTCTGATTTTAAAATTGTCACTGGCCTACACACAATGCCCCATAATGTCAAAGTGGAATGATGTATTTAGACATTTCAACCCCTTTGATATAGCATGCCTAAATAAGTTCAGGAGTAAAGATTTGCTTAACAAGTCACAGGTTGCATGCACACACTCTGTGTGCAATAATAGTGTTTAACATGATTTTTGAATGACTACCTCATCTCCGTACCCCACATATACAATTATCTGTCAGGTCCCTCGGTCGAGCAGTGAATTTTAAACACAGATTCAACCACAAAGACCAGGGAGGTTTTCCAATGTCTCGCAATGAAGGGCACCTATTGGTAGATGGGTAAAAAAAAAATATCCCTTTGAGAATGGTGAAATTATTAATTACACTTTGGATGGTGTATCAATACACCCAGTCACTACAAAGATACAGGCGTCCTTACTAACTCAGTTGCCGGAGAGGAAGGAAACCGCTCAGGGATTTCACCATGAGGCCAATGGTGACTTTAAAACAGTTACAGAGTTTAATGGCTGTGATAGGAGAAAACTGAGGATGGATCAACAACATTGTAGTTACTCCATAATACTAGCCTAATTGACAGAGTGAAAAGGAAGCCTGTACAAAATAAAATATTCCAAAACATGCATACTGTTTGCAACAAGGCACTAAAGTAATACTGCTAAAAATGTGGCAAAGCAATTAACTTTTTGTCCTGAATACAAAGTGTTATGTTTGGGGCAAATCCAATACAACACATTACTGAATACAACTCACAACCCTCCATATTTCAAGCCTAGTAGTGGCTGCATCATGTTATGGGTATGCTTGTAATCGTTAAGGACTAGTTAGTTTTTCAGGATAAAAAATAAACGGAATGGAGCTAAGCACAGGCAAAATCGTAGAGAAAAACCTGGTTCATTCTGCTTTCCCACCAGACACCAGGAGATTAATTCACCTTTCAGCAGGACAATAACACATGGCAGACTGAACTGGTTTTCCTCTACACTGGAGTTGCTTACCAAGAGGACAGTGAATGTTCCTGAGTGGCCGAGTTACAGTTTTGACTTATATCTGCATGAAAATCACTGACAAGACTTGAAAATGGCTGTCTAGCAACGATCAACAACCAATTTGACAAGAGCTTGAAGAATTCTGAAAATAATAAAATGGGTAAATGTTGTACAATCCAGGTGTGGAAAGCTCTTAGAGACTTACCCAGAAAGACTCACAGTTGTTATCGCTGCCAAAGGTGATTCTGACACGTATTGACTCAGGGGTGTGATTACTTATGTAAATTAGATATTTCTGTATTTCATTTAATACATTTGCAAACATTTTCTAAAAACATGTTTTCACTTTGTCATTATGGGGTATTGTGTATAGATGGATGAGAAAACCCCCAGATTTAATCAATTTTGAATTCAGGCTGTAACACAACAAAATGTGGAATAATTCAAGTGGTATGAATACTTTATGAAGGTATTCTAGTCGTACTTTATAAAAGGCCTTTTCAAAATCTGCTATGAAGACCAGGCCTGGTTTCCTTGCTGTTTCATAGTGTACTATTGTTTCATAGTGTTCTATTGTTTCATAGTGTTCTATTGTTTCATAGTGTACTATTGTTTCATAGTGTACTATTGTTTCATAGTGTTCTATTGTTTCATAGTGTTCTATTGTTTCATAGTGTACTATTGTTTCATAGTGTTCTATTGTTTCATGGTGTTCTATTGTTTCATAGTGTTCTATTGTTTCATAGTGTTCTATTGTTTCATAGTGTACTATTGTTTCATAGTGTTCTATTGTTTCATAGTGTTCTATTGTTTCATAGTGTTCTATTGTTTCATAGTGTTCTATTGTTTCATATTGTACTATTGTTTCATAGTGTTCTATTGTTTCATAGTGTTCTATTGTTTCATAGTGTTCTATTGTTTCATAGTGTTCTATTGTTTCATAGTGTTCTATTGTTTCATAGTGTACTATTGTTTCATAGTGTACTATTGTTTCATAGTGTACTATTGTTTCAGTGTTCTATTGTTTCATAGTGTTCTATTATTTCATAGTGTTCTATTGTTTCATAGTGTACTATTGTTTCACAGTGTTCTATTGTTTCATAGTGTTCTATTGTTTCATAGTGTTCTATTATTTCATAGTGTTCTATTGTTTCATAGTGTACTATTGTTTCACAGTGTTCTATTGTTTCATAGTGTTCTATTGTTTCATAGTGTTCTATTTTTTCATAGTGTTCTATTGTTTCATAGTGTACTATTGTTTCATAGTGTTCTATTGTTTCATAGTGTTCTAGTGTTTCATAGTGTACTATTGTTTCATAGTGTTCTAGTGTTTCATAGTGTTCTATTGTTTTATAGTGTTCTATTGTTTCATAGTGTTCTATTGTTTCATAGTGTTCTATTGTTTCATAGTGTACTATTGTTTCCAGTACTTGTCGTATATGATCTCCAATGTATTGTCCATGTCTGTCTGATCAGGATGAAAAATATCCGACAACGCTTGTAGCACTCTATGCTATATGGCCTCAAACTGCACTGATATTTTTTTTCTTCCATAGCCCACACCTTATCAATATTTAAATAATAATACATTTGATTCATCCACTGTCATAGTGATGGAGGATCATTTGATTTCCAGTTTTTGAGTAGACGTTTTTTTTCCAAAATGATTACAAGAAAAGTATGGTCCACCCCATTGGGTATCTCACCGTAACCCTCATATGCCATGTCTTGAAATATGCAGATAGACGGATTAAAAGTACATTTACTTCTGACAGCCAGCATTCTTACTCCGCCCACAACTTTGACTTTATATTTTATAGCGTTCCTAAAAGGCATGAATTATTGAGTCATTGTTAGTTTTACACGACTCTGATGTTGTACTGTAGAATGTGAACTTTGCCTCTTGTATAATACATTCTATACATTATATAATGGGTACCTGGAGGAAAATGGGGGAGGGTCATGCTTTTTCAATTTCAATAGGGGGCGGGTTTAGTATTTAATAAATCTAGTCCAGGGGAGGGTCATGTAACGGCTCAGCCGCGAAGTGGTATGCCACATAGCTCACAGAACGGGACCGCCGAGCGCTGAAGCGCGTAAAAATCGTCTGTCCTCGATTGCAACACTCACTACCGAGTTCCAAACTGCCTCTGGAAGCAACGTGAGCACAATAACTGTTCGTCTGGAGCTTCATGAAATGGGTTTCCTTGGCCGAGCAGCCGTACACAAGCCTAAGATCACCATGCGCAATGCCAAGCGTCGGCAGGAGTGGTGTAAAGCTCACCAACATTGGACTCTGGAGCAGTGGAAACGCATTCTCTGGAGTGATGAGTCACGCTTCACCATCTGGCAGTCTGATGGACAAATCTGGGTTTGGCGGATGCCATGAGAATGCTCCCTGCCCCAATGCATAGTGCCAACTGTAAAGTTTGGTGGAGGAGGAATAATGGTCTGGGGCTGTTTTTCATGGTTCGGGCTAGGCCCCTTAGTTCCAGTGAAGGGAAATCTTAACGCTACAGCATACAATGACATTCTAGATGATTCTGTGCTTCCAACTTTGTGGCAACAGTTTGGGGAAGGCCCTTTCCTGTTTCAACATAACAATGCCCCTGTGCACAAAGCGAGGTCCATACAGAAATGGTTTGTCGAGATCGGTGTGGTAGAACTTGACTGGCCTGCACAGAGCCCTGACCTCAACCCCATTGAACACCTTTGGGATGAATTGGAACGCCGACTGCGAGCCAGGCCTAATCGCCCAACATCAGTGCCCGACCTCACTAATGCTTGTGGCTGAATGGAAGCAAATCACTCCAGCAGTGTTCCAACATCTAGTGAAAAGCCTTCCCCGAAGAGTGGAGGCTGTTATAGCAGCAAAGGGTGGACCAACTCCATATTAATGCCTATGATTTTGGAATGAGCTGTTCGACGAGCAGGTGTCCACATACTTTTGGCCATGTGGTGTACATTGGAGAAAGACTGCCACTTAAATACTGTTAATGTTATTAACCTTCGAAGTGGAATGGTGTTTTTCAAAATCTTTACAAATTAATTTTAAACGAAAAGCTGAAATGTCTTGAGTCAATAAGTATTCGACCCCTTTGTTATGGCAAGCTTAAATAAGTTCAGGAGTAAACATGTGTGAACGTGTGAGTATGTATGCTGAGCAAACATTTAACAGAGAACACACAAAAAAAACAGAAAGGAAAGTACTTCTTTGTACTTTGAGGATCTGTGCCTTTTTAGGGCTTTTAAGCTCCAACTCTCCTAACGTACCAAAAATCTGTGGATTATATCATTATAAATACATTGGAGAAAGACTGCCACTTAAATACTGTGGTCAGTTTGTAATACCTGAATTAAAGTATAGTGTCTGGTGGGGCTCTACTTGGGGAGAGTGGGTCCACGGAGAGACCGAAGTGAGATGAGTGGAGGCACCACACATACTTCAGGGAAGTGTCTGATGCCTTCCCAGCTCCCCCCGTCACGATCCCTCAGATAGAGCCCCTCTCCACTCTCACCAATAACCACCATTGGATCTTAGCTATAATGGCAAACAAGGAATAATAATGACTTGACCTCTCCTAATTTGGCAAGAACTCTTATTCATTTTACAGCAGGTTTGCAAGTCAAAAAAATACAGTGGTGTAAAGTACTTAAGTAAAAATACTTTAAAGTACTACTTAAGTAGTTTTTTGGCGGTATCTGTACTTTACTATTTATATTTTTGACTACTTTTACTTCACTACATTCCTAAAGAACATAATGTACTTTTTACTCCATACATTTTCCCTGACACCCAAAAGTAAACGTTAAATTTGAATGCTTAGCAGGACAGGAAAATTGACCAATTCACACACTTATCAAGAGAACATCCCTGGTCATCTCTACTGCCTCTGATCTGGTGGACTCACTAAACACAAACGCTTCGTTTGTAAATGATGTCTGAATGTTGGAGTGTGACCCTAGCTATCTGTACATCAATACAAAACAAGAACATCATGCCGTCTGGTTTGCTTACTATAAGGAATGTGAAATTATTTATACTTTTGATACTTAAGTATATTTAATACTGTTAAAAAAGATCTGCAAGGAAGGTGGATCCTTTTAAATATGCTATTGGACCATAAACAGATTTGTCTCATTAATCTATACGGTCCAAATAATGATGATCCATACTTCTTTGAAAATATATATAATAATCTATCGAGTTTACAGGCAATGCGTCTCAATTATTATATGGTGGGCGATTATAAAACAGTTTTAAGTACCTCAATGAACCGTAAAAGAAATCACACTACAAACTATCACCCTCCTGCACTTAAGGAAATCACAAATATTATGGATATATTGGAACTAGTGGATATATGGAGGCTAGTGAGATATACAGTGTCTTCGGAAAGTATTCAGATCCTTGACTTTTTCCACATTTTGTTAGGTTACAGTCTTATTCTAAAATTTCTTAAATAGTTTTTTCACCTCATCAATTAAAAAAAAAAACTGAAATATCACATTTACGTAAGTATTCAGACCATTTACTCAGTACTTGGTTGAAGCACCTTTGGCAGTGGTTACAGCATAGAGTATTCTAGGGTATGACGCTAAAAGCTTGGCACACCTGTATTTGGTGAGTTTCTCTCATTCTTCTCTGCAGATCCTCTCAAGCTCTGTCAGGTTGGATGGGGAGCGTCGCTGCACAGCTATTTTCAGGTCTCTCCAGAAATGTTCAATCGGGTTCAAGTCCGGGCTCTGGCTGAGCCACTCAAGGACATTCAGAGACATGGTCTGAGAGTCCTTTAGGTGCCTTTTGGCAAACTCCAAGCGGGCTGTCATGTGCCTTTTACTGAGGAGTGGCTTCCATCTGGCCACTCTACCATAAAGGCCTGATTGGTGGAGTGCTGCAGAGATGGTTGTCCTTCTGGAAGGTTCTCCCATCGCCACAGAGTAACTCTGGAGCTCTGTCAGAGTGACCATCGGGTTCTTGGTCACCTCCCTGACCAAGGCCCTTCTCCCCCGATTGCTCAGTTTGGCCGGGCGGTCAGCTCTAGGAAGAGTCTTGGTGGTTCCAAACTTCTTCCACTTAAGAATGATGGAGGCCACTGTGTTCTTGGGGACCTTCAATGCTGCAGAATTTTTTTGGTACCCTTCCCCAGATCTGTGCCTCGACACAATCCTGTCTTGGAGCCCTACGGACAATTCCTTCGACCTCATGGCTTGGTTTTTGCTCTGACATGCACTGTCAACTGTGGGACCTTATATAGACAGGTGTGTGCGCCTTTCCAAATCATGTCCAATCAATTGAATTTACCCCAGGTGGACTCCGATCAAGTTGTAGAAACATCTCAAGGATGATCAATGGAAATAGGATGCACCTGAGCTCAATTTCGAGTCTCATAGCAAATGGTCTGAATACTGAAACGTATGTTTCTTATTTTTTATAAATTTGCTATAATGTCTAAAAACCTGTTCAAGGGGTCTGCATACTTTCCGAAGGCACTGTACATGGCGGAGGCTCAATCAAGCTAGTCATCTTGACTACTTTCATTTTCACTGGCACCAAAAGTTAAGAGTGTTGATAGGGGACAGAATGTGTTTAGTGGAGATGGAAGAGACTGAAATGAAAAACATATGCTTAAAGCATTTTGCTTCCACCTTCAAAATATAATTTGGTGAATCATGGACGATTTGTAACAAGTTTCTGTAAATAATTTTTGGTAGCATTTTTATGTTGAACATTCATAAAGAATTGTGCATTTTCCCCCAATTTTCCATCCAGTTCGCTTTATTTTGTAACATATTACACTTGATTGTTCTTGAATAAGTTCTTCCATTTCTTTTTGTATTTCCTCTAACGTATTCTGTGCCTCTATGATACTGGTACTTCTTATTGCGATCCCATCTGTGCCTTAAACTCCATTTCCTTTGTTAATATGAAGTCTTTTGACCGAAATTGTTTTAGTTTTAAGACAAGTATAGCTTTGAAGACAAAGTGTCCCACACAATAAGGAGATATGCAGTACCTATGTTATGCAGGAACAGTCAGTTACAGTTGAAGTCGGAAGTTTACATACACCTTAGCCAAATACATTTAAACAATTCCTCATATTTAATCCTAGTAAAAATTCCCCGTTTTAGGTCAGTTAGGATCACCACTTTATTTTAAGAATGTGAAATGTCTGAATAATAGTAGAGAGATTGATTTACTTCAGCTTTTATTTCTTTCATCACATTCCCAGTGGGTCAGAAGTTTACATACACTCAATTAGTATTTGGTAGCATTCCCTTTAAATTGTTTAACTTGGGTCAAACGTTTCGGGTAGCCTTCCACAAGCTTCCCACAATAAGTTGGGTGAATTTTGGCCAATTCCTCCTGACAGAGCTGGTGTAACTGAGTTAGGTTTGTATGCCTCCTTGCTCGCACACGCTTTTTCAGTTCTGCCCACAAATGTTCTATAGGATTGAGGTCAGGGCTTTGTGATGGCCACTCCAATACCTTGACTTTGTTGTCCTTAAGCCATTTTGCCACAACTTTTGAAGTATACTTGGGGTCATTGTCCATTTGGAAGACCCATTTGCGACCAAGCTTTAACTTCCTGACTGATGTCTTGAGATGTTGCTTCAATATATCCACATAATTTTCCTTCCTCATGATGCCATCTATTTTGTGAAGTGCACCAGTCCCTCCTGCAGCAAAGCACCCCCACAGCATGATGCTGCCACCCCTGTGCTTCACGGTTGGGATGGTGTTCTTCGGCTTGCAAGCATTCCCCTTTTTCCTCCAAACATAACGATGGTCATTATGGCCAAACAGAACAGAGGACATTTCTCCAAAAAGTACGATCTTTGTCCCCATGTGTAGTTGCAAACCGTAGTCTGGCTTTTTTATGGCGGTTTTGGAGCAGTGGCTTCTTCCTTGCTGAGCAGCCTTTCAGGTTATGTCGATATAGGACTTGTTTGACTGTGGATATAGATTATTTTGTACCAGCATCTTCACAAGGTCCTTTGCTGTTGTTCTGGGATTGATTTTCACTTTTCGCACCAAAGTACGTTCATCTCTAGGAGACAGAACGCGTCAGGAAGCGGTATGACTATAGTTTGTTAACAAGACATTTGTGGAGTGGTTGAAAAACGAGTTTTAATGACTCCAACCTAAGTGTATGTAAACTTCCGACTTCAACTGTATATATTTTCATCCATTAGGCTTTGATTAAATTTCCAATGTCCTAGCCCACATGGAAATTCATTTCTATGGCTGTTGGCAACAGAAGATTTGTTGGGAAACTTTCCAAGTGTCGACAAAACCAGATATGCTAGACAAGGTGGGATCTTTTTGTTTTGGTAAAATCAATTATGCTTAATGTCAGTGGAAACGCTTGTATGCGCAAATATTGATATAACTATCATACTGAAGTACATTTGGAGTCACGCGACGACATGTGTGGTCCTCCCACTACAACGCCTCAGGAAAGCATGCAGTTTATTAGGCTACAGATTAAATAAATGATGATGAACTTCACAGGGTGCTGAAAGTGCAAGGTGATGCGCCTTTCCAATACATATTGAGGGTCTTACTTATACTGGTGACATGATCATCGATGCTTGGTTGCAGTTTGACAAATAATCTTGCTCTTTTGTCCATAATAATCTCATCATGTAGACTAGTCTACCTGCACTGTATCTGCCAGCGGTTGGCTGGAGCGCACCTGCCAAGACCAGAGTAGGAACATCTGCTATTTAACGCAACAGTTTGTGACAAAACTATCCGTAGAGTTGAAAATGCGATGCAACATTAGATTTTTAATCGGTACATGAACATTTCAGCGAAAAGGTAGGCCTACATTTTGTGTGCACTACGTCATCACGCACTGATTTTAACCGCAAAAAGTGAATTTTGTGGAAACACCACTGGTGGGTAAATTCGCATTTGTTTCATGCGGATTCTATAATATTCGCATGAAAATCTGTCGCCAGTTGGATGGAAACATAGCTAGTTAGTGTTGCTGCATGACAGTATTTCCAGAACTTCCTTGAATCGGAAAACTAATCTTGCTTAAGCCTTTTTAGGCTTTCTGAAAGAAACTACAACTACTTTTTTTTTTTACACAAGACCTTCAGAAAAGAACGTCTACATACATGACCGTATGACATCTTGAAACATCGCCTTCTGATACTTATCCCGGTGTTTGAGTTGGCGGATGACATGTCGTTTCCATGAGTCGGCCGTCTTCTGGGTGTTGATCTTCCGTTCGACTTTAGACGCCTCGCTACATTCCACTCCTAGCGCCGCCATGATATACTACTAGTCCTACAGCTAGTTAGTCTGTTACTAAACGTCATTGCCAAATAGTTTAGTCTACTGTATATCAGAGAAACATTACATTTTCAATTAAATCTCTACCGAGGCTGCAAGGCTGTCAACATGGAAGTGACAGGCGGTCCAGCGAACAACAACTTTCCTAGCCAATCAGATGCAATTGACCATTATTTTCCTGAGTCCGACTGGACTCGTCATCGTCGTCATTGAAAACGTGTTAGGGCAGGACACGCCCGTGCTGAAGTACAATGCATATTAAAATCTGTGTGAATGTGAACACTGTCAAACTCCCCAGTATATATGCCGCGTTCACATTCTAGTCGGAAATGGGAAACTCGGGCATTTCCGACCTGCTAACTGGTTGTAGTTATATTCACATGCTGCGTTCCACCAGTTAGCAAGCCGGCAAATTAGAAGTTTCCTGGTTCCGATTAGCACGTCAACGCGGCACTAGGCTAACTCCAATTAAAATAATTTATACATACGGGTCAGCAGAAATTGCACGACTGAATCAAGACAATGAGCAATTGGCCTACTGTACTACATTTCAAAGGAGATCTCCCCCCCCCCCAGACTTCCTCCAGCAGGTCCGGTGTTGGGTGGTTCTCTCTACTTCCTTCAAGGATGATCCCTGCTTCTTTAAGTTCTGGCTCAGCAGAAATTCTCCACAGACCTCTTCCAGACCTTCTTCCCCCCCCCCGGTTCCAGGTTAAAGCTAGTATGGTTGTCGTATGGAGAACACGCAAAGCAATATGTAAAACACGTTTATTACAAATTCTTAGTAAAATAGACATTTCGTATGAACGCAACAGCAGAAGGGTAAAATATTACAAATATTTACATTGAAATTTAACAAATTTCACGACAAACCATGAAGTACACAGTGAAACACCACAGGGACTGTGCAAACACTGCAGGTGACGGTGACACCTTTATACCCATCTGATTCCATAATATGCTATTTTTGAGAAATAGGCCATAGCATAATACAGCCCTTAACACTAGTGTATGTTGGCTCTAACCTCAATAGGAATCAATCAGACACCGAGCTTAAAACAAAACTTTAATACTGAACTTAAAACTTGACTACTAGATAGAGAACTCCTCAGTATGAAATAGCAAACATACCGGTACACAAATAACTGGACAGGGTCCAAATAAAATGTTACACCGTAATTAATAAGAGTTTAAAAAAAAAATGTAAACACTGATTTAAAGCGGGTCACTTTGGTTGTGGCTGAATGACTCCTCATTGGACTGCTTTGATGCTCAATAGATCATGTTTGAAATAAAGTGTCAATGGCTACAAGGCTAGATACAGAATGGGATATGGACCAGGGCTCATAGCCACAAAGCATCTCAAAAGGAGTGCTGATCGGGGATCTGCCCATGTAATCGTATTCAGAAAAAAACAACAAGATGCTTTGTGGATACGGGCCCTGGGGTAACTTCAAGCAGACCACCACTGAGCGCTAAATAACCCAAGAATGACAACGGCGATCACACGAAAACGGACAGACAAACGGCTATCACACAAAGACAGACAAACGGCTATCACACAAAGAAGACAAAACAAGAGCTTAAATTAAGTAATAAGCAAAAGAAATAAAACATCCATAAAGATAAATAGGATCATAAGACAAAGCTAAAAATAAAGATTTTAAACAAGTTGGAGACTTTAAACTAGATGGTGAAGCATGTATTTACCACTGATTTATTTCAGTCAGTCTCTAATGCCGTGCTAAAACATTCACTAAAGGTATGGCTTAAAACAAATCTAAATAAACATTGTAATATACACAGACAGTCTTCCGGTCAGGTTTAAAGGTGCTGTTGATTAAAAAGGCCAGGATGCTATTGAAACAGCCTGGTGGAAAAGGGAACGCATCCAATTGTTCTCATATGGTTGATATTTGCTTCCCGTAAGGACGTCTTGTCTCATCCTCCATCAGCTAGGGTCATGTCTAGAATATGTTAAAACTTGCATATTCGAGTTACATCAGGGATAATCTTTGCATTTTAGCTAACCCTAATCCCTTTCCTAATCTTAACCTAACTCTAATTCGCTACGTTAGTTCTCCTAACCTGCAGCGGGGCATTCCCATCTAGGCAAACCCATCAGCTAGCTGCTGTCCATCTTCTTCTCAGCAATGCACAGCAGCATCTCAGAGTATTTCTCCAGTAGAGCGACGGTCCGGTCATCTCTCAGCTGGCGACCTGGAGAGTCCTCCGGGGGACAGGGGGCGCTGTGACCTGCTGCTGACCTCGGACCTGAAGGAACCAGAGAGTCCAGCTCCGTCTGCGCGACACAGAAGGCCTCTTTTAAAATGGCCGACATCTGGCCCTGCTGCTCTGGGCCGTCTGTAACGCAGCGGACCTGTGAGAGAACAGAGACAGAGAGACAACGTTGTATCGGTCTCGGTGGCGGTGTCCGTGCGCTCAGACGCCATAATGGGACAGATAATGTTGCGATCCCTCTACATCTCTACGCGACAACGGAACGGGGAAAGAATGAGAAGTGAATTTAATCTGGTATTTTATGATTATCAGTGAAATTAACAAATGTATAAAATATCGATTACTATGTATTGCTTTGTAAGACTATAAATGACCAACCACCCAGCATTGGAGTAGTTAGAAAGTTTATTCCCCTGCTTTTGAGAGGAGCTGGCTACAGTACCGGGAGACTAAAAGCATTTGCGCTAAGCTAACGACATGCTAACTTCAATAATCTCCAAACTGGACGCAGTGACAACTAGTATCCATGAGTTCTGACTCTCTGGCTAAGTAGATAAACCACTCAACTCTCTACATCAGCAGTATCCCTTTAAAGGATAAAGGCTTAGTTGAAACGTTTGACAGGCTGGTTGAAGTTGATAACACATGCATCTTTGAAAAGCTAGTGAATATTGTTTTCATTAGTTTGTAATCTGACCTTGTTGTAGAATGTGATGGCCCTTCTCATGGTGTGCCTCAACTCGTTGGCCACCTGGTGACACATCTGAAGGTTCAGCGTTTCCTCTAATGAGTCACCATGGAGACCAGAGTCACCATGGAGACCAGAGTCACCATGGAGAGGGAAAGAACAGGCAGAACCAGGACTGTCGCTAGCCTGCTGCTGCAGGGGCAGATGGGGGGGGCTCTCAGTGAGCTGGGCCTGAGGGAGGGTTGGGCTGGCAGGGGTGGGGGCCATGGCAGGGGTGGGGGCCGGGGCCATGGCGGGGGTGGGGGCCGGGGCCATGGCGGGGGTGGGGGCCGGGGCCATGGCGGGGGTGGGGGCCAGGGCCATGGCGGGGGTGGGGGCCGGAGCCATGGCGGGGGTGGGGGCCGGGGCCATGGCGGGGGTGGGGGCCGGGGCCATGGCGGGGGTGGGGGCCGGGGCCATGGCGGGGGTGGGGGCCGGGGCCATGGCGGGGGTGGGGGCCGGGGCCATGGCGGGGGTGGGGGCCGGGGCCAGGCTGCTGCGGGGCCCTGAGGATCCTCCCCGTGGCCCCAGGCTGTCCTCCATGTTACGGAGGTACCTCTTCGCCTCCTTCCCCAAAGAACGCATCTCAGTGGGGGTGACCAGGGCGTGGCGTGCCGGGCGAGTTGAGTCTCCGATCCCCCTCTGGGACTTGTGGGAGGCCAGAGGGAAGGGGAGGGTTAGGGTGGGGGGGTCAGAGGGCACAGCCAGGTCCAGGTGGAGAGCTGCTCTGGCTCTGTGGTTCCCTGCAGGAGAAGGAGGGACGGAGGGAGGCTGGCTGGCAGGAGCAGGAGGCTCCACTGAGGAAGTGGTGGTGGTGGTGTGGGATACAGGGGGCTGGGCAGAGGGTGGTAGATTATCCTTGCACTCCGGGTCTGTAATGTTCTGGAGGTCCTGGAGGGATGAGGCTCTCGCCTCCACGATCTTCCCTCCAGCAGGGTGCTCCTCAGTCGGGGAGATGTTCAGGCCCTCACCCTGGGACCTCTTGGCTCTGGAGCTGGTGGTGGTTCCCATGTAGCTCTGGCGAGGAGGCCGGGTCAGGGGCTCCTTGTCCAACCCGGGCTGGGAGGGTTTGAGGGTGGAGCTGAATGATGATGGTGGACCACTAGACTGAGACCTCAGGGTCTTATCTGTCACATCTGACGGGTTGGAACATAAAGACTACAGGTCAATGACACTGAGGGTTGGAACATAAAGACTACAGGTCAATAACGCTGAGGGTTGGAACATAAAGACTACAGGTCAATAACACTGAGGGTTGGAACATAAAGACTACAGGTCAATAACACTGAGGGTTGGAACATAAAGACTACAGGTCAATAACACTAAGGGTTGTTTACGGCACTGTTTCTCAATCCTGGTCCAGGAGTGGACATCTTTGGGTTCCCAGGACCAGGATTGAGAAACGCTGGTATACTGTAGCATAAAGTACCACAGTGCATTCTAGAAGCCAGATTATCATCCCGTGTGGTCTATAATCAGACCAGGCTGCCATCACCAGAGGAACCCAGACGGTGGAACCCAGACGGTGGAACCCAGACGGTGGAACCCAGTGAGAGATGGAGACAAAAGATACAGAGAACAGAGTCTAGCTTCCCCATGACACAAGGTGAGTCACAGTAATCAATGCTGTGGTGGATCGACCACACACACACACCTCCCAGAGTATCTCTCCAGTGTAGTACAGCTATGGTTTTGCGGCTGCGTAGGGGGGGGCGGGGTTGGGGAGTCTGCTGGACCGAAGAGGAGCGCCGCTTTAAAGATGCTGGATGACACTTCACACCCCTCACTGGATTGTTACAGCAACCGTCAACCAGCCACCAGACAGACAGACAGACCATCAATCAGCAAAACAGACAGACAGACAGACAAGCCCACATCATTAAGCAGACCTCTTTAGCCCCGCTGGATGGCACTTCAGCACTCTGACTGGATTATTTTAGCAACCAGCAGATCGAGAGATAACAGGTTCATACCACACTCACTACAGCCTACACCACACCAGGGTTTCTGTTAGCCGGTAGGTAAATGCTGGCTTTTGGCCGTTTAAAAAAATGAAAAGCCTATAAAATGATTGCCGCCAAATTGTCCTGAAGAAAAAGAAAATCCATTGTAAAATAATGGTGACTATCCCAGTTTCCAGTGTGCCATTCGAGAGGAGATTCGTTCTCCAAAACAGAGTAAAGACGTCCTCCCAAACGCTCCTTCTTGAGGACAAAGTAATGGGGCTGATGTGCATCAAGCGGCTCCAAGGAGTTGGGACAGTTTTGACTTCCCAACAGCAGCGGCTCACTTTGAGCAGGCCAAGGTCTGCCGCCGCTGTGTTGGTCAGACCCGGTCCCAGCAGTTCTGCTGCCTCCCTAGGCAAGATCAACATATGCTGCCCCTGTGTCACGTATAGTATAACGATTTGGAATGGATTGATAGAGTAATGATGTGTATCATGAGCAATTGGTGCATTTCAGTTGAGCTTATACAGTAGCACTTGTAAACGAAACATTGTTGTCAACTTATTACATCGGATAGAGTTACAATGTTGTAATCATTAGACAGCCAACTGTCTATAGTAGGAAACAGTGTTGTTATCAATAAGCCACTTACATCACACGACACGAGTCACGACAGTTCAAATTACAATAACCATTACAGTTCTACTGGATGTTAATAAATGTTAAGAGAGATATCATTTGAGCTTTGGAAACGAGTGCTTTCATAAATGCATTGGCTCAGGCCTTATTTCACAGGCTGGTTCATTGAGAAAGAGCTTATTTTTTATGAATTTCCCTTATTTACATATCGAATTTGATTGTCCAACATCAATTTGATAATTTCTTCATTTTGTGGCTGCCTAGAGTGTCCCCCTTTCCCACTGCTGTGGTGCTGACTCACAGCGGAAATGGGGAGTGGGGGGGGCCGGCCAAGCCACAGCTTTTATCAAATTAACGTCAAAAGTTGATATTTTCTGCATTTTAGCCAACCCTAACCCTTTTCCTAACTTTAACCTAATTCTCCTAACCTGCTACATTAATTATCCTAACCTGCTACGTTAATTCTCCTAACCTGCTACGTTAATTCTCCTAACCTGCTACGAAAAGTCAAATCTGACGTTAATTTGACAAAAGCTGGATCCCTTCTAGCCTTGACCGGCCGGCCCTGGTGTTTCCTAGACAACCATGTTGTGTTATTTATTAGGCCTAATTCAGCCTAGGCTAAATTAAATTAGAAAGTCCTAGATTGTTTTTGAAAACAGCTGTGTTGTTATTTATTATTTAAATAACAAATAGCCTTTAGGCCAGGTCGTTCGCAAATTACATTATACGAATATTATATTTGGAAGTTATTTCTTTAAAATGATATTCATTTATGATTTATAGCAGGGGTGAAGAAGCAGCGGGCGACGTTTCGCTTTTCAATAAAACCCGTCATGTTGGTATGAGAACATCGTTCTACTTTATAAATTTTTTTTATTAAAAAATAATGATATGCCATTTAGCAGACGCTTTTATCCAAAGCGACTTAGTCATGTGTGCATACATTTTTACGTATGGGTGGTCCCGGGGATCGAACCCACTACCCTGGCGTTACAAGCGCCATGCTCTACCAATTGAGCTACAGAGGACCACAACTTCACAGGCTAATTTCTATTCTGTTAAGATGAAGTACAATAATCGGAATGTGATTTTGAGCACCTAATCCGTTAACATGTCCGGTAAAGTTCTAAAATGTCCAGTAAATTAAAATCTTACCACATCAGTCTACCTCTAGATTAGTACTCACCGGAGGTCTGGCTCTCCTCTTGAAGACATTCTGTAGCACTGCTCACAAGGAACTGCTTTGAGTTGGCCTGTAGATAGCAAAAACATCTTCAGTGATCCACATGTCTGACTTTCATGAAATCTTATGGAAGATTTACACCAAAATATGATTTGCATGCATCTCAGGTTAGGATCTGGCCCCATATATCTTGGCCCCCGGTTTGTATCTTGTGTTCTGCGTGTTGGTGACGAACTAACCTCGCACAGCGGATATAAGCCTGGTAAATCAACCATTCAAAGCTGGCCTTAGTGGGAGTGACCATAGAATTATTTGGGGATGACATTACTGAGTAAAGTATTTGTCATTATTACATTTTAGCGAATCATTCGATTGTGAGGCGTGGCTCCAAATGGAGGCAGGACTTTGGTAGGAACTTGGTAAGCTAGCAAAAACATTCCCCCTAACCTCAAAAGGGAGAAAAACACAATATTCCATACCTTCCAACTAGCAAAGGATATAGCTACAGTTGAAGTCAGAAGTTTACATACACCTTAGCCAAATACATTTAAACTCAGTTTTTCACAATTCCTTACATTTAATCATAGTAAAGATTCCCTGTCTTAGGTCAGTTAGGATCACCACTTTATTTTAAGAATGTGAAATGTCAGAATAATAATAATAATAATATAGTTTGTTAACAAGAAATGTGTGGAGTGTTTGAAAAACGAGTTTTAATGACTCCAACCTAAGGTGGATGTAAACGTCCGACTTCAACTGTAGCTACTGAGTGGCTTCACGAGAAGAACAAAGACTACACCCCTAAAATCTGAGGTCGACGTGTGTCGCGCTTGTGGAGAAAACTATCCCAATAAGAGTTTAAAGCCAAGACGTCGGACCGATACGACAACCAAGACGTCGGGCCGATACGACAACCAAGAGGTCGGGCCGATACGACAACCAAGAGGTCGGACCGATACGACAACCAAGACGTCGGGCCGATACGACAACCAAGAGGTCGAGTCGATACGACAACCAAGAGGTCGGGCCGATTCGACAACCAAGAGGTCGGGCCGATACGACAACCAAGACGTCGGGCCGATACGACAACCAAGAGGTCGGGCCGATACGACAACCAAGAGGTCGGGCCGATACGACAACCAAGAGGTCGGGCCGATACGACAACCAAGAGGTCGGGCCGATACGACAACCAAGAGGTCGGGCCGATACGACAACCAAGACGTCGGGCCGATACGACAACCAAGACGTCGGGCCGATACGACAACCAAGACGTCGGGCCGATACGACAACCAAGAGGTCGGGCCGATACGACAACCAAGAGGTCGGGCCGATACGACAACCAAGAGGTCGGGCCGATACGACAACCAAGACGTCGGACCGATACGACAACCAAGACGTCGGACCGATACGACAACCAAGAGGTCGGGCCGATACGACAACCAAGAGGTCGGGCCGATACGACAACCAAGAGGTCGGGCCGATACGACAACCAAGAGGTCGGGCCGATACGACAACCAAGAGGTCGGGCCGATACGACAACCAAGAGGTCGGGCCGATACGACAACCAAGAGGTCGGGCCGATACGACAACCAAGAGGTCGGGCCGATACGACAACCAAGAGGTCGGGCCGATACGACAACCAAGAGGTCGGGCCGATACGACAACCAAGAGGTCGGGCCGATACGACAACCAAGAGGTCGGGCCGATACGACAACCAAGAGGTCGGGCCGATACGACAACCAAGAGGTCGGGCCGATACGACAACCAAGAGGTCGGGCCGATACGACAACCAAGAGGTCGGGCCGATACGACAACCAAGAGGTCGGGCCGATACGACAACCAAGAGGTCGGGCCGATACGACAACCAAGAGGTCGGGCCGATACGACAACCAAGAGGTCGGGCCGATACGACAACCAAGAGGTCGGGCCGATACGACAACCAAGAGGTCGGACCGATACGACAACCAAGAGGTCGGACCGATACGACAACCAAGAGGTCGGACCGATACGACAACCAAGAGGTCGGACCGATACGACAACCAAGAGGTCGGACCGATACGACAACCAAGAGGTCGGACCGATACGACAACCAAGAGGTCGGACCGATACGACAACCAAGAGGTCGGACCGATACGACAACCAAGAGGTCGGACCGATACGACAACCAAGAGGTCGGGCCGATACGACAACCAAGACGTCGGGCCGATACGACAACCAAGACGTCGGACCGATACGACAACCAAGAGGTCGGACCGATACGACAACCAAGACGTCGGGCCGATACGACAACCAAGACGTCGGACCGATACGACAGGCACAAGACACGTGGGGGAAGGTGTTGTGGGAAATGATTGGTTGGTAGATTAAGCCGATTACAGGTCCAATGTAACAGTAGTTTTTTTTTTTTTATCTCAATGTCATAATTTCTGGGTAACAATTAAGTATCTTACTAAGATTGTTTTCAATTAAAATGGTCAAAAAGAAACAAAAATAGCTTCTTAGCAAATAGCAACTCCTGAAGCAAGAATTTTGCTAGGACTGTCTGGGAGTGGTCTGAGGAAAACTGAAAACGAGCTGTTATTAGCAGAGGTTTGGATCTCTTATTGGTCTATAAACTAATTAACCGCCTAGTGATGTCACCAGACAGGCCAAAACTCCATCCCACCAAAACAGGCAGAAATTTCAGGCGGTCTTTTCAAACTGCTCTTACACTAAAAGGCTATTTATCATAATTTTCACAATTTCACCAAGAGGTCGGGCCGATACGACAACCAAGACGTCGGACCGATACGACAACCAAGAGGTCGGGCCGATACGACAACCAAGAGGTCGGACCGATACGACAACCAAGAGGTCGGACCGATACGACAACCAAGACGTCGGGCCGATACGACAACCAAGACGTCGGGCCGATACGACAACCAAGACGTCGGACCGATACGACAGGCACAAGACACGTGGGGGAAGGTGTTGTGGGAAATGATTGGTTGGTAGATTAAGCCGATTACAGGTCCAATGTAACAGTAGTTTTTTTTTTTTTATCTCAATGTCATAATTTCTGGGTAACAATTAAGTATCTTACTAAGATTGTTTTCAATTAAAATGGTCAAAAAAGAAACAAAAATAGCTTCTTAGCAAATAGCAACTCCTGAAGCAAGAATTTTGCTAGGACTGTCTGGGAGTGGTCTGAGGAAAACTGAAAACGAGCTGTTATTAGCAGAGGTTTGGATCGCTTATTGGTCTATAAACTAATTAACCGCCTAGTGATGTCACCAGACAGGCCAAAACTCCATCCCACCAAAACAGGCAGAAATTTCAGGCGGTCTTTTCAAACTGCTCTTACACTAAAAGGCTATTTATCATAATTTTCACAATTTCACCAAGAGGTCGGGCCGATACGACAACCAAGACGTCGGACCGATACGACAACCAAGACGTCGGGCCGATACGACAACCAAGACGTCGGACCGATACGACAACCAAGACGTCGGACCGATACGACAACCAAGACGTCGGGCCGATACGACAACCAAGACGTCGGGCCGATACGACAACCAAGACGTCGGACCGATACGACAGGCACAAGACACGTGGGGGAAGGTGTTGTGGGAAATGATTGGTTGGTAGATTAAGCCGATTACAGGTCCAATGTAACAGTAGTTTTTTTTTTTTTTATCTCAATGTCATAATTTCTGGGTAACAATTAAGTATCTTACTAAGATTGTTTTCAATTAAAATGGTCAAAAAGAAACAAAAATAGCTTCTTAGCAAATAGCAACTCCTGAAGCAAGAATTTTGCTAGGACTGTCTGGGAGTGGTCTGAGGAAAACTGAAAACTAGCTGTTATTAGCAGAGGTTTGGATCTCTTATTGGTCTATAAACTAATTAACCGCCTAGTGATGTCACCAGACAGGCCAAAACTCCATCCCACCAAAACAGGCAGAAATTTCAGGCGGTCTTTTCAAACTGCTCTTACACTAAAAGGCTATTTATCATAATTTTCACAATTTCACCAAGAGGTCGGGCCGATACGACAACCAAGACGTCGGACCGATACGACAACCAAGACGTCGGGCCGATACGACAACCAAGAGGTCGGGCCGATACGACAACCAAGAGGTCGGACCGATACGACAACCAAGAGGTCGGGCCGATACGACAACCAAGAGGTCGGGCCGATACGACAACCAAGAGGTCGGGCCGATACGACAACCAAGAGGTCGGGCCGATACGACAACCAAGACGTCGGGCCGATACGACAACCAAGACGTCGGACCGATACGACAACCAAGACGTCGGACCGATACGACAACCAAGACGTCGGGCCGATACGACAACCAAGACGTCGGGCCGATACGACAACCAAGAGGTCGGACCGATACGACAACCAAGAGGTCGGGCCCCATATATCTTGTGTTCTGCGTGTTGGTGACGAACTAACCTCGCACAGCGGATAAGCCTGGTAAATCAACCATTCAAAGCTGGCCTTAGTGGGAGTGACCATAGAATTATTTGGGGATGACATTACTGAGTAAAGTATTTGTCATTATTAAATTTTAGCGAATCATTCGACTGTGAGGCGTGGCTCCAAATGGAGGCAGGACTTTGGTAGGAACTTGGTAAGCTAGCAAAAACATTCCCCCTAACCTCAAAAGGGAGAAAAACACAATATTCCATACCTTCCAACTAGCAAAGGATATAGCTACAGTTGAAGTCAGAAGTTTACATACACCTTAGCCAAATACATTTAAACTCAGTTTTTCACAATTCCTTACACTTAATCCTAGTAAAGATTCCCTGTCTTAGGTCAGTTAGGATCACCACTTTATTTTAAGAATGTGAAATGTCAGAATAATAATATAGTTTGTTAACAAGAAATTTGTGGAGTGTTTGAAAAACGAGTTTTAATGACTCCAACCTAAGGTGGATGTAAACGTCCGACTTCAACTGTAGCTACTGAGTGGCTTCACGAGAAGAACAAAGACTACACCCCTAAAATCTGAGGTCGACGTGTGTCGCGCTTGTGGAGAAAACTATCCCAATAAGAGTTTAAAGCCAAGACGTCGGACCGATACGACAACCAAGAGGTCGGGCCGATACGACAACCAAGAGGTCGGGCCGATACGACAACCAAGAGGTCGGCCGATACGACAACCAAGAGGTCGGGCCGATACGACAACCAAGAGGTCGGGCCGATACGACAACCAAGAGGTCGGGCCGATACGACAACCAAGAGGTCGGGCCGATACGACAACCAAGAGGTCGGGCCGATACGACAACCAAGAGGTCGGGCCGATACGACAACCAAGAGGTCGGGCCGATACGACAACCAAGAGGTCGGGCCGATACGACAACCAAGAGGTCGGGCCGATACGACAACCAAGAGGTCGGGCCGATACGACAACCAAGAGGTCGGGCCGATACGACAACCAAGAGGTCGGGCCGATACGACAACCAAGAGGTCGGGCCGATACGACAACCAAGAGGTCGGGCCGATACGACAACCAAGAGGTCGGGCCGATACGACAACCAAGAGGTCGGGCCGATACGACAACCAAGAGGTCGGACCGATACGACAACCAAGAGGTCGGACCGATACGACAACCAAGAGGTCGGGCCCCATATATCTTGGCCCCCGGTTTGTATCTTGTGTTCTGCGTGTTGGTGACGAACTAACCTCGCACAGCGGATAAGCCTGGTAAATCAACCATTCAAAGCTGGCCTTAGTGGGAGTGACCATAGAATTATTTGGGGATGACATTACTGAGTAAAGTATTTGTCAATATTAAATTTTAGCGAATAATTCGACTGTGAGGCGTGGCTCCAAATGGAGGCAGGACTTTGGTAAGCTAGCAAAAACATTCCCCCTAACCTCAAAAGGGAGAAAAACACAATATTCCATACCTTCCAACTAGCAAAGGATATAGCTACAGTTGAAGTCAGAAGTTTACATACACCTTAGCCAAATACATTTAAACTCAGTTTTTCACAATTCCTTACACTTAATCCTAGTAAAGATTCCCTGTCTTAGGTCAGTTAGGATCAGCACTTTATTTTAAGAATGTGAAATGTCAGAATAATAATAATAATAATATAGTTTGTTAACAAGAAATGTGCGGAGTGTTTGAAAAACGAGTTTTAATGACTCCAACCTAAGGTGGATGTAAACGTCCGACTTCAACTGTAGCTACTGAGTGGCTTCACGAGAAGAACAAAGACTACACCCCTAAAATCTGAGGTCGACGTGTGTCGCGCTTGTGGAGAAAACTATCCCAATAAGAGTTTAAAGCCAAGACGTCGGACCGATACGACAACCAAGAGGTCGGGCCGATACGACAACCAAGAGGTCGGGCCGATACGACAACCAAGAGGTCGGGCCGATACGACAACCAAGACGTCGGGCCGATACGACAACCAAGACGTCGGGCCGATACGACAACCAAGACGTCGGGCCGATACGACAACCAAGACGTCGGGCCGATACGACAACCAAGACGTCGGGCCGATACGACAACCAAGAGGTCGGGCCGATACGACAACCAAGACGTCGGGCCGATACGACAACCAAGACGTCGGACCGATACGACAACCAAGACGTCGGACCGATACGACAACCAAGACGTCGGGCCGATACGACAACCAAGACGTCGGACCGATACGACAGGCACAAGACACGTGGGGGAAGGTGTTGTGGGAAATGATTGGTTGGTAGATTAAGCCGATTACAGGTCCAATGTAACAGTAGTTTTTTTTTTTTTATCTCAATGTCATAATTTCTGGGTAACAATTAAGTATCTTACTAAGATTGTTTTCAATTAAAATGGTCAAAAAGAAACAAAAATAGCTTCTTAGCAAATAGCAACTCCTGAAGCAAGAATTTTGCTAGGACTGTCTGGGAGTGGTCTGAGGAAAACTGAAAACGAGCTGTTATTAGCAGAGGTTTGGATCTCTTATTGGTCTATAAACTAATTAACCGCCTAATGATGTCACCAGACAGGCCAAAACTCCATCCCACCAAAACAGGCAGAAATTTCAGGCGGTCTTTTCAAACTGCTCTTACACTAAAAGGCTATTTATCATAATTTTCACAATTTCACAGTATTATTCCAACGTCAGTGTGGAAATATATATATAAAACACAGGAAAATTACGTTGTTGACCGCACTGGGCCTTTAAACCAATGAGTAATGACCCGGGAGAAATCTCCCGCCACTCTGTATCCTAACGAAGGCCAATATTAACGTCGCAATTCTACCAGACCTTCCGCACATTTGGGCGGAAGTGTCTGCGAACAAGATAAGTGAGGAACAGGCCAATACCTGAGTGGTGTTGAGGCTGGGGGCCGGGGTCGAGTCAGGAGAGGAGAGGCTGCTGGGCTCCTCAGTGATGCTGGGCGGGAGAGGAGCGGGTCGCAGGGCGGCACCAGGACCACTAACGTGCCACACAGACACGAAACGGGACAGGGTTAAAAACTAAACAACTACACACTGCATGATTGAATGAATACATCTATTGATGCTCCTGGACACATCATCCGCGATGTATGTGAATACTAACTACACACTGCATCAATACTAACTACACACTGCATCAATACTAACTACACACTGCATCAATACAAAACTACACACTGCATCAATACTAACTACACACTGCATCAATACTAACTACACACTGCATCAATACTAACTACACACTGCATCAATACTAACTACACACTGCATCAATACTAACTACACACTGCATCAATACTAACTACACACTGCATCAATACTAACTACACACTGCATCAATACTAACTACACACTGCATCAATACTAACTACACACTGCATCAATACTAACTACACACTGCATCAATACAAAACTACACACTGCATCAATACAAAACTACACACTGCATCAATACTAACTACACACTGCATCAATACAAAACTACACACTGCATCAATACAAAACTACACACTGCATCAATACTAACTACACACTGCATCAATACAAAACTACACACTGCATCAATACTAACTACACACTGCATCAATACAAAACTACACACTGCATCCACACTAACTACACACTGCATCAATACAGGGGGCAGGTGTGACTGAGATATGGTGAGGTGTTATTGAGGTATGGTAAGGTATGGTGAGGTGTTATTGAGATATGGTGAGGTGTTATTGAGGTATGGTGTTACTGAGGTAAGGTAAGGTGAGGTGTGACTGAGGTAATGGTGCTTTCAAGACAACTGGGAACTCTGGGGAAAAAAACTAACTCAAATCATGACGTCAGCGCTCTTCAGCTCGGAAAGTCTGAGCTCTAGAAAGATGCCAGAGTTTCCGACTTGGAATTCCGAGTTGGATTACAGTTCCCAGTTGTCTTGAACGCACTGACGTCGGAGATTCCCGAGTTCCCAGTTGTTTTGAACGCACTGACGTCGGAGATTCCCGAGTTCCCAGTTGTTTTGAACGCGGCATAAGGTAAGGTAAGGTGAGGTGTTACTGACCGGAGGCGGCTCTGGAAACGAGACAGGAAGCGTGTAGAGATGCTGAACCTGGGGTTGAGGAAGAGGCTCTCTGTCTCTAGGGGTGGAGGCTGCAGACTGGATAGGTCGGTCTCAAACTTCTCTACAGGGGCAGAATAGATATCAGTTATAGCTAGCTACAAACTGTACTTACAATGGGCTCCCGAGTGGCGCAGCGTTCTAAGGCACTGCATCTCAGTGCTTGAGGCGTCACTACAGACCCCACTGGTTCGATTCCAGGCTGTATCACAACCGGCCGTGATTGGGAGTCCCATAGGGCTGCGCACAATTGGCCCAGCGTCGTCCGGGTTTGGCCGGTGCAGGCCGTCATTGTAAATAAGAATTTGTTCTTAACTGACTTGCCTAGTTAATAAAGGTTAAATAAAAATAAACAATACATCCAAACTGTTCTTTTTTAAATGGGTAACGAGACACTAGCCTAGACTCAACCACATCTGTCCATCTGGCTGGTCCGTGTACTGGTTAGGGTTAGACCCAGACCAGTCTGGTCCATGGACTGGTTAGGGTTAGACCCAGACCAGTCTGGTCCATGGACTGGTTAGGGTTAGACCCAGACCAGTCTGGTCCGTGTACTGGTTAGGGTTAGACCCAGACCAGTCTGGTCCATGGACTGGTTAGGGTTAGACCCAGACCAGTCTGGTCCATGGACTGGTTAGGGTTAGACCCAGACCAGTCTGGTCCATGGACTGGTTAGGGTTAGACCCAGACCAGAGTATGTGAGCGGAGCTGGAGCGGAGCGTGTCCAATTTGACTGCAGCGCGGAGCGTCGGCCTTCTCACCCGCTCCAATTTAGCTCAAGGTGACTTACAAAGATGAGGACCAAGAGCAAGAGGGAGGTAGGTGATGTAGTGTCCACAACTAAATAATCATTGTGGAATCTGAAAAGACACGTATCCCGAAAGCATGATTGTAATATAATATGCCATTTAGCAGACGCTTTTATCCAAAGCGACTTACAGTCATGTGTGCATACATTTTTACGTATGGGTGGTCCCGGGGATCGAACCCACTACCCTGGCGTAACAAGCGCCATGCTCTACCAGCTGAGCTATGACTATGACATCCTGGCATTTAAATCATACTACTTCTTTTTTTTTTTCTGTGAGCAAGTAGCGTTTTTTTGCGTAGCTGTCGGAAAAAGGAGGTGGAGCGCTGGAGCAGTTGTGCACCGCTCTGTGAGAAAAGAGCTCAACTCCACTACCCTGACAAGAGGCTAGCGGCACACTACCACATTATCATCCGTACCCTCGTTGCTCAGGTGGTTGGCCATGGTGTCAAAGTGTTGTCTAAGGAGTGTCTGTGGATCTTCCTCCTCTTCCTCCACTCCAGAGCTACCTGTAGAACTCACCTGGCTCAGGGAGTCTGTATCTGCAGGGGGAGACAAGAGGAGAGGAGTCAGGGAGTCTGTATCGGCGAGGAGAGGAGTCAGGGAGTCTGTATCGGCAAGGAGAGGAGTCAGGGAGTCTGTATCGGCAAGGAGAGGAGAGGAGTCAGGGAGTCTGTATCTGCAGGGGGAGGAGAGGAGTCAGGGAGTCTGTAACGGCAAGGAGAGGAGTCAGGGAGTCTGTATCGGCGAGGAGAGGAGTCAGGGAGTCTGTATCGGAGAGGAGTCAGGGAGTCTGTATCGGCGAGGAGAGGAGTCAGGGAGTCTGTATCGGCAAGGAGAGGAGTCAGGGAGTCTGTATCGGCAAGGAGAGGAGTTAGGGAGTCTGTATTGGCGAGGAGAGGAGTCAGGGAGTCTGTATCGGCAAGGAGAGGAGTCAGGGAGTCTGTATTGGCAAGGAGAGGAGTTAGGGAGTCTGTATTGGCGAGGAGAGGAGTCAGGGAGTCTGTATCGGCAAGGAGAGGAGAGGAGTCAGGGAGTCTGTATCTGCAAGGAGAGGAGAGGAGTCAGGGAGTCTGTATCTGCAGGGGGAGGAGAGGAGTCGGAGTCTGTATCGGCAAGGAGAGGAGAGGAGTCAGGGAGTCTGTATCTGCAGGGGGAGGAGAGGAGTCGGAGTCTGTATCGGCAAGGAGAGGAGAGGAGTCAGGGAGTCTGTATCGGCAAGGAGAGGAGTCAGGGAGTCTGTATCGGCAAGGAGAGGAGAGGAGTCAGGATCAACAACAACACTATTTGACATAGATTTCGGACACAGCCTATCTTGCCTACTACTTACTAAAACTGTGTACTAATCATACTGCATACTATTTTAGAACGTACTATTTAGTCAAATCGAATGCAGTAAGCAACAAATATCAACATACTAGGCTCCTCCTACTGAGAATATCAACATACTAGGCTCCTCCTACTGAGAATATCATCATACTAGGCTCCTCCTACTGAGAATATCAACATACTAGGCTCCTCCTACTGAGAATACGTCATCTAATGCACAATACCATTGATTCCCGCCATTCGTTCATTTTGGTACAGCATGTCACCATATCTGATTATCATCTGTTGTCAAACTCAGGTGGGACATGTGACATGAAAAACAAATCTCTTCCTCAATAGTGTAAAGCAAATTCGACTAGATGAAAAGCCAAAATAACTATGAAATCCTGGCATTTAAATCATACATATTTAATCACATCCAATAAAATTTTATATTTTCGCATCCCCCAAAAAACGATTTACATTTATTTTTACACACAAACATTTTTGGAGACGGCCATGGTGATGGAAGGGCCCTGGACTCAGTCTATAGTAGTATTATAGTAGTAGAATTATAGTAACAGAGTAGTAGTAGTAATACTAGTATTATAGTAGTAGAGTACATTATAGTAGAGTAGTAGTAGCATATACTAGTTTTACCATCCTATGGCTAGAGTAGTAGAGTAGTATTAGTATTGTAGTAGAAGAATAGTAGTATTATAGTAGTAATATTATAGAGTAGTAGTACAGTAGTATTAGTATTATAGTAGCATATACTAGTTTTACCATCCTATGGCTAGAGTAGTCGAGTAGTAGTAGTAGTAGTAGTATTAGCAGCAGTATTAGTATTAAAGTAGTAATATTAGCAGCAGTAGTAGTATTATAGTAGTAATATTATAGAGTAGTAGTAGTATTATAGTCGTGTAGTGGTAGTAATAGTATTATAGTAGTGTAGACTAGTCTTACCATCCTATGGCTACAGTAGTAGTATTGTAGTAGTATTGTAGTAGTATTAGTATTATAGTAGTAGTTGCGTATACTAGACCTACCATCCTGGGGTTGGTCCTGGCTCTCTGCAGAACCAACACAACAGGCGCTGTCTGGACTCAGCTCCTCCTCTCCTCCCCAGCCCCGCTGCTGCTGGTGCTGCTGGCCAAACTCACTGCACACACACACACACAGAGGAGACCCACACACACACACACACACACACACACACACACACACACACACACACAGAGGAGATCCACACACACACACACACACACACACACACACACACAGAGGAGATCCACACACACACACACACACACACCAGGCATGCGTGCAAACATGTTTTAAAGGTATCGGTGTTGAAGCCACTATCCTGGCGTTGCAAGCACCATGCTCTACCAAGTGAGCTACAGAGGACCACCAGCTATATACACAGCAGCATCACACATCATCATCACACAGCATCATCACACAACCTATAACAACCTCATACCCACAGCATCCCTACATAAACACAACCTCATACCCACAGCATCCCTACATAAACACAACCTCATACACACAGCATCCCTACATAAACACAACCTCATACACACAGCATCCCTACATAAACACAACCTCATACACACAGCATCCCTACATAAACACAACCTCATACCCACAGCATCCCTACATAAACACAACCTCATACACACAGCATCCCTACATAAACACAACCTCATACACACAGCATCCCTACATAAACACAACCTCATACACACAGCATCCCTACATAAACACAACCTCATACACACAGCATCCCTACATAAACACAACCACACAGCATCCCTACATAAACACAACCACATACACACAGCATCATCACACAACCTATAACAACCTCATACCCACAGCATCCCTAAATAAACAACCTCATACACACAGCGTCCCCACATCAAACTCATTTTGAGAGAACAGTAAATAGATTTCCAAGCAGACCGATCCACTCTCGCTCACCCCTCTCTTCCTCCAGTGGACAGCGTGGTGCTGTTGGCAGGGTAGAGGATGTAGCTACTCCTCTCTGGAGAGCTGAGGCCTGGACCAAACATGTCGTCACTGTCCGGTAGGGCCAGGAACCCAGGCCTCTGAAGAGACCCAGAACCCTAAACAACAACAACAACAAATATGTAAATGTAATGTTTGTCTGGACTGATTGGCAACAATATAGAACCATCGACATACCACTTCTGAGATAAAAAAATAAAAAAATAAAAGATTTGTGCGTAAAGTATCTCTTTAAACAGACCTGGTCTTCGTCGTCCTCCACCACATCTTCCTCCTCCACCACCTCTTCCTCCTCCTCCATCACCACCTCTTCCTCCTCCTCCATCACCACCTCCTCCTCCTCCTCCTCCTCTCCCAGCAGGCTGTCCAGGCTCTGAGGGTGGAAGTATGGATCTTCCTCCTCCTCCTCCTCCTCTCCTGGTCCCTCTGCTCTCCGGGGGGTGGGGGAGAGAGGGCGCTGCAGGCTGTGTGTCTCCAGGACAGCGCGGATGGCCAGGGGGTTGAGCTGCTCTGCCCAGCGCCCGCGGGGCTGGAGGGGGGCTGGCTGGAGCTCGGCGGTGCCTGCTGCAGGACCCTGACATAACAGAGAGACCATCTCAAATGACAAAAGGCTCTGTTAAAGTGCACTACATAGGGGATAGGGTTCCAATTGCAACATAGCCATAGAGGCAACATCTAACCATTAGAGTGAGGGAACCGCCACAAGACTGAGTCACATCACTTAACATACAGCTACAGTCCTTCAGAAAGTATTCATACCTAGTGGGGTTGAAAAGTAATAAAGGGGAGTATATATATAAAAAAAAAAAAAAATTAAAAAAACATGGGGGATTGGAAGTGATGCAGACAATTACATTGATAGAAGATACAATCTATCTGCAATATTAAGCTGATCCATCCCCCCAAAATAATTATAAAAAAATAATAAAAAAATAAAAAAAATAACATTAAAAATAAAACATTAAAAATAAAAAGTATTCATACCCCTCTACTGAACATACAGCTAGTGCCATTATAATGTATTCATACCCCTCTACTGAACATACAGCTAGTGCCATTAGAATGTATTCATACCTCTACTGAACATACAGCTAGTGCCATTAGAATGTATTCATACCCCTCTACTGAACATACAGCTAGTGCCATTAGAATGTATTCATACCCCTCTACTGAACATACAGCTAGTGCCATTAGAATGTATTCATACCTCTACTGAACATACAGCTAGTGCCATTAGAATGTATTCATACCTCTACTGAACATACAGCTAGTGCCATTAGAATGTATTCATACCTCTACTGAACATACAGCTAGTGCCATTAGAATGTATTCATACCCCTCTACTGAACATACAGCTAGTGCCATTAGAATGTATTCATACCCCTCTACTGAACATACAGCTAGTGCCATTATAATGTATTCATACCCCTCTACTGAACATACAGCTAGTGCCATTAGAATGTATTCATACCCCTCTACTGAACATACAGCTAGTGCCATTAGAAAGTATTCATACCTCTACTGAACATACAGCTAGTGCCATTAGAATGTATTCATACCCCTCTACTGAACATACAGCTAGTGCCATTATAATGTATTCATACCCCTCTACTGAACATACAGCTAGTGCCATTAGAATGTATTCATACCTCTACTGAACATACAGCTAGTGCCATTAGAATGTATTCATACCCCTCTACTGAACATACAGCTAGTGCCATTAGAATGTATTCATACCCCTCTACTGAACATACAGCTAGTGCCATTAGAATGTATTCATACCCCTCTACTGAACATACAGCTAGTGCCATTAGAATGTATTCATACCCCTCTACTGAACATACAGCTAGTGCCATTAGAATGTATTCATACCTCTACTGAACATACAGCTAGTGCCATTAGAATGTATTCATACCCCTCTACTGAACATACAGCTAGTGCCATTATAATGTATTCATACCCCTCTACTGAACATACAGCTAGTGCCATTAGAATGTATTCATACCTCTACTGAACATACAGCTAGTGCCATTAGAATGTATTCATACCCCTCTACTGAACATACAGCTAGTGCCATTAGAATGTATTCATACCTCTACTGAACATACAGCTAGTGCCATTAGAATGTATTCATACCCCTCTACTGAACATACAGCTAGTGCCATTAGAATGTATTCATACCTCTACTGAACATACAGCTAGTGCCATTAGAATGTATTCATACCTCTACTGAACATACAGCTACTGCCATTAGAATGTATTCATACCCCTCTACTGAACATACAGCTAGTGCCATTAGAATGTATTCATACCCCTCTACTGAACATACAGCTAGTGCCATTATAATGTATTCGTACCCCTCTACTGAACATACAGCTAGTGCCATTATAATGTATTCATACCCCTCTACTGAACATACAGCTAGTGCCATTATAATGTATTCATACCCCTCTACTGAACATACAGCTAGTGCCATTAGAATGTATTCATACCCCTCTACTTAACATACAGCTAGTGCCATTAGAATGTATTCATACCCCTCTACTGAACATACAGCTAGTGCCATTAGAATGTATTCATACCCCTCTACTGAACATACAGCTAGTGCCATTAGAATGTATTCATACCCCTCTACTGAACATACAGCTAGTGCCATTAGAATGTATTCATACCCCTCTACTGAACATACAGCTAGTGCCATTAGAATGTATTCATACCCCTCTACTGAACATACAGCTAGTGCCATTAGAATGTATTCATACCCCTCTACTGAACATACAGCTAGTGCCATTAGAATGTATTCATACCCCTCTACTTAACATACAGCTAGTGCCATTAGAATGTATTCATACCCCTCTACTGAACATACAGCTAGTGCCATTAGAATGTATTCATACCCCTCTACTGAACATACAGCTAGTGCCATTAGAATGTATTCATACCCATCTACTTAACATACAGCTAGTGCCATTAGAATGTATTCATACCTCTACTGAACATACAGCTAGTGCCATTAGAATGTATTCATACCCCTCTACTTAACATACAGATACAGTACTTCAGAATGTACTACTGAACATACAGCTGGCACTACTGAACATACAGCTAGTGCCATTAGAATGTATTCATACCCCTCTACTTAACATACAGCTACAGTCCTTCAGAATGTATTCATACCCCTCTACTGAACATACAGCTAGTGCCATTAGAATGTATTCATACCCCTCTACTTATTCCACATTGTGTTACAGCCTGAATTCTAAATGGATTAAATATATTTTTTTCACCTCACCCATCTACACACAATACTCCATAATGAAAAAGTTAAAATATGTTTTTACAAATTCTGGCACATTTATTGAAAATTAAATACAGGAATCTAAGTTGCATAGGTATTCAAATCCCTGAGTCAATACATGTTTTTATTATTTTTATTTTACCTTTATTTAACTAGGCAAGTCAGTTAAGAACAAATTCTTATTTACAATGACGGCCTACACCGGCTAAACCCGGGCCGAAGCTGGGCCAATTGTGCGCCGCCCAATCACGGCCGGATTGTGATACAGCCTGGAATTTAACCAGGGTCTGTAGTGACGTTTCCCAGTTTTGAATGTTCTAAATCATATAGTGTAAGAACACTTTTAAAGCCTCAAAGGATAAGATGATCCAACTTTCAAAAGGACTCCTTTTCGGCTAGCCACAGCAGTCAACTAGCTAGCCGGCTGTTTAGCTTTCTAACACGTTCACTCATTTCTTTCTAAACGATTAACAAGCTAGTTAGCTAACGTACCACATGTTCTTGTCAAACTGTCAACAGAGTAGCTAGCAAGCAACAAGATGTGCTGAATAAGTCTAAAAATCACTTGAGGGAAAATAAAATCAGATTTGAAGTCACATGGCCAGAAATCAGATTTATATCTGACTTCAAACCACCTACGAAGGTGGTTTGAAATGCGTCTTGAAATATCCGATTCCATGTGCGTTTTGGCTGTTCAGACTGCAGGAAATAGAAAAAAGATTATATATGGAAATAAATAGGATTTGAGACAGTTCAAACTGCCAATGTGAACACGACTTAACAGCATTGCACACCTTGATTGTACATTATTTGCCCATTATTCTTTTCAAAATTCTTCAAGCTCTGTCAAATTTGTTGTTGATCGTTGCTAGACAACCATTTTCAAGTTTTGCCGTAGATCTTCATGCAGCTTTATACAGTAAAGCCAGGCCCAACCAATCAGAATGAGTTTTTCCCCACAAAGCCGGATGTAGAGGTCCTGGGCTGGTGTGGTTACACATGGTCTGCGGATGTGAGGCCGGTAGGACGTACTGCCAAATTCTCTAAAACGACGTTGGAGGCGGCTTATGGTAGAGAAATTACCATTCAATTCTCTGGCAACAGCTCTGGTGAACATTCCTGCAGTCAGCATGCCAATTGCATGCTCCCTCAAAACTTGAGACACCTGTGGCATTGTGTTGTGTGACAAAACTGCACATTTTAGAGTGGCCTTTTATTGTTCCCAGCACAAGGTGCACCTGTGTAGTGACCATGCTGTTTAATCAGCTTCTTGATATGCCACACCTGTCAGTTTTATGGATTATATTGGCAAAGGATAAATGCTCACTAACAGGGATGTAAACAAATTTGTGCACAATTTTAGAGAAAAAAGCTTTTTTGCGTATGGAACATTTCTGGCATTTTTTATTTCAGCTGATGAAACATGGGCCCAACACTTTACATGTTGCGTTTATATTTTTGTTCAGTGTAAGTCAAAACTAACTCGGCCACTCAGGAACATTCACTCTCTTCTTGGTAAGCAACTCCAGTGTAGATTTGGCCATGTGTTTTAGATTATTGTCCTGCTGAAAGCTGAATTCATCTCCCAGTGTCTGTTGGAAAGCAGACTGACCCAGGTTTTCCTCTAGGATTTTTCCTGTGTTTAGCTCCAGTCTGTTTCTTTTTTATCCCGAAAAACTCCACAGTCCTTAACGATTACAAGCATACCCATAACATGATGCAGCCACCACTATGCTTAAAAATATTGAAAGTGGTACTCAATGTGTTGTATTGGATTTGCCCCAAACATAACACTTTGTATTCAGGACATAAAGTGAACTGCTTTGCCACATTTTTTGCAGTTTTACTTCAGTTTATTTAGTAAAGGCTTCACTCTGTCAATTAGGCTAGTATTGTGGAGTAACTACAATGTTGTTGATCCATCCTCAGTTTTCTCCTATCATTAAACTCTGTAACTGTTTTAAAGTCACCATTGGCCTCATGGTGAAATCCCTAAGTGGTTTCCTTCCTCTCCGGCAACTGAGTTAAGAAGGACGCCTGTATCTTTGTAGTGGCTGGGTATATTGAGACACCATCCAAAGTGTAATTAATAACATCATCATGCCCAAAGGGATATTCAATGTCTGCTTTTTTAATTTTTTTACCCATCTACCAATAGGTGCCCTTCTTTCGAGGCATTGGAAAACCTCCCTGGTCTTTGTGGTTGAAATTCACTGCTCAACGGAGGAACCTTACAGATAATTGTATGTGTGGGGTACAAAGATGAGGTAGTCATTCAAAAATCATGTTAAACACTATTATTGCACACAGAGTGAGTCCATGTAACTTATTATGTGACTTGTTAAGCACATTTTTCCTCCTGAACGTATTTAGTCTAGCCACAACAAAGGGGATGAATACTTATTGACTCAAGACATTTAAGCTTTTCATTTTTTATAAATTTGTACACATTTTGAAAAATAGAATTCCACTTTGACATTACGGGGTATTGTGTGTAGGCCAGTGACTTTCTTGTTGATGAAATGTAATACATTTTAAATTCAGGCTGTAACAACAAAATGTGGAAAAAGATCAAGGGGTGTGAATACTTTCTGAAGGCACTAGCTGGGGAAGCTGATGCTCAATTCTATAACACTGTTTATATTCTATGTCTTAATCTTATCCAGACTAGTATTAAGACAATTCCCAGGAGACATTGGTCTATCAGGGCTATTCAATTCCGGACATGGAGGGCCAAAACATTTCTGGTTTTTGTTTCTACTGGTAGTTAATTGAAGGAGAGGATGAAGACCAGAAGTGTGGGCCCTGCAGGACCGGAGTTGGGCAGCCCTGATATAGACTATATGGTCCCGTCAGACTCACCAGTTTCCTGGCCCACATGGGCAGTTTGCCGTTGGTCTGTAGAACCATGGGGTCTAGAGCAAGACAGTCTGGAGGAGAGACTGTTAAAACATTGATTAAGCCAAAGTCTGTTGCAAATTCGAACAGTTTCCCCTATCTCTGAGCTTGTGGCATGGAGAGTCATTGTTATTCGCAAATTGAATTTCTGAATTCATTCACATTCCTGATTCAATTCCACACTCTTATGTAATCTCTGTAAGTTAATATGAGTGGTCTTACCGTGAGTGATGTCACATCTAGCTGGAGTCCTGGGGTCATCTTCCTCTTCCTCTTCTGTCTGGGGGAGGCAGCCGAACGGCACAGTGATGAAGGTCTCTCTCCTGGACACACAGAAACAGACACTTCACACACCTCACTCACCCACCCACAGACACCTCACACACCCACCTCACACCCACCCACAGACACCTCACACCCACCCACAGACACCTCACACCCACCCACAGACACCTCACACCCACCCACAGACAGGCTGTCTGTCACCAGATAACTTCTATAGAGCAGTGCCTTTACTAGAACTGAGAATGACCGATTCAAAATCAGGCAAGGTTATAAAATGGAACAAATTAGCATTAGTTCTCAGCTCTAGTCTAAAGTAATAGCTGTGGTAGAGGGAATGAACTGGAGAGACTGAGGGGCTGTCAAAGTACAGGTTTTTCTGACCATGTGAAATGGTCCTGGTCCTGGTGCGCCTGGCACCTACTACCATACCCCGCTCAAAAGGGACAAATGTTGTCTTGCCCAGTCACCCTCTAAATGGCACACATACACAATCCATTTCTCAATTGTTGTCTCAAGGCTTAAAAATCCTTTGTGCGTCAATATAACATAATCAAAATCCGTCAGTTTAAGCTAGTGATATCAGTTTCTTTGCGTCTCAATCCAGATGCGGAAGGCCGACATAGGTAGTGGAAAGTGGCCGAGCTACAGCGGTGTTCGTCAGACCATGGAGACATCCTGAAAATCAGTCTTCTCACGAAAACGTCTGTAGCGTCCGAATGGTTTGGCCTAAAAACTATTAAGACCACTCTATGGAAAGGGGAGACTCTCACGAACACGATGTTGGTTGCTGACCGGTTTTCTGAACCACGCCCCTATTTTTTTTTTTTTTTAAGGTATCTGTGACCAACAGATGCATATCTGTATTCCCAGACAAAAAATATAAAAACGCAACAATTTCAAAGATTTTACTGAGTTATGGATTTCACGACTGGGAATAGAGATATGCATCCGTTGGTCACAGATACCTTTTAAAAAAAGTAGGGGCGTGGATCAGAAAACCAGTCAGTGTCTGGTGTGACCACCATTTGACTCATGCAGTGTGACACATCTCCTTCGCATAGAGTTGATCAGGCTGTTGATTGTGGCCTGTGGAATGTTGTCCTGTGGATGTGCGGAAGTTGCTGGATATTGGCAGGAACTGGAACACGCAGTCGTACACGTCGATCCAGAGCATCCCAAACATGCTCACAAGGTGACGTCTGGTGAGTATGCAGGCCATAGAAGAACTGGGATAGCTTCCAGGAATTGTGTACAGATCCTTGTGACATGGGGCCGGGCATTATCATGCTGAAACGAGGTGATGGCGGCGGATGAATGGCACAACAATGGGCCTCAGGATCTCGTAACGGTATCTCTGTGTATTCAAACTGCCATCGATAAAATGCAATTGTGTTCGTTGTCCGTAGCTTATGCCTGCCCATACCATAACCCCACCGCCACCATGGGGCACTCTGTTCACAACGTTGACATCAGCAAACCGCTCACCCACACGACGCCATACATGTGGTCTGCGGTTGTGAGGCCGGTTGGACGTACTGCCAAATTCTCTAAAACGAAGTTGGAGGTGGCTTATGGTAAAGAAATGAACATTCAATTATCTGGTAACAGCTCTGGTGGACATTCCTGCAGTCAGCATGCCAATTACACGCTCCCTCAAAACTTGAGACATCTGTGGCATTGTGTTGTATGACAAAACTGCACATTTTAGAGTGGCCTTTTATTGTCCCCAGCACAAGGTACACCTGTATATTGATCATGCTGTTTAATCAGCTTCTTGATATGCCACACCTGTCAGGTGGATGAATTATCTTGGCAAAGGTGAAATGTGTACTAAAGGGGATGTAAACAAATGTGCAGATTTGAGAGAAATAAGCTTTTTGTGCGTAGGGAACATTTCTGGGATCTTTTATTTCAGCTCATGAATCATGGGACCAACACTTTACATGTTGGGTTTATATTTTTGTTCAGTGTACATACCTGATAACATGCTCCTTTGTCGGGGCTCTGGCAGTAGTCTTTACTCCAGCTGTCTGTTTCCTCTCAGCCAGCCTCTTCCTCATAGAGTTAGTCATCTGGGAGTCCAGCCTCCACAGGAACACACAGCTAGAGACAGACAAACACAGAACACAACTGAAACGAACTGTATCCGGAAACAGCCTCAGAAGGATATGGTAGGGCAGTGTTTACTCTGTCATTGTAAAAAAGGAAGGGCACCTGTTGCCCACTGCCTAAAATAGTTTGGCTAAGGAGCATGTTTACCTGTCTCCAGATACGGTGATGAGGTGTCTGCAGTCCTGGCTGAACCTCATCCCAGTTACAATCTCTACGGAGAAGAGGAGGAGTCAGAGGGTCAGAGGGCACCAGAGACGGGAGGAGGAAGAGGAGGAGTCAGAGGGCACCAGAGACGGGAGGAGGAAGAGGAGGAGTCAGAGGGTCAGAGGGCACCAGAGACGGGAGGAGGAAGAGGAGGAGTCAGAGGGTCAGAGGGCACCAGAGACGGGAGGAGGAAGAGGAGGAGTCAGAGGGCGACGGGAGGAGGAAGAGGAGGAGTCAGAGGGCACCAGAGACGGGAGGAGGAAGAGGAGGAGTCAGAGGGTCAGAGGGCACCAGAGACGGGAGGAGGAAGAGGAGGAGGAAAGAGGTGAGGAAGAGTAGAGCTACCTGAGTGACCGAACAAGGTGGCCACACACTCTCCTGACTCATAGTCAAAGATACAGATGCTCTTATCAGAGCAGCTTGTTGCTAGGTAGATCCCAGCGGGGTCCATCTGAACCTAGTTGCACAAAATGACAACAAACCATGGAATAAGAAACGTTGACATACAGTAGAAAGCTAATATGACATTAGACAGGTTTGTCCCGTTAGTTAAATAGCGATGTCTCCGCTCACCTTCAACAGTGTTCCGTCGTCACTTGTAGAACCTTTGAAACACTTCTTCATCTTGCCACTCTTCACGTTGTACACTCTACACAGGGGTCAAGGTTAGGAACACTCTACACAGGGGTCAAGGTTAGGAACACTCTACACAGGGGTCAAGGTTAGGAACACTACACAGGGGTCAAGGTTAGGAACACTCTACACAGGGGTCAAGGTTAGGAACACTACACAGGGGTCAAGGTTAGGAACACTCTACACAGGGGTCAAGGTTAGGAACACTCTACACAGGGGTCAAGGTTAGGAACACTCTACACAGGGGTCAAGGTTAGGAACACTCTACACAGGGGTCAAGGTTAGGAACACTCTACACAGGGGTCAAGGTTAGGAACACTCTACACAGGGGTCAAGGTTAGGAACACTCTACACAGGGGTCAAGGTTAGGAACACTCTACACAGGGGTCAAGGTTAGGAACACTCTACACAGGGGTCAAGGTTAGGAACACTCTACAGGGGTCAAGGTTAGGAACACTCTACACAGGGGTCAAGGTTAGAAACACTCTACACAGGGGTCAAGGTTAGGAATACTCTACAGGGGTCAAGGTTAGGAACACTCTACAGGGGTCAAGGTTAGGAACACTCTACACAGGGGTCAAGGTTAGGAACACTCTACACAGGGGTCAAGGTTAGGAACACTCTACAGGGGTCAAGGTTAGGAACACTCTACAGGGGTCAAGGTTAGGAACACTACACAGGGGTCAAGGTTAGGAACACACTACACAGGGGTCAAGGTTAGGAACACTCTACACAGGGGTCAAGGTTAGGAACACTCTACAGGGGTCAAGGTTAGGAACACACTACACAGGGGTCAAGGTTAGGAACACACTACACAGGGGTCAAGGTTAGGAACACTACACAGGGGTCAAGGTTAGGAACACTCTACACAGGGGTCAAGGTTAGGAACACTCTACACAGGGGTCAAGGTTAGGAACACTACACAGGGGTCAAGGTTAGGAACACTCTACAGGGGTCAAGGTTAGGAACACACTACACAGGGGTCAAGGTTAGGAACACACTACACAGGGGTCAAGGTTAGGAACACTACACAGGGGTCAAGGTTAGGAACACTACACAGGGGTCAAGGTTAGGAACACTACACAGGGGTCAAGGTTAGGAACACTACACAGGGGTCAAGGTTAGGAACACTACACAGGGGTCAAGGTTAGGAACACACTACACAGGGGTCAAGGTTAGGAACACTCTACACAGGGGTCAAGGTTAGGAACACACTACACAGGGGTCAAGGTTAGGAACACACTACACAGGGGTCAAGGTTAGGAACACACTACACAGGGGTCAAGGTTAGGAACACTCTACACAGGGGTCAAGGTTAGGAACACTCTACACAGGGGTCAAGGTTAGGAACTTTACACTACACAGGGGTCAAGGTTAGGAACACACTACACAGGGGTCAAGGTTAGGAACACTACACAGGGGTCAAGGTTAGGAACTTTACACTACACAGGGGTCAAGGTTAGGAACACTACACAGGGGTCAAGGTTAGGAACACTACACAGGGGTCAGTGTTAGGAACACTACACAGGGGTCAAGGTTAGGAACACTACACAGGGGTCAAGGTTAGGAACACTACACAGGGGTCAAGGTTAGGAACACTACACAGGGGTCAAGGTTAGGAACTTTACACTACACAGGGGTCAAGGTTAGGAACACTACACAGGGGTCAAGGTTAGGAACACTACACAGGGGTCAGTGTTAGGAACACTACACAGGGGAGGCCATGAAGGCTAGATTCAGCCATGGGCTGATTATTTTCTTAAGGGGACCAGAACATAATTACAAATAATGTGTTGACTAAATTGACTGCAAGAAGCCCAAACGGATATAACATTTCACTAAAACAATGACTTTAAACCTTGCTTACATTTGTATACGATCACATACAGAGTGTACAAAACATTAAGAACACCTGCTCTTTCCATGACAGACTGACCAGGTGAATCCAGGTGAAAGCTATGATCCCTTATTGATGTCACTTGTTAAATCCACTTCAAAATCAGTGTAGATGAACGAGAGGAGACATGTTAAAGAAGGATTTTAGTGCTTTGAGACAGTTGAGAAATAGATTGTGTATGTGTGCAAATCAGAGGGTGAATGGGCAAGACAAAATATTTAAGTGCCTTTGAACGGGGTATGGTAGAAGGTGCCAGGCGCACCGGTTTGTGTCAAGAACTGCAACGCTGTTGGGTTTTTCACGCTCAACAGTTTCCCGTGTGTATCAAAAATGGTCCACAACCCAAAGGACATCCAGCCAACTGGACACAACTGTGGAATGCATTGGAGTCAACATGGGCCAGCATCCCTGTGGAGCGCTTTCGACACCTTGTAGAGTCTATGCCCTGACGAATTGAGGCGGTTCTGAGGGCAAAACGGGGGGTAGCAACTCAATGTTAGGAAGGTGTTCCTAATGTTTGGTATACTCAGTGTATAGCGCTCTATTATGCATGGGAATACTTTGGAACAGATCTCCAAAACTAAAATCACTTGGAGCTGATTTTCTGGTGTTTTTATTTCAGTATTTTACAGTGCATTCTGAAAGTATTCACACCCCTTGACTTTTTCCATTTTGTTACAGTCTTATTCTAAAATTGATTAAATTGTTTTTTCCCCCTCATCAATCTACACGCAAAACCCCATAATGACAAAGCAAAAACAGGTTTAGACATTTTTTACTAATTTATTAAAAAATACAAACATAACATTTACATAAATATTCAGACCCTTTACTCAGTACTTTGTTGAAGCACCTTTGGCAGCGATTACAGCCTCGAGTCTTCTTGGGTATGACGCTACAAGCTTGGCACACCTGTATTTGGGGAGTTTCTCCCATTCTTCTCTGCAGATACTCTCAAGTTCTGTCAGGTTGGATGGGGAGTGTCTCTGCACAGCTATTTTCAGGTCTCTCCAGAGATGTTAGATCGGATTCAAGTCTTGTCCCGAAGCCACTTCTGCGTTGTCTTGACTTGGCTTAGGGTAGTTGTCCTGTTGGAAGGTGAACCTTCGCCCCAGTCTGAGGTCCTGAGCGCTCTGGAGCAGATTTTCATCAAGGATCTCTGTACTTTGCTCCGTTCATCTTTCCCTCGATCTTGACTAGTCTCCCAGTCCCTGCTGCTGAAAAACATCCCCACAGCATGATGCTGCAACCACCATGCTTCGCCGTAGGGATGGTGCCAGGTTTCCTCCAGACGTGACGCTTGGCATTCAGGCCAAAGAGCTCAATCTTGGTTTCATTAGACCAGAGAATCTTGTTTCTCATGGTCTGAGAGTCCTTTAGGTTCCTTTTGGCAAACTCCAAGCGGGCTGTCATGTGCCTTTTACTGAGGAGTGGCTTCTGTCTGGCCACTCTAGCATAAAGGCCTGATTGGTGGATTGCTGCAGAGATGGTTGTCCTTCTGGAAGGTTCTCCCATCCCCACAGAGGAACTCTGGACCTCTGTCAGAGTGACCATCGGGTTCTTGGCCACTTCCCTGACCAAGGCCCTTCTCCCCCGATTGCTCAGTTTGGCCGGGTGGCCAGCTCTAGGAAGAGTCTTGGTGGTTCCAAACTTTGTTCTTGGGGACCTTCAATGCGGCAGAAATTGTTTGGTACCCTTCCCCAGATCTTTGCCTCAACACAATCCTGTCTCGGAGCTCTACGTACAATTCCTTCGACCTCATGGTTTGGTTTTTGCTCTGACATGCACTGACAACTGTGGGACTTATATAGACAGGTGTGTGCCTTTCCAAATCATGTCCAATCAATTGAATTTACCCCAGATGGACTCCAATCAAATTGTAGAAACATCAAGGATGATCAATGTAAATAGGATGCACCTGAGGTCTATTTCGAGTTTCATAGCAAAGGGTCTGAATACTTATGTAAATACATATTTTTTTATATATGCATTAGCTAAACTTTTCTTTTTTTAACTGTTTTTGCTTTGTCATTATGGGGTATTGTGTGTAGATTGATAAGGAAAATTGTTTAAGACCCTAAGCACACAGCCAAGACAACGCAGGAGTGGCTTCGGGACAAGTCTCTGAATGTCCTTGAGTGGCCAAGCCAGAGCCCGGACTTGAACCCGATCGAACATCTCTGGAGAGACCTGAAAATAGCTGTGCAGCGACACTCCCCATCCAACCTGACAGAGCTTGAGAGGATCTGCAGAGAAGAATGGGAGAAACTCCCCAAATACAGGTGTGCCAAGCTTGTAGCGTCAGTACTGAGTAAAGGGTCTGAATACTTATGTAAATGTCATATTTCAGTTTTGTATTTTTTTTACATTTGCAAACATTTCTAAAAACTTGTTTTCGCTTTGTCATTATGGGGTATTGTGTGTAGATTGATGAGGGAAATGTAATTCATTTTAGAAGAAGGCTGTAACGTACCAAAATGCGGAAAAAGTCAAGGGGTCTGAATACTTTCCGAAGGCACTGTATGTCCAACAATGACCAAATGAAGCATTCAATTAAAAAGAGTGTAATGTTCAACCCATTGTCCAAAAACTGTCTCTGTTGAAGGTTGTGTCTCTTCCAGCAAGACAACATCCCCAAACCCACATCATAAAGCACCCTGGAATGGTTCACGAAGAAACACTGGCCAGCAAAGACACCAGATCGGAATCGCCAACCATAACCTATGGTGAGAGCTGAAAACAGCAGTTGGTGGAGGACAACCCTCAAACATTGAAGAATTAGAACAGTTTGCTGCTGAAAAGTGGGCAAAATTGCCAGTAGAAAGGTGCAGCAAGATCACTGATGGCTACAAGAAGCATTAGTCTGCAGTTGTCTTGGCCAAAGGCTGTGCAACCAGGGAGTCTATAATTTGGTCCATGCCATTTGCCTTGATTTTCTAACGTTTTTTAAAATTTTTATTTGTTTTAACTTATTTGAGAGGAAATAGGAAATTATTTAAGAAAAGTGCAAGGGCGCCCATATATTTGTCTGGAACTGTATGTGTAAACTGCAAATATTATTTGCTTTCTGAAATATGGCTCTCGGACAAGATACCCCCCATGGCTATCCAACTCGATGGATTCTCCATTCACTGGGCGGACAGGGCAGTGGAGTCGGGGAAATCAAGAGGGGGAGGTGTTTGCCTCTTCATCAACTCCAACTGGTGCTCTAATTCCAGCGCGGTGGAAGTGTCTACCCACTGCTCACCCGTCTTGGAATACCTGATGGTCAAATGCAGACCCTTCTACCTCCCGAGGGAGTTTTCAGCTGTTATCGTGACTGTTGTATACATTCCACCACAAGACAAATAGAACAAGCTGGCACTTAACGAACTGTACAAGGCTATAAACAAGCAGGAAAACGTACATCCTTTTTTGGTTGCCGGCGATTTTAATTCTGCGTCATTAAGACACGTGATGCCCAACTTCCATCAACACGTCTCCCTCGCCACTAGGGGCGATAAAGTCCTAGACCACTGTTACTCTACCCACAAGCAAGCATACAAGGCCCTCCCTCGTCCCCCATTCGTCAAATCAGACCATGACTCCGTACTCCTGCTTACAAGCAGAAGCTCAAAACAGGAAGTACCCGTGACTAGCTCCGTTGAGAAATGGTCACTAGAATCAGAGATTATGCAACAGGAATGCTTTGCTAGCGCGGATTCAAATAGCGCGGATTCAAAAGCCCTGGATTAACACAGAGGTCGGCGCTAAACTAAAGGACAGGACTACCACACAAAGGGCTATTGCAGCCAACCCTGATGCTACGGCCCAAGACAGGATCAAGTACAAGAAGTCCCGCTACGACCTCCGCAGAGTCATCAAATGGGCAAAAGGACAATATAGGAATAAGGTGGAATCATATTCCACAGGCTCCGACGCCCGCCGCATGTGACAGGGGCTACAGTCCATTACAGATCACAGAGGAAGATCCAGCCGTGATCTGCCCAACGATGCCTCTCTAACCAGAGGAACTCAATGCATTTTATGCACGGTTTGACAACAACAACAATATCGAGCCGGGTATGAGGGCCGTCACCGACCCAGAAGGCTGTGTGATCTGGCTCGCCGAGGCCGACGTGAGTACGGTCTTTAATCAGGCCGGAAGGGACTCCTCTTATCGTCTGGATGAATTTATTCTGTGTTGTCTTAAGAATTCAGCCTTCTCTGTGTTGGTCTTGCCAACCCCCATTGTCACACCTCTGAGAAGCAGAGGTTCTGTTGTGATTTTATTATGTAGGTCTGATTGGAGGTTCACTTTACAGTAATACAATTGGTCACCAACTCGGTTTTTGAATCCAAAACAACTCAGATGCTTATAAAAGCTCTTAGATTCATTGTTTTTTTTCTCTTATGTTCCTGTGGTGAGATACCTACACGCTTTCCCTCCCTCTCCCATGAGCCATGGCACAAGCTAATTACTTAGCCTTATTACGAGTCTAATGTGATGTTTATGTAATATACTGTACATACACATATCAGGTTTAACAATAACATCGTGCCAGGTGTGAGGGCCACCACCCGACCCAGAGGCTGACACGATTAAGGCCTTTAAATCAGGTTAACACCCACAAGGCCGTGGCGCCCAACGGTATTCCAGGGCGTGTTCTCAAAGCATGCACAGAACATCTGGCAGGAATATTCACAGTAATTTTCAACCTCTCCTTGTCCTAGTTTGTAATCCCCACGTTTTAAGACGACCACCATCATTCCTGTTCCCAAGAACTCTTAAGGCTTCATGCCACAATGACTACCGCCCTGTAGCGCTCACATCTGTAATCATGAAGTGCTTTGAAAGGCTGGTTATGGCACACAACTCCATCGTCCCAGACACCCTAGACCCACTCCAATATGCATATCGCCCCAACAGAGCCATAGACGACGCAATCACAATTGCACTCCACACTGCCCTCTCCCACCTAGATAAGAGGAATACCTACAGTGGGGAGAACAAGTATTTGATACACTGCCGATTTTGCAGATTTTCCTACTTACAAAGCATGTAGACGTCTGTAATTTTTTATCATAGGTACACTTCAACTGTGAGAGATGGAATCTAAAACAAAAATCCAGAAAATCACAATGTATGTATTTTAAGTAATTAATTTGCATTTTATTGCATGACATAAGTATTTGATCACCTACCAACCAGTAAGAATTCCGGTTCTCACAGACCTGTTAGTTTTTCTTTAAGAAGCCCTCCTGTTCCGTATTGAGGGGAGGATGGATGGGGCCATGTATCGCGAGATCTTGGCCAACAACCACCTTCCCTCAGTAAGAGCATTGAAGATGGGTCGTGGCTGGGTCTTCCAGCATGACAACGACCCGAAACACACAGCCAGGGCAACTAAGGAGTGGCTCCGTAAGAAGCATCTCAAGGTCCTGGAGTGGCCTAGCCAGTCTCCAGACCTGAACCCAATAGAAAATCTTTGGAGGGAGCTGAAAGTCCGTATTGCCCAGCGACAGCCCCGAAACCTGAAGGATCTGGAGAAGGTCTGTATGGAGGAGTGGGCCAAAATACCTGCTGCAGTGTGTGCAAACCTGGTCAAGACCTACAGGAAACGTATGATCTCTGTAATTGCAAACAAAGGTTTCTGTACCAAATATTAAGTTCTGCTTTTCAGATGTATCAAATACTTATGTCATGCAATAAAATGCAAATTAATTACTTAAAAATCATACAATGTGATTTTCTGGATTTTTGTTTTAGATTCCGTCTCTCACAGTTGAAGTGTACCTATGATAAAAATTACAGACCTCTACATGCTTTGTAAGTAGGAAAACCTGCAAAATCGGCAGTGTATCAAATACTTGTTCTCCCCACTGTATGCGAGAAAGCTGTTCATTGACTACAGCTCAGCGTTCAACGCCATTGTCCCCTCTAAGCTCGTCACCAAGCTTAGGACCCCGGGGCTGCGTCACTGCTTGGTATGGCAATAGCACCGCCCTCGATCGTATGGCGCTACAGAGGGTGGTGCGGACAGCCCAGAACCTCACTGGGGCCGAGCTCCCTGCCATCCAGGACCTCTATATCAGGCGGTGTGAAATGAAGGCCCTGAAAATCATTAGACTCCAGCCAAAGACTTATCTATGATTCCGCACGGCAGGCGGTACCTCTGCATCAAGTCTGACACTAACAGGCTCCTGAACAGCTTCTATCCCCAAGACATAATAAGACTGCTCAATAGCTAACAGAACGGCTACACGGACCCTCGTATTTAATTTTTTGCACTGTCTCTGCACTCACAGGGCCCTACACACACTCCACCATTTGCTCACACACATAATGCACATTTATACTGACTCTACACACCCCCACTCACATACAATTATCATATACATTGCTGCTACTCTATCATATATCCTGAATCATTGTCACCTTACCCCTATACATTCCTACCTCCATCTCATTCTAAATATGCTTATCGGTCAATGGGATAATTTGCATAATTTAGTGGAATTCAATTGGCGCTTGTGTATGTTCGAGATATACATACAGTACCAGTCAAAAGTTTAGACACACCTACTCATTCCAGGGTTTTTCCTTTATTTTTACTATTTTCTACATTGTAGAATAACAGTGAAGACATCAAAACTATGAAATAACACATATGGAATCATGTAGTAACCAAAAAAGTGTTACATCCAAATATATTTTATATTTGAGATTCTTCAAAGTAGCCTCCCTTTGCCTTGATGACAGCTTTGCACACTCTTGGCATTCTCTCAACCAGCTTCATGAGGTAGTCACCTGGAATGCATTTCAATTAACAGGTGTGCCGTCTTAAAAGTTAAATTTGTGGAATTTCTTTCCTTAATGCTCTCAACTCTAATCTATAAAACCCTTGAATGAGTAGGTGTGTCCAAACTTTTGGTCAAATCTGTCTGTTTTATAAGCCCAATCATTGACCAATAATTAAATGTGTTAAAAATAGTTTTTTGGGCCATGATTAAAAAGAGCTAGTATTTTTATTTCTCAACTGGTAATTGAAGCTCGCTTCACATTCATCATTCAAATGCATGGCGTCACACACCACTTTGCAATGAGCTGGAGGCAGTATGCATTTTAAAACATACAGTTGAAGTCGGAAGTTTACATACACTTAGGTTGGAGTCATTAAAACTCGTTTTTCAACCACTCCACAAATTTCTTGTTAACAAACTATAGTTTTGGCACGTCGGTTAGGACATCTACTTTATGCATGACACAAGTAATTTTTCCAACAATTGTTTACAGACAGATTATTTCACTGTATCACAATTCCAGCGGGTCAGAAGTTTCCATACGCTTAGTTGACTGTGCCTTTAAACAGCTTGCAAAATTCCACAAAAAGATGTCATGGCTTTAGAAGCTTCTGATAGGCTAATTGACATCATTTGAGTCAATTTGAGGTGTACCTGTGGATGTATTTCAAGGCCTACCTTCAAACTCAGTGCCTCTTTGCTTGACATCATGGAAAAATCAAAAGAAATCAGCCAAGTCAGAAAAAAAAAATGGTAGACCTCCACAAGCCTGGTTCATCCTTGGGAGAAATTTCCAAACGCCTGAAGGTACCACGTTCATCTGTACAAACAATAGTACGCAAGTATAAACACCATGGGACCACGCAGCCGTCATACCGCTCAGGAAGGAGACGCGTTCTGTCTCCTAGAGATGAACGTACTTTGGTGCGAAAAGTGCAAATCAATCCCAGAACAGCAAAGGACCTTGTGAAGATGGAGGAAACAGGTAAAAAGTATCTATATCCACAGTAAAACGAGTACTATAACAACATAACCTGAAAGGCCGCTCAGCAAGGAAGAAGCCACTGCTCCAAAACCGCCATTAAAAAGCCAGACTACGGTTTGCAACTGCACATGGGGACAAAGATCGTACTTTTTGGAGAAATGTCCTCTGGCCTGATGAAACAAAAATAGAACTGTTTGGCCATAATGACCATCGTTATGTTTGGAGGAAAAAGGGGGTACTTGCAAGCCGAAGAACACCATCCCAACCGTGAAGCACAGGGGTGGCAGCATCATGCTGTGGGGGTGCTTTGCTGCAGGAGGGACTGGTGCGCTTCATAAAATAGATTGCATCATGAGGAAGAAAAATTATGTGGATATATTGAAGCAACATCTCAAGACATCAGTCAGGAAGTTAAAGCTTGGTCGCAAATGGGTCTTCCAAATGGACAATGACCCCAAGCATACTTCAAAAGTTGTGGCAAAATGGGTTTAGGACAACAAAGTCAAGGTATTGGAGTGGCCATCACAAAGCCCTGATATCAATCCTATAGAAAATGTGTGGGCAGAATTGAAAAAGCGTGTGCGAGCAAGGAGGCCAACAAACCTGACTCAGTTACACCAGCTCTGTCAGGAGGAACGGGCCAAAATTCACCCAATTTATTGTGGGAAGCTTGTGGAAGGCTACCCAAAACACTTGACCCAAGTTAAACAATTTAAAGGCAATGCTGCCAAATACTAATTGAGTGTATGTAAACTTCTGACCCACTGGGAATGTGATGAAAGAAATAAAAGCTGAAATAAATCTCTACTATTATTCTGACATTTCACATTCTTAAAATAAAGTGGTGATCCTAACTGACCTAAGACAGGGAATTTTTACTAGGATTAAATGTCAGGAATTGTGAAAAACTGAGTTTAAATGTATTTGGCTAAGGCGTATGTAAACTTCCGACTTCAACTGTATAGCTACTTAATTGTTTGAAACCTGAACGTTTTCACTACATATTATGGTTTACCTTGCTTCAAGGTAGCCCAGGCAATATCTATGGAGGCAATTATTATATAAAGACTTCCATACGCCATTGAAACCAGTAGCCTATTTCTCTCATGTTCTATCGGTTTCCAACTTTCTTTCATTGTCCGGTAGCCTAATGGCTTGTGTGTTGCTCTAATGTTAAGAAATAATAGTTTATTAACATTTTAAGGGAAAACGTTCTGATCTGCTGCATCGGATTCATTGCTTTTTAACGTTTTTAAAAATCGCATTGCCTTACAGTATATTTGGAAGCTAGGCCTACAGTCAGAAGGAAAGGCAGCGCACTATTTGGGCTCGTGCGGCAAATACCAAATAGATGATTGTTGAGTTGCGACAGTAGAAGCCCAGCCAGGCATATCGCAGTATTTCAAAATAGAATCACGGGAAAACAGGTTTGGAAAGCAAATGGCTATTGCTGTAAAGACAAGACAAATGTATTTTTATGTTATCAAAATTCTCAACATAATTGAGCGAACAGTACAGTCGTTGTCAAAAGTTTTGAGAATGACAAGTATTGGTCTCCACAAAGTTTTGCTGCTTCAGTGTTTTTAGATATTTTTGTCAGATGTTACTATGGTATACTGAAGTATAATTACAAGCATTCCATAAGTGTCAAAGGCTTTTATTGACAATTACATTCAATTTATGTAAAGAGTCAATATTTGCGGTGTTGACCCTCTGCAATTCGCCCTAGCATGCTGTCAATTAACTTCTGGGCCACATCCTGACTGATGGCAGCCCATTCTTGCATAATCAATGTTTGTCAGAATTTGTGGATTTTTGTTTGTCCACCCGCCTCTTGAGGATCGACCACAAGTTCTCAATGGGATTAAGGTCTGGGGAGTTTCCTGGCCATGACCCAAAATGTCGATGTTTTGTTCCCCGAGCCACTTAGTTATCACTTTTGCCTTATGGCAAGGTGCTCCATCATGCTGGAAAAGGCATTGGTCGTCACCAAACTGTTCTTGGATGATTGGGAGAAGTTGCTCTCGGAGGATGTGTTGGTACCATTCTTTATTCATGGCTGTGTTCTTAGGCAAAATTGTGAGTGAGCCCACTCCCTTGGCTGAGAAGCAACCCCACACATGAATGGTCTCAGGATGCTTTACTGTTGGCATGACACAGGACTGATGGTAGCGCTCACCTTTTCTTCTCCGGACAAGGTGTTTTCCGGATGGCCCAAACAATCGGAAAGGGGATTCATCAGAGAAAATGACTTTACCCCAGTCCTCAGCAGTCCAATCCCTGTACCTTTTGCAGAATATCAGTCTGTCCCTGATGTTTTTCCTGGAGAGAAGTGGCTTTTTTGCTGCCCTTCTTGACACCAGGCCATCCTCCAAAAGTCTTTGCCTCACTGTGCGTGCAGATGCACTCACACCTGCCTGCTGCCATTCCTGAGCAAGCGCTGCACTGGTGGTGCCCCGATACCGCAGCTGAATCAACTTTAGGAGACGGTCCTGGCGCTTGCTGGACTTTCTTGGGCGCCCTGACGCCTTCTTTACAACAATTGAACCTCTCTCCTTGAAGTTCTTGACGATCCGATAAATGGTTGATTTAGGTGCAATCTTACTAGCAGCAATATCCTTGCCTGTGAAGCCCTTTTTGTGCAAAGCAATGATGACGGGCATGTGTTTCCTTTCAGGTAACCATGGTTAACAGAGGAAGAACAATGATTTCAAGCACCACCCTCCTTTTAAAGCTTCCAGTCTGTTATTCTAACTCAATCAGCATGACAGAGTGATATCCAGCCTTGTCCTCATCAACACTCTCACCTGTGTTAACAAGACAATCACTGACATGATGGCAGCTGGTCCTTTTGTGGCAGGGCTGAAATGCAGTGGAAATGTTTTTTGGGGAGTAAATTCATTTTCATGGCAAAGAGGGACTTTGCAATTTATTGCAATTCATCTGATCACTCTTCATGACATTCTGGAGTATATGCAAATTGCAAATCATCAACAATGAGGCAGCGAACTTCGTGGAGACCAATACTTGTGTCATTCTCAAAACGTTTGACCACGACTGCAGGCCTATAGCCAAACCTATTGGGCACCAGAGGAGAGCATCAGCCGTATCCCCGCTGAGTACGCACAGCGCATATTCACTATCATTGTTGGGTCAGTGCCACTTAAGTTTGTTTTTGGACAATGTCCTCCTCCAGTTGAGATGGACGTCATGTTCCATTTGCTTCTCACAGGACTATTATTATATGGACAATGTTGTTTTTATCGATTGTTTGTCAGGTGTCAGCAAAGTAGGCTACCCTGTAATTTCTTGTATCAAAAAAGATTGCTAATGTCTCCAGTCATATAAAGTGTAGTAGAATTGCATGAAATGTGTTTTTTTCCCCATGCAAAGAAAGAAGAAACGTATCTGATATAGCCCAGGCCTCTACACTAGAAGCGCTCAACCATGCAATGCATTTTGGTCAGGTACATTTCTCAAAATGTTTCCGGTCCTGCCAGGCGATGGCGGCGTATGTGTACCTGATGTTCCGGTCCTGGCAGGCGATGGCTGTGTGGGTGCGAGTAGCGTCCAGGTCCATATCGTACAGAGTGGTCTTCTCTACTACGTGGTGACTGCGGGCAAAGTTCAGCCCCTCCGACGACTGGAGGGGGGGGGGGGGAGACAGAGGTGAGTTAATGCTGCAATTCAAACTTAAATGCATTTTTTACACATTTTAATTTGACCATTTATTATATGGTGAGTGGATATATGGTAAATAGAGGTTCACCTGTTCAGCGGTGCGGAAGTAGATGCTCTTATCAGCACCACAGCTCACCATAAGAACTTCTGGGCTCACACCTACAACACACAGAAAAACAGGCAGAGACAAACTACTAGTTAGCACTTTCTCTTTTCTTTTGTGTGTGTCCTCCGTGTGTGTGTGTCCTCCATGTGTGTGTGTGTGTGTGTGTCCACCGTGTGTGTGTGTGTCCTCTGTGTGTGTGTGTGTGTGTCCACCGTGTGTGTCCTCCGTGTGTGTGTGTCCACCGTGTGTGTGTGTGTGTGTGTCCACCGTGTGTGTGTCCACCGTGTGTGTGTCCACCGTGTGTGTGTGTCCACCGTGTGTGTGTGTGTGTGTGTGTGTGTGTGTCCACCGTGTGTGTCCGTGTGTGTGTCCTCCGTGTGTGTGTGTGTGTGTGTCCACCGTGTGTGTGTGTGTGTGTCCACCGTGTGTGTGTGTCCACCGTGTGTGTGTGTCCACCGTGTGTGTGTCCACCGTGTGTGTGTGTGTGTGTGTGTCCACCGCGTGTGTGTGTGTGTGTGTGTGTCCATGTGTGTCCTCCGTGTACCAGTGAACTTGATAGCAGTGATGGAGGCTGAGTGGTCATAGACAGTCTGTTCCAGGCTGTAGCTCCTCTCCATGTTGAAGACGTGGATCAGACGGTCTCGACTCGCCGACGCCAGCAGGTGCAGACCTGAAACGCAAAACACACTCACCGTAAAAACACAAACCACGTTTCCATCCACAGTCACACCGTATAAAAAAAAAAAAAGCTATGACAGCTGTGATGGAAACAGAAAGTGTCGGTCCAATTTTATAAACGCAGACAGATCATTTGTTTGTTCGACATGCGGGGTCTTTGTGTCGGTAAAATTATTTATGCGGGAAATGGCGCTGGAAATGCCTTTATGCACAGATATTGATATAATAACCATCATATTGAAGTACATTTGGAGTCACGGGATGATATGGTGTGTGGTCCTCCCACTACAACTCTGGAAACACGGGCAGTTTATTAGGCTACTGATTAAATAAATTGATGAACTTCATAAGGTGGTGAAAGTGCACTGTGATCTTGATGCTCCTAAGAGGGTCTTATCCTGGTGACATGATGATCGATGCTTGACTGCCGTTTTGACAAATACAAATATTCTCGCTCTTGTCCATAATAATCTCATCATGTAGACTAGTTTACCTGCACTGTATCTGCCAGCGGTTGGCTGGAGCCAAGACCAGAGTAGGAACATCTGCTATTCAACGCAACAGTTTGTGACAAAACGGCATCCTTTTTGTCCACGGCAAACCACGCCCACGAGAAACCTAGCAACATTCCAAACCGCGCTGATTGGTCAGAGTTCGGTCACCAAGGACACTCTGGAATCGCTTCATATGAAATGGAAAAACACTATTGACTGAAGTGACCAATGAGAACGTTTCTCCTGACCATGTGATATGACATGGAGAAACTGGCCAGAGTGTCTTCCTGGTCATGTGCTAGATTGAAGATAAGGTTAAGACAAAAAGGTTCTAATATCCCAGAATTCTAAACTAAGGGACCAGCTATGCTAGTTAGCCATGACGCTGGGCCCATGAATCTGTATTTTAGAAAGCATTACTTCTCCTAACCTTGGTCTCTTCAACCTTGAGGTAGTCAGGAAAAACTCCTGGTCCTGAACCATGCAGGTGAAATTCAAGGCTCCGTCCTGACCAGTCGCAGTAGGAAAGAACTCGAGACACTCCCCCGTCTCTGTAGGGGAGGACTCCCCCGTCTCTGTAGGGGAGGACTCCCCCGTCTCTGTAGGGGAGGACTCCCCCGTCTCTGTAGGGGAGGACTCCCCCGTCTCTGTAGGGGAGGACTCCCCCGTCTCTGTAGGGGAGGACTCCCCCGTCTCTGTAGGGGAGGACTCCCCCGTCTCTGTAGGGGAGGACTCCCCCGTCTCTGTAGGGGAGGACTCCCCCGTCTCTGTAGGGGAGGACTCCCCCGTCTCTGTAGGGGAGGACTCCCCCTGTCTCTGTAGGGGAGGACTCCCCCGTCTCTGTAGGGGAGGACTCACCCGTCTCTGTAGGGGAGGACTCCCCCGTCTCTGTAGGGGGAGGACTCCCCCGTCTCTGTAGGGGAGGACTCCCCCGTCTCTGTAGGGGGAGGACTCCCCCGTCTCTGTAGGGGGAGGACTCCCCCGTCTCTGTAGGGGAGGACTCCCCAGTCTCTGTAGGGGAGGACTCACCTGTCTCTGTAGGGGAGAACTCCAGACACAGCACCTCAGAGTCGTGGGCTTCGATCTTCTGCAGCTGATCCATGAACTGTAGACCAAATATACTGGGGACAGGAAAAGGCATGACATCTTAGTTTATGTGGTCATGTTGACTGTGTGTGTGTGTGTGTGTGTGTATGTATGTATGTGTGCGCGCTTACTGTACGTTTCCGTTGCGGTCCCCAGCTGCCAGGTGTTGTCCATCAGGACTGATGCCCAGGACTCGGATCCCTGACTTAGCATCCATCCCGGCCCCCTCTCCTCTCTCCCCCTCCGTCTGAAGGTGCTGGGTGTCCTCCCCCACATAAACAATCCTCAACAGATCCTGGACCAGCACACAGACAGACAGGGACAGTCAGACCGAGTTTTCAGAATAAAACCTTTATATCTGTGGGCAGTAATTTGTAAACCAAGACTCTGAATGAACAACGCTACGGCATTGGCAGGTTGCAGTGAGACTCACCTGGCTGTAGAGGTTACGGTGGCAGCTGGTTCCCTGCCCCTGCACCAGCCCCGGGTCGCTGTGCCACAGCCGGATGGTGTTGTCTGAAGAGCAGGTGAGGAAGGATCCGGGGGGCAGACAGGAGCGGGACAGATCCATATCAGGGTATGTCTGAAAACAAAAACACAGTAAATATGCTAAGGAAAGCGAAGCAGCATTTTCCAGGAAGTAGCCTGGCAAGTTTAGAACTTTTGTAAATGGGCAGAAACGTAGCGCAATTGTCTCCATCCATCCGTCCGTCCGTCCATCCGTCCATCCATCCACCCACCCATCCATCCGTCCATCCATCCATCCGTCCGTCCGTCCATCCGTCCATCCATCCATCCACCCATCCATCCCCCCATCCATCCATCCGTCCATCCGTCCATCCGTCCATCCGTCCATCCATCCATCCATCCATCCACCCATCCATCCATCCACCCATCCATCCATCCATCCATCCATCCATCCATCCATCCATCCGTCCGTCCATCCGTCCATCCATCCATCCGTCCCCATATGATACAGAAAATACCGGTGTAGCTGAGATATGCCTGAGGCTACACACACCTCTAGACTCCAGACACAGCCGCTGTGGTAGAGGGCAGAGTAGACCTTCCCAACGTTCCTGATGTCCCGGACATCCCAGACATACACACTGTGGTCGTTGTATACACAGGTCAGGTGACGGGTTACAGGGTCAAAGGTCAGGGCTAGGGTGTCTGGGTACTCTGCCTTGGGGTTGGCAACAAACAGATGCCTGTATGGAGTCAGGAGAATCAGGAAAAACCACAATACATTATTCTAATCCAATCTAAAAGCAGAACAATATCATCATGCTTCTCCGGTGTTGTTCTAAGAGACAGTTGTTCTAAGAGACAGTTTATGCTTGATCTGAAAATGTGGGTCGGGACTCCGTATGGAGGGTGTGACGCAATTGTGGAGTCTCCGGAGGCATGCAGAAGCCAAATTGAGCTCTGTACCACGTCTCTGTGAGCCTCCGGAATGTTTCAACAATGCAGAGGGCTCCGTATAGCTCCACATTGACATGATTGGTTGATGGTAGGTGAGGGGGCGGGAGGTCCTGTATAAGCACAAACTCACTTCCTTGACAACTTCCTTAACAACAGCTCTGCGCTGCCCCACGAAGCAGAGGCCGTATCGCCGTAAATGCTTCACGGTCAATGCAGACTTCAGATTGACCATGCAGCACCTTTCATTCTTAACTGGCTCCAGGTGTCCTGACACGGACACTGTTGTTCCAACTCTTAACTGGCTCCAGGTGTCCTGACACGGACACTGTTGTTCCAACTCTTAACTGGCTCCAGGTGTCCTGACACGGACACTGTTGTTCCAACTCTTAACTGGCTCCAGGTGTCCTGACACGGACACTGTTGTTCCAACTCTTAACTGGCTCCAGGCACTGAAGCATCCACTGTTCATATGACTACCTCAGTATACAGAGCTTCAGTTTCTGGGCACATGTTCACCCGACCTCAGGAGTAATGTGGAGTATCACTGGGACTAATGTATCTTCCTGTGTGTTACTTGAGCATCTCTTTTAACCTCCTCTGTCGGTTTCTCTTTCTGTGTGATACATAAAAAAAACACCATATCACTATGTAACGTGCTGCTACCAAATTGCCCATCAGACAATCCATTACCCTGGCTGAAGGCCCTGTGTGATGTCCACTCCCAGGCAGTGTGGCCGGTGCAGGGTGGTGATGTAATGAAGGTTCTGGGGGCTGAAGACTCGGACGGTGCCATCTGCACAGCCACAGAAGATCAACACTTCGTTCACCGACAGACAGCGAGCAGAGGTGGTCTGGAGAGAGAGAAGGGAGGGTTAGACAGAGGTGGTCTGGAGCGAGAGAAGGGTTAGACAGAGGTGGTCTGGAGAGAGAGAAGGGAGGGTTAGACAGAGGTGGTCTGGAGAGAGAGAAGGGAGGGTTAGACAGAGGTGGTCTGGAGAGAGAGAAGGGAGGGTTAGACAGAGGTGGTCTGGAGCGAGAGAAGGGTTAGACACAGGTGGTCTGAAGAGAGAGAAGGGAGGGTTAGACAGAGGTGGTCTGAAGAGAGAGAAGGGTTAGACTGAGGTGGTCTGAAGAGAGAGAGGGGTTACAGAGGTGGTCTGAAGAGAGAGAAGGGTTAGACAGAGGTGGTCTGGAGGGAGAGAGAGAAGGGAGGGTTAGACTGAGGTGGTCTGAAGAGAGAGAGGGGTTACAGAGGTGGTCTGAAGAGAGAGAAGGGAGGGTTAGACAGAGGTGGTCTGGAGAGAGAGAAGGGAGGGTTAGACAGAGGTGGTCTGGAGCGAGAGAAGGGTTAGACAGAGGTGGTCTGGAGAGAGAGAGAAGGGAGGGTTAGACAGAGGTGGTCTGGAGAGAGAGAAGGGAGGGTTAGACAGAGGTGGTCTGAAGAGAGAGAAGGGAGGGTTAGACAGAGGTGGTCTGAAGAGAGAGAAGGGTTAGACTGAGGTGGTCTGAAGAGAGAGAGGGGTTACAGAGGTGGTCTGAAGAGAGAGAAGGGTTAGACAGAGGTGGTCTGGAGGGAGAGAGAGAAGGGAGGGTTAGACAGAGGTGGTCTGGAGGGAGAGAGAGAAGGGAGGGTTAGACTGAGGTGGTCTGAAGAGAGAGAGGGGTTACAGAGGTGGTCTGAAGAGAGAGAAGGGTTAGACAGAGGTGGTCTGGAGGGAGAGAGAGAAGGGAGGGTTAGACAGAGGTGGTCTGAAGAGAGAGAGAAGGGAGGGTTAGACAGAGGTGGTCTGAAGAGAGAGAAGGGTTAGACAGAGGTGGTCTGGAGAGAGAGAAGGGTTAGACACAGGTGGTCTGGAGGGAGAGAGAGAAGGGAGGGTTAGACAGAGGTGGTCTGAAGAGAGAGAGAAGGGAGGGTTAGACAGAGGTGGTCTGAAGAGAGAGAGAAGGGAGGGTTAGACAGAGGTGGTCTGAAGAGAGAGAAGGGTTAGACAGAGGTGGTCTGGAGAGAGAGAGAAGGGAGGGTTAGACAGAGGTGGTCTGAAGAGAGAGAAGGGTTAGACAGAGGTGGTCTGAAGAGAGAGAGAAGGGAGGGTTAAACAGAGGTGGTCTGAAGAGAGAGAAGGGTTAGACAGAGGTGGTCTGGGTTAGGGCTAGGGTTCGTTAGGGTCAGGGTTCGTTAGGGTCAGGGTTCGTTAGGGTCATCCTGACCTTGAGGTCCACCCAGGCATCCAGCATCCTCCTGCTGTTGAACTGACACAGCAGGCCAGAGGAAGTGATGCAATAGGTGCTGCTGGCCATGTTGCCCCGCCCACACGACAGACCACAGAACATGCTGTTCCTCTGTTCCCCTAGCAAGCCTGATCGGCCAATCAGAGGCACCGTGCTGTTCACCTAGGGGGAGGAGCCATAGTAAACATCCAATCAAACCATGACTCAGAATCAACCCTTTACTCAGACACACTTGTATATATCTAAAAACAATGGATGGAGCACAAACAGTATCGCATATAAAACACTTAATAATTAAAATGTCCTGACCCGTCTCTCTTTAGAGGCGTCTAGGTACCAGAACTTGACGTGTCGGTTTCCTGCTGTGACAAAGTAGCTGTTGTCTTCAGAGAAAGAGACGGACAGAACTCTGCTAGACACCTTGTTAGACGCTATCACCGTCCCCTTCTACAAACACAGGAGAAGAGGGTTTAGAAATCGTATTTTCAGTTTCACTTAGCTTGGGTTATTTTAGATAACACAGGGATTTCAGTGGCCTCTAGTGGAAGGCCTTTGACCAGACTGCTGTCAGAAGTGATAAGAGATTGAAGGATGTTGTTGTGCAGGGCAGAATGTGTGAACTAACACTACTCAGTCAGTCTGAACACCCTTCAGCAAGTTAGCAGACCGATAGAATGACGGGACATAAAGGTACAGGCTCTGGGATTCCCTGCCTCTCCCAAGAAGCCCAGCCTTACCCTAACCCCAGCACTATCCTCCAGGCTGCAGCCCAGCCATACCCTAACCCCAGCACTATCCTCCAGGCTGCAGCCATACCCTAACCCCAGCACTATCCTCCAGGCTGCAGCCATACCCTAACCCCAGCACTATCCTCCAGGCTGCAGCCCAGCCATACCCTAACCCCAGCACTATCCTCCAGGCTGCAGCCCAGCCATACCCTAACCCCAGCACTATCCTCCAGGCTGCAGCCACAGCCCAGCCATACCCTAACCCCAGCACTATCCTCCAGGCTGCAGCCATACCCTAACCCCAGCACTATCCTCCAGGCTGCAGCCATACCCTAACCCCAGCACTATCCTCCAGGCTGCAGCCATACCCTAACCCCAGCACTATCCTCCAGGCTGCAGCCACAGCCATACCCTAACCCCAGCACTATCCTCCAGGCTGCAGCCACAGCCCAGCCATACCCTAACCCCAGCACTATCCTCCAGGCTGCAGCCATACCCTAACCCCAGCACTATCCTCCAGCCACAGCCCAGCCATACCCTAACCCCAGCACTATCCTCCAGGCTGCAGCCATACCCTAACCCCAGCACTATCCTCCAGGCTGCAGCCATACCCTAACCCCAGCACTATCCTCCAGGCTGCAGCCATACCCTAACCCCAGCACTATCCTCCAGGCTGCAGCCATACCCTAACCCCAGTACTATCTTCCAGGCTGCAGCCACAGCCATACCCTAACCCCAGCACTATCCTCCAGGCTGCAGCCACAGCCAAGCCATACCCTAACCCCAGTACTATCCTCCAGGCTGCAGCCATACCCTAACCCCAGTACTATCCTCCAGCCACAGCCCAGCCATACCCTAACCCCAGCACTATCCTCCAGGCTGCAGCCACAGCCCAGCCATACCCTAACCCCAGCACTATCCTCCAGGCTGCAGCCATACCCTAACCCCAGCACTATCCTCCAGGCTGCAGCCATACCCTAACCCCAGCACTATCCTCCAGGCTGCAGCCATACCCTAACCCCAGCACTATCTTCCAGGCTGCAGCCACAGCCCAGCCATACCCTAACCCCAGCACTATCCTCCAGGCTGCAGCCATACCCTAACCCCAGCACTATCCTCCAGGCTGCAGCCATACCCTAACCCCAGCACTATCCTCCAGGCTGCAGCCATACCCTAACCCCAGCACTATCCTCCAGGCTGCAGCCTTACCCTAACCCCAGCACTATCCTCCAGGCTGCAGCCATACCCCAGCCATACCCTAACCCCAGCACTATCCTCCAGGCTGCAGCCATACCCTAACCCCAGCACTATCCTCCAGGCTGCAGCCACAGCCAAGCCATACCCTAACCCCAGCACTATCCTCCAGGCTGCAGCCATACCCTAACCCCAGCACTATCCTCCAGGCTGCAGCCATACCCTAACCCCAGCACTATCCTCCAGGCTGCAGCCATACCCTAACCCCAGCACTATCCTCCAGGCTGCAGCCATACCCTAACCCCAGCACTATCCTCCAGGCTGCAGCCTTACCCTAACCCCAGCACTATCCTCCAGGCTGCAGCCCAGCCATACCCTAACCCCAGCACTATCCTCCAGGCTGCAGCCCAGCCATACCCTAACCCCAGCACTATCCTCCAGGCTGCAGCCACAGCCCAGCCATACCCTAACCCCAGCACTATCCTCCAGGCTGCAGCCATACCCTAACCCCAGCACTATCCTCCAGGCTGCAGCCATACCCTAACCCCAGCACTATCCTCCAGGCTGCAGCCATACCCTAACCCCAGCACTATCCTCCAGGCTGCAGCCACAGCCATACCCTAACCCCAGCACTATCCTCCAGGCTGCAGCCACAGCCCAGCCATACCCTAACCCCAGCACTATCCTCCAGGCTGCAGCCATACCCTAACCCCAGCACTATCCTCCAGCCACAGCCCAGCCATACCCTAACCCCAGCACTATCCTCCAGGCTGCAGCCATACCCTAACCCCAGCACTATCCTCCAGGCTGCAGCCATACCCTAACCCCAGCACTATCCTCCAGGCTGCAGCCATACCCTAACCCCAGCACTATCCTCCAGGCTGCAGCCATACCCTAACCCCAGTACTATCTTCCAGGCTGCAGCCACAGCCATACCCTAACCCCAGCACTATCCTCCAGGCTGCAGCCACAGCCAAGCCATACCCTAACCCCAGTACTATCCTCCAGGCTGCAGCCATACCCTAACCCCAGTACTATCCTCCAGCCACAGCCCAGCCATACCCTAACCCCAGCACTATCCTCCAGGCTGCAGCCACAGCCCAGCCATACCCTAACCCCAGCACTATCCTCCAGGCTGCAGCCATACCCTAACCCCAGCACTATCCTCCAGGCTGCAGCCATACCCTAACCCCAGCACTATCCTCCAGGCTGCAGCCATACCCTAACCCCAGCACTATCTTCCAGGCTGCAGCCACAGCCCAGCCATACCCTAACCCCAGCACTATCCTCCAGGCTGCAGCCATACCCTAACCCCAGCACTATCCTCCAGGCTGCAGCCATACCCTAACCCCAGCACTATCCTCCAGGCTGCAGCCATACCCTAACCCCAGCACTATCCTCCAGGCTGCAGCCTTACCCTAACCCCAGCACTATCCTCCAGGCTGCAGCCATACCCCAGCCATACCCTAACCCCAGCACTATCCTCCAGGCTGCAGCCATACCCTAACCCCAGCACTATCCTCCAGGCTGCAGCCACAGCCAAGCCATACCCTAACCCCAGCACTATCCTCCAGGCTGCAGCCATACCCTAACCCCAGCACTATCCTCCAGGCTGCAGCCATACCCTAACCCCAGCACTATCCTCCAGGCTGCAGCCATACCCTAACCCCAGCACTATCCTCCAGGCTGCAGCCATACCCTAACCCCAGCACTATCCTCCAGGCTGCAGCCTTACCCTAACCCCAGCACTATCCTCCAGGCTGCAGCCATACCCCAGCCATACCCTAACCCCAGCACTATCCTCCAGGCTGCAGCCATACCCTAACCCCAGTACTATCCTCCAGGCTGCAGCCATACCCTAACCCCAGCACTATCCTCCAGGCTGCAGCCACAGCCAAGCCATACCCTAACCCCAGCACTATCCTCCAGGCTGCAGCCATACCCTAACCCCAGCACTATCCTCCAGCCACAGCCCAGCCATACCCTAACCCCAGCACTATCCTCCAGGCTGCAGCCATACCCTAACCCCAGCACTATCCTCCAGGCTGCAGCCATACCCTAACCCCAGCACTATCCTCCAGGCTGCAGCCATACCCTAACCCCAGTACTATCTTCCAGGCTGCAGCCACAGCCATACCCTAACCCCAGCACTATCCTCCAGGCTGCAGCCATACCCTAACCCCAGCACTATCCTCCAGGCTGCAGCCATACCCTAACCCCAGCACTATCCTCCAGGCTGCAGCCATACCCTAACCCCAGCACTATCTTCCAGGCTGCAGCCACAGCCCAGCCATACCCTAACCCCAGCACTATCCTCCAGGCTGCAGCCATACCCTAACCCCAGCACTATCCTCCAGGCTGCAGCCATACCCTAACCCCAGCACTATCCTCCAGGCTGCAGCCATACCCTAACCCCAGCACTATCCTCCAGGCTGCAGCCTTACCCTAACCCCAGCACTATCCTCCAGGCTGCAGCCATACCCCAGCCATACCCTAACCCCAGCACTATCCTCCAGGCTGCAGCCATACCCTAACCCCAGCACTATCCTCCAGGCTGCAGCCTTACCCTAACCCCAGCACTATCCTCCAGGCTGCAGCCATACCCCAGCCATACCCTAACCCCAGCACTATCCTCCAGGCTGCAGCCATACCCTAACCCCAGCACTATCCTCCAGGCTGCAGCCACAGCCAAGCCATACCCTAACCCCAGCACTATCCTCCAGGCTGCAGCCATACCCTAACCCCAGCACTATCCTCCAGGCTGCAGCCATACCCTAACCCCAGCACTATCCTCCAGGCTGCAGCCATACCCTAACCCCAGCACTATCCTCCAGGCTGCAGCCATACCCTAACCCCAGCACTATCCTCCAGGCTGCAGCCTTACCCTAACCCCAGCACTATCCTCCAGGCTGCAGCCATACCCCAGCCATACCCTAACCCCAGCACTATCCTCCAGGCTGCAGCCATACCCTAACCCCAGTACTATCCTCCAGGCTGCAGCCATACCCTAACCCCAGCACTATCCTCCAGGCTGCAGCCACAGCCAAGCCATACCCTAACCCCAGCCATACCCAGCCAGCAGAGTAGACATCCTGGGACTCCATATTTCAGCAGTTGCCTGGTGCAATGGAGCCAACGTAATGGATCCGAAAAAATGCAACTCTGCACCTCCAGACAGGCTCAAGTCTCTGAAAGAAAACAAACACTATTTGAACCCAGGTCTTCTTTACTCACCCTCCACTCCCAGACGCTGACGGTCATGTCGTGCTGGTAGCCTACAGACACGATGTAGCTGCTGTTGGTGGAGAAGGCCACACAGGCCACCCCGTACTTATGGCACTGCACCTCCGCCACCTGGGCCCGCTCTGCCACGTCCCACACCCGCACACACGGCATGTGACCACTCTGCAGAGACAGAAACACCGGGTCAATGAGTGGAGCAGAACCGAAGGGACAGCCAGGGGGGGGGGTGAAGCTGAATGCCACGGCAACTGGTCTGACAGTTGATGGAGCTGAAAACCAGAGCATTTGAGAAACTGTTGAGTGGCAACAATTAACCTCCAAAATAAGAAAAGGTAAAGTTAAGTCAACATTCAGGGTTAAAAGCGTTGGTGCCAGTAACCAAAGGTTCGCTGGTTCAAATCCCTGAGCCGACTACGTGAAAAATCTGTCGATGTGCCCTTGAGCAAGGCACTTAACCCCAATTGCTCCTGTAAGTCGTTCTGGATAAGAGCGTCTGTTAAATTATTTAAATGTTCAAATGAACCTTTGTCAAAGAACGGGGGAGGAATGTAGAGCAGATCAGAGAAGTTTAGAGCTTGGAGTATATTACACTAGGAAGTGAGGCCTGGCCCAGCCTAATCATAGCTCAACAAGGAGCAGTACATCTTTGTTGCAAAAACAAACTAAAAATAGATTTTTACTACTACAGGACTGAGGAACAGGCCGGGCCATGACAAAAGACCTGCCTCAGATATTAATAATTGTTCCTTTAAAATGGTGAAATATGGAAAAACCGCTCCGCCATTTCCTGGTTGCTAAAATTCTAAAACTTAAGGGAAGCACATAGAACAGAATTTGGGTCGGGTTGTCTAAAAAGATCAAAAGCAGCTTTAAGAACTGTCTCATATTAATATGGTTCCTTTAAAAGGACAATTCCGCCACTTTATAACAAGTTCTTATGCTGTTAGTATACACAGTGTACAAAACATTAAGAACAACTGCTCTTTCCATGACAGACTGACCAGGTGAACCAAGGTGAAAGCTATGATCCCTTATCCACTTCAATCAGTGTAGATGAAGGGGAGGCGACAGGTTTAATAAGGATTTTCTAAGACTTAAAATAATTGAGACATGGATTGTGTATGTGTGCCATTCAGAGGGCGAAACAAAGGATTGAAGTGCCTTTGAACGGGATATGTTAGTAGGTGCCAGGCGCACCGGTTTGAGTGTGTCAAGAACTGCAACGCTGCTGGGCTTCACGCATTACAGTTTCCTGGTGAGTATCAAGAATGGTCCACCACCCAAAGGAAATCCAGCCAACTTGACACAACTGTGGGAAGCATTGGGAGTCAACATGGGGCCAGCATCCCTGTGGAAACGCTTTCAACAAATTGTATTCCATGCCCCGACGAATTGAGGCTGAATGTGTTCCTAATGTTTCGAACACTCAGTGTATATGCACTACTGTAAGATTTGATACACATTGATGTTATTGTTGTTAGTCATACATTCTTTGTTTTTGTCATTTTGAAGCCTCTGTATTGCCCTCGTCTACAGCATACTCTCCCAATGCTGTCCCTAGTTCGCCTGCAGTTAGCTTAGCTAGCCCTCGTCTACAGCATACTCTCCCAGTGCTGTCCCTAGTTCGCCTGCAGTTAGCTTAGCTAGCCCTCGTCTACAGCATACTCTCCCAGTGCTGTCCCTAGTTCGCCTGCAGTTAGCTTAGCTAGCCCTCGTCTACAGCATACTCTCCCAGTGCTGTCCCTAGTTCGCCTGCAGTTAGCTTAGCTAGCCCTCGTCTACAGCATACTCTCCCAGTGCTGTCCCTAGTTCGCCTGCAGTTAGCTTAGCTAGCCCTCGTCTACAGCATACTCTCCCAGTGCTGTCCCTAGTTCGCCTGCAGTTAGCTTAGCTAGCCCTCGTCTACAGCATACTCTCCCAGTGCTGTCCCTAGTTCGCCTGCAGTTAGCTTAGCTAGCCCTCGTCTACAGCATACTCTCCCAGTGCTGTCCCTAGTTCGCCTGCAGTTAGCTTAGCTAGCTGGCTATCAAGCCCAGACAAAGCTTAGTCTAAATATATTATTTACGTCATAAGTTATGGAGGGCATTTCACATTACTTTTGGGTTGTAAATGTATTATAATGCTGAATACATGTTCATGCCAGGGTGGTGAAAGTGCACGGTGATGAGCTGGACGCTCCTTTCAATAAGTACCAAGGGTCTTCTGATTCTGGTGACATGTTCGATGCTCGACTGCCGTTTGACAAATACAAATATTCTCGCTCTTATCCATAATAATCTCATCACGTAGACTAGTTTACCTGCACTCCCAAGACTGTTGATATTTAACGCAACAGTTTGTGACAAAACTATCGGTAGAGTTGAAAACTTTAGATGTTTTATTCGGTACATAAAAACGTAAGCCAAAACGCACACTGTGCACAACGTCTTCATACACTAACCATAACACCGTTACTGTATATGTACAGTTGAAGTCGGAGGTTTACGTACACTTAGGTTGGAGTCATTAAAACTTGTTTTTCAACCACTCCACTAATTTCTTGTTAACAAACTATAGTTTTGGCAAGTCGGTTAGGACATCTACTTTGTGCATGACACAAGTAATTTTTCCAACAATTGTTTACAGACAGATTATTTCACTTATAATTCACTGTATCACAATTCCAGTGGGTCAGAAGTTTACATACACTAAGTTGACTGTGCCTTTAAACAGCTTGGAAAATTCCAGAAAATTATGTCATGGCTTTAGAAGCTTCTGATAGGCTAATTGACATTATTTTAGTCAATTGGAGGTGTACCTGTGGATGTTTTTCAAGGCCTACCTTCAAACTCAGTGCCTCTTTGCTTGACATCATGGGAAAATCAAAAGAAATCAGCCAAGACCTCAGGAAAGAAATTGTAGACCTCCACAAGTCTGGTTCATCCTTGGGAGCAATTTTCAAATGCCTGAAGGTTCCAAGTTCATCTGTACAAACAATAGTACGCAAGCATAAACACCATGGGACCACGCAGCCGTCATACCACTCAGGAAGGAGACGCGTTCTGTCTCCTAGAGATGAACGTACTTTGGTGTGAAAAGTGCAAATCAATCCCAGAACAGCAGCAAAGTACCTTGTGAAGATGCTGGAGGAAACAGGTACAAAATTATCTATATCCACAGTAAAACGAGTCCTATATCGACATAACCTGAAAGGCTGCTCAGCAAGGAAGAAGCCACTGCTCCAAAACCACCATAAAAAAGCCAGACTATGGTTTGCAACTGCACATGGGGACAAAGATTGTACTTTTTGGAGAAATGTCCTCTGGTCTGATGAATCAAAAATAGAACTGTTTGGCCATAATGACCATCGTTATGTTTGGAGGAAAAAGGGGGTGCTTGCAAGCCAAAGAACACCATCCCAACTGTGAAGCACAGGGGTGGCAGCATCATGCTGTGGGGGTGCTTTGCTGCAGGAGGGACTGGTGCACTTCACAAAATAGATGGCATCATGAGGAAGGAATATTATGTGGATATATTGAAGCAACATCTCAAGACATCAGTCAGGAAGTTAAAGCTTGGTCGCAAATGGTTCTTCCAAATGGACAATGACCCCAAGCATATTTCCAAAGTTGTGGCAAAATGGCTTAAGGACAACAAAGTCAACGTATTGGAGTGGCCATCACAAAGCCCTAACCTCAATCCTCCTATACATTTTGGCCAGAACTGAAAACATTTGACCCAAGTTAAACAATTGCAAGGCAATGCTACCAAATACTAATTGAGTGTATGTAAACTCCTGACCCACTGGGAATGTGATGAAAGAAATAAAAGCTGAAATAAAATCACTCTCTACTATTATTCTGACATTTCACATTCTTAAAATAAAGTGGTGATCCTAACTGACCTAAGACAGGGCATTTTTACTAGGATTAAAATGTCAGGAATTGTGAAAAACTGAGTTTAAATGTATTTGGCTAAGGTGTAAGTAAACTTCCGACTTCAACTGTAGTTAGCATGCTAGCTAGCCCGTCTGCTAACGTTACATCCAAAATAGTGTTTGCAACAATAACATCTTTGGTGATAACATTAGCAATGCTAGCTAGCTAAGTAACTAAACCGGCTGCATCTGAAATAAAGTGTTTGCAACGATAAGACAAATACAGCCTCGGTGACTGTCCAAGCAACTATCCAATACTGGAGGCCTATTGGAACTAAGAAAAAGTATGAAGTTTACAAGTTATTCAATACGAAAATATAGGCTATTTGGAAAAGGCACAATGGCTGCCGGAACTGCAACTTCAGTCGGGACACAATCTTTTCAAACCACTTCGATACAAAGTGATTTACATAGCAGGTTTCGAGAGCAATTTCGCTAACCCGAACCTTAACCCTTTCAAGGAGGCAGAAGGGCAGAGGTGTGTGTTTCATGATTAACAACTCGTGGTGTAATTGAGAACTTGAGTCCTTCTGTTCACCTGACCTAGAATATCTCACAATCAAATGCCGACCGCATTATCTCCCAAGAGAATTATCTTCGGTTATAGTCACGGCCGTGTACAGTGGGGAAAAAAAGTATTTAGTCAGCCACCGATTGTGCAAGTTCTCCCAATTAAAAAGATGAGAGAGGCCTGTAATTTTCATCATAGGTACACGTCAACTATGACAGACAAAATGAGAAAAAAAATCCAGAAAATCACATTGTAGGATTTTTAATGAATTTATTTGCAAATTATGGTGGAAAATAAGTATTTGGTCAATAACAAAAGTTACTCAATACTTTGTTATATACCCTTTGTTGGCAATGACACAGGTCAAACGTTTTCTGTAAGTCTTCACAAGGTTTTCACACACTGTTGCTGGTATTTTGGCCCATTCCTCCATGCAGATCTCCTCTAGAGCAGTGATGTTTTGGGGCTGTCGCTGGGCAACACAGACTTTCAACTCCCTCCAAAGATTTTCTATGGGGTTGAGATCTGGAGACTGGCTAGGCCACTCCAGGAACTTGAAATGCTTCTTACGAAGCCACTCCTTCGTTGCCCGGGCGGTGTGTTTGGGATCATTGTCATGCTGAAAGACCCAGCCACGTTTCATCTTCAATGCCCTTGCTGATGGAAGGAGGTTTTCACTCAAAATCTCATTCTTTCTTTTGCACGGATCAGTCGTCCTGGTCCCTTTGCAGAGAAACAGCCCCAAAGCATGATGTTTCCACCCCCATGCTTCACAGTAGGTATGGTGTTCTTTGGATGCAACTCAGCATTCTTTGTCCTCCAAACACGACAAGTTGAGTTTTTACCAAAAAGTTCTATTTTGGTTTCATCTGACATTCTCGCAATCCTCTCCTGGATCATCCAAATGCACTCTAGCAAACTTCAGACGGGCCTGGACATGTACTGGCTTAAGCAGGGGGACACGTCTGGCACTGCAGGATTTGAGTCCCTGGCGGCGCAGTGTGTTACTGATGGTAGGCTTTGTTACTTTGGTCCCAGCTCTCTGCAGGTCATTCACTAGGCCCCCCCGTGTGGTTCCGTTCTTGTGATCATTTTGACCCCACGGGGTGAGATCTTGCGTGGAGCCCCAGATCGAGGGAGTTTATCAGTGGTCTTGTAGGTCTTCCATTTCCTAATAATTGCTCCCACAGTTGATTTCTTCAAACCAAGCTGCTTACCTATTGCAGATTCAGTCTTCCCAGCCTGGTGCAGGTCTAGAATTTTGTTTCTGGTGTCCTTTGACAGCTCTTTGGTCTTGGCCATAGTGGAGTTTGGAGTGTGACTGTTTGAGGTTGTGGACAGGTGTCTTTTATACTGATAACAAGTTCAAACAGGTGCCATTAATACATTTAACGAGTGGAGGACAGAGGAGCCTCTTAAAGAAGAAGTTACAGGTCTGTGAGAGCCAGAAATCTTGCTTGTTTGTAGGTGACCAAATACTTATTTTCCACCATAATTTGCAAATAAATTCATTAAAAATCCTACAATGTGATTTTCTGGATTTTTTTCCCTCAATTTGTCTGTCATAGTTGACGTGTACCTATGATGAAAATTACAGGCCTCTCATCTTTTTAAGTGGGAGAACTTGCACAATTGGTGGCTGACTAAATACTTTTTTCCCCCCACTGTATATCCCCCCTCAAGCAGATACCACGACGGCCCTCAAAGAACTTCACTGGACCTTATGCAAACTGGAAACCTCATATCCTGAGGCTGTATTTATTGTAGCCGGGGATTTTAACAAAGCAAATTTGAGGACTAGGCTGCCGAAGTTCTATCAACATATTGACTGTTGTACTCGCGCTGCCAAGATCCTCGACCATTGCTATTCAAACTTCCGGGATGGTTATAAGGCCCTCCCCCGCCCTCCTTTCAGCAAATCTGACCACGACTCCATTTTGCTTCTCCCTTCCTAAAGGCAGAAACTCAAACAGGAAGTAACCGTGCTAAGGACAATTCAACGCTGGTCTGACCAATCAGAATACACGCTTCAAGATTGTGTTATTCATGCGGACTGGGATGTGTTTCGGGTAGCTTCCGAAAATAATTTAGACATGAAACGGTGACGGAGTTTATCAGAAAGTGTATAGGTGATGTTGTGCCCACTGTGACTATTAAAACCTACCCTAACCAGAAACCGTGGATAGACGGCAGCATTCGCGCAAATCTGAAAGCGCGAACCACCGCATTCAACCATGGCAAGGTGACTGGGAATATGGCAGAATACAAACAGTGTAGCTACTCACTCCGCAAGGCAATTAAACTGGCAAAACATCAATATAGAGACAAAGTGGAGTCGCAATTCAACGGCTCAGACACAAGACATATGTGGCAGGATCTACAGACAATCACGGACTACAAAAGGAAAACAAGCTACGTCGCCGACACCGACGTCTCGCTTCCAGACAAGCTAAACACCTTCTTCGCCGGCTTTGAGGATAACACAGTGCCACTGACGAGACCCACTACCAAGGACTGTCGCCTCTCCTTCTCCATGGCTGACGTGATTAAGACATTTAAGCATGTTAAGCTCCGCAAGGCTGCCAGCCCAGACGGCATCCCTAGCCGCGTCCTCAGAGCATGCGCGTCAAGGTAGGAAACAACATCTCCACTTCGCTGATCCTCAACACTGGGGCCCCACAAGGGTGCGTGCTCAGCCCCCTCCTGTACTCCCTGTTCACCCATGACTGCATGGTCAAGCACGCCTCCAACTCAATCATCAAGTTTGCAGACGACACAACAGTAGTAGGCTTGATTACCAACAATGACGAGACTGCCTACAGGGAGGAGATGAGGGCTCTCGGAGTGTGGTGCCAGGAAAATAACCTCTCACTCAACATCAACAAAACAAAGGAGATGATCGTGGACTTCAGGAAACAGCAGAGGGTGCACCCCCCTATCCACATCGACGGGACCGCAGTGGAGAAGGTGGAAAGCTTCAAGTTCCTTGGCGTACACATCACCAACAAACTGAAATGGTCCACCCACGCAGACAGTGTGGTGAAGAAGGTGCAACAGAGCCTCTTCAACCTCAGGAGGCTGAAGAAATTCGGCTTAGCACCTAAAACCCTCACAAACTTTTACAGATGCACAATTGAGAGCATCATGTCGGGCTGTATCACCGCCTGGTACGGCAACTGCACCGCCCACAACCGCAGGGCTCTCCAAAGGGTGGTGCGGTCTGCCAAACGCATTACCGGGGGCAAACTACCCGCCCTCCAAGACACATACAGCACCCAATGTCACAGGAAGGCCAAAAAGATCATCAAGGACATCAACCACCCGAGCCACTGCCTGTTCACCCCGCTATCATCCAGAAGGCGAGCTCAGTACAGGTGCATCAAAGCTGGGACCGAGAGAATGAAAAACAGCTTCTATCTCAAGACCATCAGACTGTTAAATAGCCATCACTAGCACATTAGATGCTGCCTATTGAAATCACTGGCCACTTTAAGAAATGGAACACTAGTCACTTTAATAATGTTTACATATCTTGGACTACTCATCTCATATGTATATACTGCATTCTATTCTATAATATTCTACTGTATCTTAGTCTAGGCTGCTCTGTCATTGCTTGTCCATATATGTATATATTCTTAAATTCCATTCCTTACTTGTTTGTGTGTATTGGGATGTAGCTCAGTTGGTAGAGCATGGCGTTTGCAACGCCAGGGTTGTGGGTTCGATTCCCACAGGGGGCCAGTATAAAAAAAATAATAATAACTCCCTAACTGTAAGTCGCTCTGGATAAGAGCATCTGCTAAATGACTAACATTCCCTCCCCTACCCTGGACGACGCTGGGCCAATTGTACGCCGCCCCATGGGTGGCATTCAGACCAAAGAGTTCAATCTTGGTTTCATCAGACCAGAGAATCTTGTTTCTCATCGTCTGAGAGTCCTTTAGGTTCCTTTTGGCAAACTCCAAGTGGGCTGTCATGTGCCTTTTACTGAGGAGTGGCTTCCGTCTGGCCACTCTACCACAAAGGCCTGATTGGTGGAGGGCTGCAGAGATGGTTGTCATTCTGGAAGGTTCTCCCATCTCCATAGAGGAACTCTGGAGCTCATTCAGAGTGACCATTGGGTTCTTGGTCACCTCCCTGACCAAGGCCCTTCTCCCCCAATTGCCCAGTTTGGCCGGGCGGCCAGCTCTAGGAAGAGTCTTGGTGGTTCCAAATGTCTTCCATTTAAGAATGATGGAGGCCACCGTGTTCTTGGGGACCTTCAATGCTGCAGAAATGTTTTGGTACCCTTGCCCAGAGCTGTGCCTCGACACAATCCTGTCTCGGAGCTCAACGGACAACAATTCCTTCGACCTCATGGCTTGGTTTTTGCTTTGACATGCACTGTCAACTGTGGGACCTTATATAGACAGGTGTGTGCCTTTCCAAATCATGTCTAATCAATTGAATTTACCGCATGTGGACTCCAATCAAGTTGTAAAAACATCTCAAGGATGATCAATGGAAACAGGATGCACCTGAGCTTAATTTCGAGTCTCATAGCAAAGGGTCTGAATACTTATGTAAATAAAAAAAATCTGTTTTTTATTTTTAATAAATGTGCTAATATTTCTAAAAACCTGTTTTCGTTTAGTCATTATAGGATATTGTGTGTAGATTGATGAGGACATTTTTTTTCCAACTCCATTTTAGAATAAGGCTGTAACGAAACAGAATGTGGAAAAAGTCAAGGGGTCTGAATACTTGCCGAATGCGCTGTATAGCAGGGAGTTCCAATATGATCAGATTATTATTTATTTTTTATCTCAAGGATCCTACTTGAAAATGTCACAGAGAAGCAATCTCTGGTTTTGCTCATAAGTAAACAGTCAATAGACATGAAATCATAAAATTACACTAAAACTGTGTAGGACATCACTAAATACTTCATAATAACAACCCAAATGTTAAGTGGCGGAGTTGTCCTTCAAGAACCGTCTCAGATATTAATAGAGTTCCTTTAAGAACCGTCTCTGATATTAACCTCTTCAGGACCGGACCCTTTTTTTTCAATTTTCGCCTAAAATGACATACCCAAATCTAACTGTCTGTAGCTCAGGACCTGAAGCAAGGATATGCATATTCTTAATACCATTTGAAAGGAAACACTGAAGTTTGTGGAAATGTGAAATTAATGTTGGAGAATAAAACACATTAGATCTGGTAAAAGATAATACAAACAAAAAGAAACATGCGTTTTCAATTTTTTTTGTTTCGTTTCCGTTCCATCATCTTTGAAATGCAAGAGAAAGGCCACAATATAATATTGCAGGTTAGGCGCAATTTCGTTTTTGGCCACTAGATGGCAGCAGTGTGTGTGCTAAGTTTCAGATTGATCCAGTGAAGCATTGCAAATTTTTTATTTTATTTATTTATTTTATTTAACCTTTATTTAACCAAGTAAGCCAGTTGAGAACAAGTTCTCATTTACAACTGCGACCTGGCCAAGATAAAGCAAAGCAGTGCGATAAAAAACTACAGAGTTACATATGGGGTAAACATTTACATTTACATTTTACATATTTAGCAGACGCTCTTATCCAGAGCGACTTACAGTTAGTGAGTGCATACATTTTCATACTGGCCCCCCGTGGGAAACGAACCCACAACCCTGGCGTTGCAAGCGCCATGCTGTACCAACTGAGCTATATGACACTTGCTAGGCTCATAATCTGAGGTAGCAACTGCGTCAGATCTACAAATCCATTAGCTAGACCACCCGATTAGACAACAATCACCCCATTATACCCATTTGGTTTGCAACTCAGTGAACCTGCGCAGCATTCGCTCAATTTGATGCCTATGAACAAAGATTTCGATGCATATCAAATTACCCAGCAGCCATTTAGAAACAACAAGTCATCAGAAAAATGGTTATTTCTTAATTTAAAAAATGTACTCTGGCTGTTTAAATCTGCCACATCTTGAAAAAGAGGACAGGGACATGCGTTTTGTTTTTCTTAAAACAAATATGTTTAACCATGACCAGAAAATGTTTAACGTTTGATGGCTTTGCGCCAGACAACACCTCTTAGACTGTGGCTCACCACAACATGTACTCAGGTTAACATTGAGCGCGCTCACCAAGTAACCGTAACCTTGTTAATAATAAGTTACCTGAGGTAAACCTACAGGGTTAACGCTCACCAAGTAGCCGTAACTTTGTTAATAATAAGTTACCTGAGGTAAACCTACAGGGTTAACGCTCACCAAGTAGCCGTAACCTTGTTAATAATAAGTTACCTGAGGTAAACCTACAGGGTTAACGCAGGCAGGTCTCATTGATAACAATAGTGAAGCTGGCATTGTGACGCAGAACAATGGACTGGGAATAGAACGTTCTGAAGGCGAGTCGGTGTCACGGAGCTCAATAGAACTAATAGGAGCTGGTAGGGTGAAAAATGCCCAAACATAAGGCCTGTTTTTTCGCGATTACTTCATAACCAGGGATAGAAGGTAATATTATGAAACTGGGCTCCATGGCGGATGCAATGAACTAATTTTATCAGAAATAAACGTTGTAAATTTTTTTACTTGAGGCGCCCCGAAAATAATATTCAAAAGGTTCAGTCCTTGGACACAGAGGGGTTAAACACTAAACAAAATGTACAGTCAAAACACAATAGAAAATCTACAGTGAGGGAAAAAAGTATTTGATCCCCTGCTGATTTTGTACGTTTGCCCACTGAGAAAGAAATGATCCGTCTATAATTTTAATGGTAGGTTTATTTGAACAGTGAGAGACAGAATAACAACAAAAAAATCAAGAAAAACGCATGTAAAAAATGTTATAAATTGATTTGCATTTTAATTAGGGAAATAAGTATTTGACCCCCTCTCAATCAGAAAGATATCTGGCTCCCAGGTGTCTTTTATACAGGTAACGAGCTGAGATTAGGAGCACACTCTTAAAGGGAGTGCTCCTAATCTAAATTTGTTACCTGTATAAAAGACACCTGTCCACAGAAGCAATCAATCAATCCGATTCCAAACTCTCCACCATGGCCAAGACCAAAAAGCTCTCCAAGGATTTCAGGGACAAGATTGTAGACCTACACAAGGCTGGAATGGGCTACAAGACCATCGCCAAGCAGCTTGGTGAGAAGGTGACAACAGTTGGTGCGATTATTCACAAATGGAAGAAACCCAAAAGAACTGTCAATCTCCCTCGGCCTGGGGCTCCATGCAAGATCTCACCTCGTGGAGTTGCTATGATCACGAGAACGGTGAGGAATCAGCCCAGAACTACACAGGAGGATCTTGTCAATGATCTCAAGGCAGCTAGGACCATAGTCACCAAGAAAACAATTGGTAACACACTACGTCGTGAAGGACTGAAATCCTGCAGCGCCCGCAAGGTCCCCCTGCTCAAGAAAGCACATATATACAGGCCCGTCTGAAGTTTGCCAATGAACATCTGAATGATTCAGAGGAGAACTGGGTGAAAGTGTTGTGGTCAGATGAGACCAATATCGAGCTCTTTGGCATCAACTCAACTCGCCGTATTTGGAGGAGGAGGAATGCTGCCTATGACCCCAAGAACACCATCCCCACCGTCAAACATGGAGGTGGAAACATTATGCTTTGGGGGTGTTTTTCTGCTAAGGGGACAGGACAACTTCACCGCATCAAAGGGACGATGGAAGGGGCCATGTACCGTCAAATCTTGGGTGAGAACCTCCTTCCCTCAGCCAGGGCATTGAAAATGGGTCGTGGATGGGGTATTCCAGCATGACAATGACCCAAAACACACGGCCAAGGCAACAAAGGAGTGGCTCAAGAAGAAGCACATTAAGGTCCTGGAGTGGCCTAGCCAGTCTCCAGACCTTAATCCCATAGAAAATCTGTGGAGGGAGCTGAAGGTTTGAGTTGCCAAACGTCAGCCTCGAAACCTTAATGACTTGGAGAAGATCTGCAAAGAGGAGTGGGACAAAATCCCTCCTGAGATGTGTGCAAACCTGGTGGCCAACTACAAGAAACGTCTGACCTCTGTGATTGCCAACAAGGGTTTTGCCACCAAGTACTAAGTAATGTTTTGCAGAGGGGTCAAATACTTATTTCCCTCATTAAAATGCAAATCAATTTCTAAAAATTTTGACATACGTTTTTCTGGATTTTTTGGTTGTTATTCTGTCTCTCACTGTTCAAATAAACCTACCATTAAAATTATAGACTGATCATGTCTTTGTCAGTGGGCAAACGTACAAAATCAGCAGGGGATCAAATACTTTTTTCCCTCACTGTATATACAGTGTGTGCAAATGTAGTAAATTATGGAGGTAAGGCAATAAATAGGCCATAGTGCAAAATAATTACAATTTAGTATTAAACACTGGAGTGATAGATGTGCAGAAGATGATGTGCAAATAGAGATACTGGGGTGGAAATGAGCAAAATAAATAACAATATGGGGATGAGGTAGTTGGGTGGGCTAATTACAGATGGGCTGTGTACAGGTGCAGTGATCGGTAAGCTGCTCTGACAACTGATGCTTAAAGTTAGTGAGGGAGATAAGTCTCCAGCTTCAGAGATTTTTGCAGTTCGTTCCAGTCATTGGCAGCAGAGAAATGGAAGGAATGGCAGCCAAAGGAGGTGTTGGCTTTGGGGATGACCAGTGAGATATACCTGCTGGAGCGCATCCTACAGGTGGGTGTTGCTATGGTGACCAATGAGCTAAGATAAGGCGGGGATTTGCCTTGCAGTGATTTATAGATGGCCTGGAGCCAGTGGGTTTGGCGACGAATATGTAGTGAGGGCCAGCCAACGAGAGCGTACAGGTCACAATGGTGGGTAGTTAATGGGGCTTTGGAGACAAAACGGATGGCACTGTGATAGACTGCCCAAATGTGCCGAATTGGTCAATTGACACATTTTCAAGCACATAACTATAGAGAACATACAAAAATGATATGGTAACACAAAATGTAAGTTTACACACTCCCAGGAATGTCATACATGATGGATTGTTGCCTCCTCGTCCTTCTGCAGCTTGCCTGCAACCAAGCACCCAAGCTAACTGGCTAAAGTCTGCTAGCTAGCTACTTCCTGACACAAATGAGAGAACACTTCACTCTGACCATTTTACTCGCCCTAGCAGAGCTGGTTAGCTAGGCTGTTTTCATGTTATCTAGAGCGTTGATGACTAAGTATTACTTTTTTTTGCCTACGTTTACTGACACCGGTCATATTCAGCCAGTGTTCCGCGTTCGCAAATTCATCAGTTATTCTGCGCTCTGGCACACTCAGATGAGAGTGCTCTGAAATCGGGAGTAGATAGCCAGAGTACATTTGCGAACGCAAGAGATAAGCTAACTGGAAGTTCTTGCTAGCTAACCATATGACACCTGCGTCTCTAGCTGTGAATAGCCACCGGAAAAGATATGAGGGGAAAAAGTCAGTCACTCACCCACTCCTCCAATGACATGACATCCTCCTAGCAGCTAGATAGCTAACGTTAGGATCCGTGTTTTTAGCTTGCTACATAAATAGATCTGCTAGCCTATTTTTTTATTTAACCTTTATTAACTAGGCAAGTCAGTTAAGAACAAATTCTTATTTACAATGACGGCCTACACCGGCCAAACCCGGACGACGCTGGGCCAATTGTGCGCCGCCCTATGGGACTCCCAATCACGGCCGGTTGTGATACAGCCTGGAATCGAACCAGGGGGGTCTGTAGTGACGCCTCGAGCACTGAGATGCAGTGCCTTAGACCGCTGCGCCACTCGGTCTGTAGTGACGCCTCGAGCACTGAGATGCAGTGCCTTAGGTGTTATGACTGACCTGTGATCAGTCTGATTGTATTGACGTCACCAGTCTTAGTTACTTTCATCTGTTTATGTCCAGAATATTGAGTCATTGTGATTTACAACCTGATAGCAATATCGTTTGGACTACCAAGAAACGTATTGGTGAATTATATTAATCATGCATTGAACTGCATCCATCTATTCTGCCAACAACACCTTAGTGTACATCATGGAATGTTGAGTCAAATAGAACCTATTTATATAAAACCTCTTATGAAGTTGGTACTGCAGCAGAAACTGGGAATTCGATATTTTGTACTTGTATGATTGTCTGTTTGGTTCATATCTGCAAAGTAGTTAAAACGCTGTCAGCTCCACTTTAAGAACTGTCCAATATTACTAGGGTTACTTTAAGAACAGGTCACATATTAACATGGTTCCTTTAAGAACAGGTCACATATTAACATGGTTCCTTTAAGAACTGTCCAATATTACTAGGGTTCCTTTAAGAACAGGTCACATATTAACATGGTTCCTTTAAGAACTGTCCAATATTACTAGGGTTCCTTTAAGAACAGGTCACATATTAACATGGTTCCTTTAAGAACTGTCCAATATTACTAGGGTTACTTTAAGAACAGGTCACATATTAACATGGTTCCTTTAAGAACTGTCCAATATTACTAGGGTTACTTTAAGAACAGGTCACATATTAACATGGTTCCTTTAAGAACTGTCCAATATTACTAGGGTTACTTTAAGAACAGGTCACATATTAACATGGTTCCTTTAAGAACTGTCCAATATTACTAGGGTTCCTTTAAGAACAGGTCACATATTAACATGGTTCCTTTAAGAACTGTCCAATATTACTAGGGTTACTTTAAGAACAGGTCACATATTAACATGGTTCCTTTAAGAACTGTCCAATATTACTAGGGTTACTTTAAGAACAGGTCACATATTAACATGGTTCCTTTAAGAACTGTCCAATATTACTAGGGTTACTTTAAGAACAGGTCACATATTAACATGGTTCCTTTAAGAACTGTCCAATATTACTAGGGTTACTTTAAGAACAGGTCACATATTAACATGGTTCCTTTAAGAACTGTCCAATATTACTAGGGTTCCTTTAAGAACAGGTCACATATTAACATGGTTCCTTTAAGAACTGTCCAATATTACTAGGGTTCCTTTAAGAACAGGTCACATATTAACATGGTTCCTTTAAGAACTGTCCAATATTACTAGGGTTCCTTTAAGAACAGGTCACATATTAACATGGTTCCTTTAAGAACTGTCCAATATTACTAGGGTTACTTTAAGAACAGGTCACATATTAACATGGTTCCTTTAAGAACTGTCCAATATTACTAGGGTTACTTTAAGAACAGGTCACATATTAACATGGTTCCTTTAAGAACTGTCCAATATTACTAGGGTTACTTTAAGAACAGGTCACATATTAACATGGTTCCTTTAAGAACTGTCCAATATTACTAGGGTTACTTTAAGAACAGGTCACATATTAACATGGTTCCTTTAAGAACTGTCCAATATTACTAGGGTTACTTTAAGAACAGGTCACATATTAACATGGTTCCTTTAAGAACTGTCCAATATTACTAGGGTTACTTTAAGAACAGGTCACATATTAACATGGTTCCTTTAAGAACTGTCCAATATTACTAGGGTTCCTTTAAGAACAGGTCACATATTAACATGGTTCCTTTAAGAACTGTCCAATATTACTAGGGTTCCTTTAAGAACAGGTCACATATTAACATGGTTCCTTTAAGAACTGTCCAATATTACTAGGGTTCCTTTAAGAACAGGTCACATATTAACATGGTTCCTTTAAGAACTGTGGAAGAAGCCTACAGGTCATAACAACTGTAGGCTACACCCCCTATCACCACTGGCAACAGTACAGTCAGACAGAGAGCAGACAACCACGGACCACCGAGGGCTCGTATATATCAGTTACTGTGACAACAAGTCGAATTTACAGCATGACCTGGTCTCCAGAAGCACAACAGCTTTTATATAACCATCAACCAATTAGAACACACGTTAGTCCATCGTCTCACTGACTGTTATACAAATACAGCAAAGTGCATATACACACCAACCAACATTTTTTTTTCTTCCTGAACATTTCCAAACACTTACCTCACCAGTGACCAAATACTTTCCATCCTGCGAGAAGGCCAAGGCGGTGAAGGTTTTTCTGGGAAACACAAACAGACAAGAGAATTAATGAGAGAGAGGAGAGGGCTGAGGCTGGGCTGACATTTACATTAGGGAGAACATTTTACTCGGCAGCAATCCAATAGGGATTTAAACTCAAGTTTAAAAAGGTTCAGACATTTTAACTCCGAGTTACCCCCTGACACATGCATGTAAGCTAAGTACTTTAACTGTTTTATGACCTCCTGGAGAACAGTGAAAGTTCTGTTAGTCTGAACGTAGCTATAATGTGATATTTTTAACTTCACTACTCCCACCTCACATACACTGTAGCTACATAGCATCAACAACAGAACGCAGCATGTTCCAGGCATGTTCCAGGCATGTTCCAGGCATGTTCCAGGCTGCGGAACAGTAACAGAGAGACCACTGTACCGTCCAACAACGTGTAGGACTAGTATGGATCCACATACCGGTATGGGTTTTTACAATACCCGTCTATAACAATATTTTGATAGTGCTAAATGAAATGAAAAGTTCTACAAATTGGACTGTCAGTTTTGTCCTAGTTTGGCTGAGCATACAACCATCAGAATGGAGGAAGCCCATTTAAAATATCTTAGAATTAATTTGATGCAGGTCTAAAGTCACGCACTAAATATATAAAACATACTGTATAACTTTTAACTATTCAAAAACTTAAAATACCTATCAAATATAGTGATATGATATTTTGGCCATATTGCCCAGCCCCATTATGTATTACTCGGTCTCTGTCTACCAAGTCTGTCTGGAGTCACCATGAAGAGACGGAGCAATCCCCTCCTGAGTACAGAGGACTCGATCTACGTGATGGATTGTGGAAGTTGCAGAATGTGTGCACGACACAAGGCTAGGACAAATCCAACGTGTACTTATCAGGAGTTATCCAACGAGTACTTATCAGGAGTTATCCAACGTGTACTTATCAGGAGTTATCCAACGAGTACTTATCAGGAGTTATCCAACGTGTACTTATCAGGAGTTATCCAACGTGTACTTATCAGGAGTTATCCAACGTGTACTTATCAGGAGTTATCCAACGTGTACTTATCAGGAGTTATCCAACGTGTACTTATCAGGAGTTATCCAACGAGTACTTATCAGGAGTTATCCAACGTGTACTTATCAGGAGTTATCCAACGTGTACTTATCAGGAGTTATCCAACGAGTACTTATCAGGAGTTATCCAACGTGTACTTATCAGGAGTTATCCAACGTGTACTTATCAGGAGTTATCCAACGTGTACTTATCAGGAGTTATCCAACGTGTACTTATCAGGAGTTATCCAACGTGTACTTATCAGGAGTTATCCAACGTGTACTTATCAGGAGTTATCCAACGAGTACTTATCAGGAGTTATCCAACGTGTACTTATCAGGAGTTATCCAACGTGTACTTATCAGGAGTTATCCAACGTGTACTTATCAGGAGTTATCCAACGTGTACTTATCAGGAGTTATCCAACGTGTACTTATCAGGAGTTATCCAACGTGTACTTATCAGGAGTTGACTAATATGACTTCCCCCCCCCCCCCCAGAGAGAAGGAGAATGATAACACAGGTCAATATTTCACCTTGAAGTATTGAGGATGTGGGTCTGTCTGTTTTTCTTTGGGTGTAGGATCACAACAACACACCTGGAACACAAACAAACTGCATAAGATGACTAGCTGCTATAACATTAGTATTTACATAATGTAGCCTATTCAACATTTACATTTTAGTCATTTAGCAGATGCTCTTATCCAGAGCGACTTACAGTTAGTGAGTGCATACATTCTTTTTTTTCATACTGCCCCCCCCCCCCCCCCCCCCCGTGGGAATCGAACCCACAACCCTGGCGTTGCAAACGCCATGCTCTACCAACTGAGCTACATCCCTGCCGGCCATTCCCTCCCCTACCCTGGATGATGCCGCCCCATGGGTCTCCAGAGCCTGGATATCCCTTTAGTAACAGGTTAGTTAGATGTCAGTCTTGGGGGGTTAGGGTTAAAGACCCACTCCAGACTCCCTAGAACCTCATTTATCACCTGATTTACTTAACAAAAGGCACATCTCAATAGGTGGTCCAGGAGTCCTCTGACATGGCACAAGTGGGGGGGGACCTTTCCTCTTTTGTCCTCAATTTCTCCTCTATTGTTCCCACAAACAAGGGGGAGGCCGATGACATCAGAGTGAAGGCCGATGACATCAGAGTGAACCATCAGACCAACTCTTTGAATTGCCAAAACACCTTGAATTTCTCAATTGAAGCCAGTGACAGGTTAGTAAGTCTTACCCTGCAGGGTAGGCCACCAGGCCGGTGTTGGGGTCACAGGCCAGCCCACTGCTGTTTGAGGTGGTGATGCCCAGGACTCGCTCCAGAACCACCTGGCACACAAATGGGCAACACTCACTGACATGATGCACAATACAATGCCACTCTAATAATGGACTAGCTACATGGGTGGGTTAGGACCATATGCGACATGTGGTTAGCTCTCTATATAGCCCTACTTACAGTTATAACAGAAAGTACAGTTATAACTATAAAGTTCCATCCAGCATGCATATGTCTCATGCATGTATTTTATATTGTGTGCATGCTTCGGGTGATAGAAATCTGAAGGCACTATAGGCACTGAAAAGTTGATGTACTTCTACTTTCCTGTGGATATATTGTCTCACATTTCTACCGCCAAAAGGACCAACCAGCACCGACAACAGGTAAATTATTTTTAAAATATAATCTCTATTAAACATTCTGGCTTGTAGAGGTCTTGAGGAAACTTTCCTGATTCAAACGCTAATTTATGCCCGACGTAGAATTCAGTGAAATTCAACGTCGGGTTTCCAGGCAAGGTAGATTGGTATTCGGTTAACGACTGTACAGATTTAATCAGCACGATTTCCCGAGTTGGAAGGTGGTTTCCGTAATCGGCAGACGGTTCTGATGGAAAGGGTAGAACCGTCTATCTATTATGGATACCTTCCAACTCGGGAAAACGTGCTGCATCGCCGAGCAGTGCCCAAGAAAGTTTTCAATACAATCGTTTGAAAAGGTCTAATAATTGGCTACCATATATAGTACTAACATATGGGCTGCTTCTTTACAGTTACTAGCTAATATTGCACGATAGTGAACACTGTCTTCGCTACCTCCTCCTAGCTGACAACAACCAGCTGATTGATGCCATGCTGGCTGGCTAAGTTAGTTGAATGTTTGGCATGTGAAGAAGCCAGCCAAAAGACAAGGCAAGAAAATCCAGCTACAAGTGGCACCAATGTTACAGAGTAGAAGTTAGCTAGCCAATTTAGATAGCTAGAAGAAATGACAATAAACATACCCGGTTGTGAGTGGTCCGCCTTTGACTTTGTTGTCGACTTTTCCGTCGCATGTTTGCGGCTGCAGGGGCAGCATTCACATTGCTAACCCTTTTTGTAACCCTGGAGGTAAATGAATTTACCCCCCCGCCATAGACCGCTCCCTCCGCCATAGTCACAGAAATTATTCAATATTTAGCCAACAAGCTGGCTACCTAGCTACTTCCCTGGCTGATAAGTCTCAAATGATGATCGCGTTTGTGGCTAACATTAGCCGAAGTTGCTCGCCAGTATTAGATCCTCATCCGTACAGCATGCAACAAAACTAGTTTTTTTGGTTAGCAATATTAAATTAACGTCAGTCTTGTCTGTTGTTTGACAGTAATATTCGCAGAGATGATTCCAATACGTTAAAAAAAAACATTTGTGATAAAATAGCTAGCGTCAAGCGGATAGACGGTTGGTGTCTTCCTTCTAGCTTCCACTGTTTAGAAACACTTCGAAAAGTACGGAAAGTCAAGAGATGAAACCTGACACTTTCCTTCAGCGTCGTTGCGCTGAAACGCGGGACGCAGATTCAAACATACACCGGCTTCTCTGATTGCGCTGACGCTGCGCAGAACCGACCATGACTCTCTCCTGTGATTGGTCCTCCGTGGCAGTGACGATTGGTTTGGGAGCGTCATTTTTTTTTTTTTTTCGAAGCGACGTAAAACAGGATTATCATAATTAACTAACTGAATGTTTAAAATATTATGAATAAATTACAACGGAGAAAAAAAAGGATCAGTGCAAATCAATATTGTATTGTCATACTTCAAAACACAAACAAGTTGATAAGCACATTTTTCAACAAACTAACATTCTGACACAAAATAATTTTCAGCAGGGAATAAAATGACATATTATTAAACAAAACAGAATGCGATTATTAGTACATTCCCACTGTCCCCTCAGCCATTGACGGTGTATGAGTGCAAGCCCAGGGGACAACAAAACTAACTCCAGTGATGTCACTTCACCTCCAGACTGACTAATGTCTCTCCAAAATAGAATAAATGACACTTGACAAACACTAGTAATATAATAAGAGGTAAGGCCTGAGGGGGTGTGGTATATGGCCAATATACCACGGCTAAAGGCTGTTCTTATTAAGGGCTGATATTACGCACAACGCAACACAGTGCCTGGATACAGCCCTTAGACGTGGTATATTGGCCATATACCATAAACCCCCGAGGTGCCTTATTGCTATTATAAACTGGTTACCAACATAATTACAAGAGTAAAAATACATGTTTTGTCATACTCGTGGTATACGGTCTGATATACTATGGCTTTCAGCTAAATCAGCATTCAGGGCTGGAACAACCCAGTTTACAATAAGACCTAAGACACTAATAATATGATGACAGACACTAGTCCATCCAAACAGACCAGACTCCATCTTCTGATGTTCCAAGAATACACAAACTTTCTGATTTTCACATCACATAAAGTGCAGGGTCCATGTCAGCTAGATTCCTCTTCATCACTTTAGCAAGGTAACAACAACTATCCTTGTCTTCTGTTCTGTTCTGTTCTGGACCCTAGCCCCATCCTTCTGTTTCTGTTCTGGACCCTAGCCCCATCCTTCTGTCTCTGTTCTGGACCCTAGCCCCATCCTTCTGTCTCTGTTCTGGACCCTAGCCCCATCCTTCGGTTTCTGTTCTGGACCCTAGCCCCATCCTTCGGTTTCTGTTCTGGACCCTAGCCCCATCCTTCGGTTTCTGTTCTGGACCCTAGCCCCATCCTTCTGTTTCTGTTCTGGACCCTAGCCCCATCCTTCTGTTTCTGTTCTGGACCCTAGCCCCATCCAGTCTCTGGACTGGACCCTAACCCAATCCTTCTCTCTGTTTCTGTTCTGGACCCTAACCCCATCCAGTCTCTGGACCCTAACCCCATCCCGTCTGTGTTCTGGACCCTAACCCCATCCAGTCTCTGGACGGGACCCTAGCCCCATCCAGTCTCTGTTCTGGACCCTAGCCCCATCCAGTCTCTGTTCTGGACCCTAGCCCCATCCAGTCTCTGGACTGGACCCTAGCCCCATCCAGTCTCTGGACTGGACCCTAGCCCCATCCAGTCTCTGTTCTGGACCCTAGCCCCATCCAGTCTCTGTTCTGGACCCTAGCCCCATCCAGTCTCTGGACTGGACCCTAACCCATCCTTCTGTGTCTGTTCTGGACCCTAACCTTCTGTCTCTGTACTGCACTAGACCCTAACCTTGTCTCAGTTCTGGACCCTAACCCTATCCTTCTGCCTCTGTTTTGGACTCTAACCTTCTCTCTCGGTCTCTATATTGGACAAGGCATGGAGGTATGCTGTTTAACCCTATCCTTCATAGAGGTATGCTGTTTGACCCTATCCTTCATAGAGGTATGCTGTGTTGTCCTCTTCATAGATGATAGCCACAGTCTCTCCTGCCTCCGCTACAGCAGCACTGGTCTGGATACACGCCTGGGAAAGGACAGATATGTTAATGTACAGTTTGACTAATGTTTGGGAATAATATCATCATTTATTTTACCAGAGGAGGGTATCATAAAGCAGGATCAGTTAGCCATCAGTTTGAAAACAGTTATACTGGAATTCTGACCATTTATCACATAATCCAGCTCTGTGATGTAGATGACACAAGTACAGGGGGGAAATATGTTTTTTTTACCAGGTCAGTTGACTGAGAACCTGGGGAATAGTTACAGGGGAGAGGAGGGGGGATGAATGAGCCAATTGGAAGCTGGGGATGATTAGGTGGCCATGATGGTATGAGGGCCAGATTGGAAATTTAGCCAGGACACCGGGGGTTAACATCCCTACTCTTACGATAAGTGCCATGGGATCTTTAGTGACCACAGAGAGTCAGGACAGCGGTTTAAAGACGGCACCCCTACACAGGGCAATGTCCTCAATCACTGGGATCTTTTTTTTTAATTTAAATCAGAGGAAATAGTGCCTCCTACTGGCCCTTTGACACCACTTCCAGCAGCAGCTGGTCTCATCCAGGACCGACCCTGCTTAGCTTCAGAGGCATGCCAGCAGTGGGATGCAGGGTGGTATGCCAGCAGTGGTATGCAGTGTGGTATGCCAGCAGTGGGATGCAGGGTGGTATGCCAGCAGTGGGATGCAGGGTGGTATGCCAGCAGTGGTATGCAGTGTGGTATGCCAGCAGTGGGATGCAGTGTGGTATGCCAGCAGTGGTATGCAGTGTGGTATGCCAGCAGTGGGATGCAGGGTGGTATGCCAGCAGTGGGATGCAGTGTGGTATGCCAGCAGTGGGATGCAGTGTGGTATGCCAGCAGTGGGATGCAGTGTGGTATGCCAGCAGTGGGATGCAGTGTGGTATGCCAGCAGTGGGATGCAGGGTGGTATGCCAGCAGTGGTATGCAGTGTGGTATGCCAGCAGTGGGATGCAGTGTGGTATGCCAGCAGTGGGATGCAGGGTGGTATGCCAGCAGTGGGATGCAGTGTGGTATGCCAGCAGTGGTATGCAGTGTGGTATGCCAGCAGTGGGATGCAGTGTGGTATGCCAGCAGTGGGATGCAGGGTGGTATGCCAGCAGTGGGATGCAGTGTGGTATGCCAGCAGTGGTATGCAGTGTGGTATGCCAGCAGTGGGATGCAGTGTGGTATGCCAGCAGTGGTATGCAGTGTGGTATGCCAGCAGTGGTATGCAGTGTGGTATGCCAGCAGTGGTATGCAGTGTGGTATGCCAGCAGTGGGATGCAGTGTGGTATGCCAGCAGTGGGATGCAGTGAGGTATGCCAGCAGTGGTATGCAGTGTGGTATGCCAGCAGTGGTATGCAGGGTGGTATGCCAGCAGTGGGATGCAGTGTGGTATGCCAGCAGTGGTATGCAGGGTGGTATGCTGCTGGACTCTACAGATACAGTGCATTCACATTCTGTTACGTTACAGCCTTATTCTAAAATTCATTAATAATATTATTTTCTCATCGATCTACAAGCAATACCCCATAATGACAAAGCGAAAACAGGTTTAGACATTTTTGCGAATGTATTAAAAAACAGAAAAACCTTATTTACATAAGTATTCAGACCCTTTGCTATGAGACTCGAAATTGAGATCAGGTGCATCCTGTTTCCATTGATCACGCTTGAGATGTTTTTACAACTTGATTGGAGTCCACCTGTGATAATTCAATTGATTGGACACCATTTGGAAAGGCACACACACCTGTCTATATAAAAAGGTCCCACAGTTGACAGTGCATGTCAGAGCAAAAACCAAACCATGAGGTCGAAAGAATTGTCCGTAGAGCTCCGAGACAGGATTGTGTCGAGGCACAGATCTGGGGAAGGGTGCCAAAAAATTCAGCATTGAAGGTCCCCAAGAACACAGTTGCCTCCATCATTCTTAAATGGAAGAAGTTTAGAACCACCAAGACTCTTCCTAGAGCTGGTCGACTGGCCAAACTGAGCAATCGGGGGAGAAGGGCATTGGTCAGGGAGGTGACCAAGAACCCGATGGTCACTGACAGATATCCAGAGTTTCTCTGTGGAGATGGGAGAACCTTCCAGAAAAGTAACCATCTCTGCAGCACTCCACCAATCAGGCCTTTATGGTAGAGTGGCCAGACGGAAGCCACTCCTCAGTAAAAGGCACATGACAGCCTGCTTGGAGTTTGCCAAAAGGCACTTAAAGGACTCTCAGACCATGAGAAACAAGATTATCTGGTCTGATGAAACTAAGATTGAACTCTGGCCTGAATGCCAAGCGTCACGTCTGGAGGAAACCTGGCACCATCCCTACGGTGAAGCATGGTGGTGGCAGCATCATGCTGTGGGGATATTTTTCAGCAGTGGGGACTGGGAGACTAGTCAGGATCGAGGGAAAGTTGAATGGAGCAAAGTACAGAGAGACCCTTGATGAAAACCTGCTCCAGAGCGCTCAGGACCTCAGACTGGGGTGAAGGTTCACCTTCCAACAGGACAACGACCCTAAGCCCACAGCCAAGACAATGCAGGAGTGGCTTCGGGACAAGTCTCAATGTCCTTGAGTGGCCCAACCAGAGCCCGGACTTGAACCCGATCGAACATCTTTGGAGAGACCTGAAAATAGCTGTGCAGCGACGCTCCCCATCCAACCTGACAGAGCTTGAGAGGATCTGCAGAGAAGAATGGGAGAAACTCCCCAAATACAGGTGTGCCAAGCTTGTAGCGTCATACCCAAGAAGACTCGAGGCTGTAATCGCTGCCAAAGGTGCTTCAACAACGTACTGAGCAAAGTGTCTGAATACTTATGTAAATGTGATTTCAGTTTATTTGCAATAAATGTGCAAAATTGTCTAAAAACCTGTTTTTACTTTGACATTATGGAGTATTGTGTAGATTGATGAGGGAAAAAAACAATTGATTTTTTTACTGTAAAGTTTGGTGTAGGAGGAATAATGGTCTGGGGCTGTTTTTCATGGTTGGGGCTAGGCCCCTTAGTTCCAGTGAAGGGAAATCTTAACGCTACAGCATACAATGACATTCTAGACGATTCTGTGCTTCCACCTTTGGGGAAGGCCCTTTCCTGTTTCAGCTTGACAATGCCCCCGTGCAAAGCGAGGTCCATTAAATGATTTATTGAGATTGGTGTGGAAGGTAGTGGTTAAGGTCGCTGGTTTGAATCCAAGCCGACTAGTTAAAAGAATTAACAAAATAAAATAAAATTTCGGCCTGTGCCCTTGAGCAAGGCACTTAACCGTAATTGCTCCTGTAAGTCGCTCTGGATAAGAGCGTCTGCTAAATGACTAAAAGGTCAAATGTTACGTATTGTCATGTAATGCATTGTTACAGTCAGACCCATTGACCGTTTCCACATTTTGTTACGTTACAGCCTTATTCTAAAATTGATTTTTCTCCTCAATCTACACACAATACCCAATAATGACAAAGCAAAAAACAGGTTTTTAGAAATGTTTGCAAATGTATTAAAAATATTCGGACCCTTTACTCAGTACTTTGTTGAAGCACCTTTGGCAGCGATTACAGCCTCAAATCTTCTTGGGTATGACGCTACAAGCTTGGCACACCTGTATTTGGGGAGTTTCTCCCATTCTTCTCTGCAAGCGCTGTCAGGTTGGATGGGGAGCGTCGCTGCACAGCTATTTTCAGGTCTCTTCAGAGATGTTAGATCGGGATCAAGTCCAGGCTCTGGCTGGGCCACTCAAGGACTTGTCCCGAAGCCACTCCTGCGTTGTTTTGGCTGTGGGCTTAGGGTCGTTGTCCTGTTGGAAGGTGAACCTTCGCCCCAGACTGAGGTCTTGAGTGCTCTGGAGCAGGTTTTAATCAAGGATCTCTGTACTTTGATCCGTTCATTTTCCCTCGATCCTGACTAGTCTCCCTGTCCCTGCCGCTGAAAAACATCTCCACAGCATGATGCTGCCACCACCACGCTTCACCGTACGGATGGTGCCAGGTTTCCTCCCGACACGATGCTTGGCATTCAGGTCAATGAGTTCAACCTTGGTTTCATCAGACCAGAGAATCTTGTTTCTCATGGTCTGAGAGTCCTTTCGGTGCCTTTTGGCAAATTCCAAGCGGGTTGTCATGTGCCTTTTACTAAAGAGTGGCTTCCGTCTGGCCACTCTACCATAAAGGCCTTATTCGTGGAGTGCTGCAGAGATGGTTGTCAGATGAACTCTGGAGCTTTGTCAGTGACCATCAGGTTCTTGGTCACCTCCCTGAATACTTATGTAAATAAGGTATCTGTTTTTTTATTTGTAATAAATATGCAAAAATGTCTAAAAACCTGTTTTCACTTTGTCATTATTGGGTATTGTGTGTAGATTGATGAGGATTTAAAAAAATGTTTTAACCATTTTAGAATAAGGTCCTTCATGTAATGTATGGTAATGTTATATATGGTCATGTATGGTCACGTTAAGCACGGTCACGTTAAACACGGTCACGTTAAGCACGGTCACGTCAAGCACGGTCACGTTAAGCACGGTCACGTCTAAGATGTACAGTACCCTCTCCAGCAGATGCAGCCTCTCTTCATTCAGCAGGTTGTTGTGTCTCAGCTGGTTGACAGTGTTTTCCAGACCCACAAGTTTATCCAGGTGTCTCCTGTGTCTCTGTTGCAATACCTTCACCTTCTTCTGAAGCTCTATCACAATGGCTTCCAGCTGCTCCTTACTCAGGCTGTTCTTATTGTAGCTAACAGAGGAGATGTTACAGCGGTTAGGGTTACTCAGGCTGTTGTTATTGTAGCTAACAGAGGAGGAGATGTTACAGCGGTTAGGGTTCCTCAGGCTGTTGTTATTGTAGCTAACAGAGGAGGAGATGTTACAGCGGTTAGGGTTCCTCAGGCTGTTGTTATTGTAGCTAACAGAGGAGGAGATGTTACAGCGGTTAGGGTTACTCAGGCTGTTCTTATTGTAGCTAACAGAGGAGATGTTACAGCGGTTAGGGTTACTCAGGCTGTTGTTATTGTAGCTAACAGAGGAGGAGATGTTACAGCGGTTAGGGTTACTCAGGCTGTTGTTATTGTAGCTAACAGAGGAGGAGATGTTACAGCGGTTAGGGTTCCTCAGGCTGTTGTTATTGTAGCTAACAGAGGAGGAGATGTTACAGCGGTTAGGGTTCCTCAGGCTGTTGTTATTGTAGCTAACAGAGGAGGATATGTTACAGCGGTTAGGGTTCCTCAGGCTGTTGTTATTGTAGCTAACAGAGGAGGAGATGTTACAGCGGTTAGGGTTACTCAGGCTGTTGTTATTGTAGCTAACAGAGGAGGAGATGTTACAGCGGTTAGGGTTCCTCAGGCTGTTGTTATTGTAGCTAACAGAGGAGATGTTACAGCGGTTAGGGTTACTCAGGCTGTTGTTATTGTAGCTAACAGAGGAGGAGATGTTACAGCGGTTAGGGTTACTCAGGCTGTTATTGTAGCTAACAGAGGAGGAGATGTTACAGCGGTTAGGGTTCCTCAGGCTGTTGTTATTGTAGCTAACAGAGGAGATGTTACAGCGGTTAGGGTTCCTCAGGCTGTTGTTATTGTAGCTAACAGAGGAGGAGATGTTACAGCGGTTAGGGTTCCTCAGGCTGTTGTTATTGTAGCTAACAGAGGAGGAGATGTTACAGCGGTTAGGGTTACTCAGGCTGTTGTTATTGTAGCTAACAGAGGAGGAGATGTTACAGCGGTTAGGGTTCCTCAGGCTGTTGTTATTGTAGCTAACAGAGGAGGAGATGTTACAGCGGTTAGGGTTACTCAGGCTGTTGTTATTGTAGCTAACAGAGGAGGAGATGTTACAGCGGTTAGGGTTCCTCAGGCTGTTGTTATTGTAGCTAACAGAGGAGGAGATGTTACAGCGGTTAGGGTTACTCAGGCTGTTGTTATTGTAGCTAACAGAGGAGGAGATGTTACAGCGGTTAGGGTTACTCAGGCTGTTCTTATTGTAGCTAACAGAGGAGGAGATGTTACAGCGGTTAGGGTTACTCAGGCTGTTGTTATTGTAGCTAACAGAGGAGGAGATGTTACAGCGGTTAGGGTTCCTCAGGCCGTTCTTATTGTAGCTAACAGAGGAAGAGATGTTACAGCGGTTAGGGTTACTCAGGCTGTTGTTATTGTAGCTAACAGAGGAGGAGATGTTACAGCGGTTAGGGTTACTCAGGCTGTTGTTATTGTAGCTAACAGAGGAGGAGATGTTACAGCGGTTAGGGTTACTCAGGCTGTTCTTATTGTAGCTAACAGAGGAGGAGATGTTACAGCGGTTAGGGTTACTCAGGCTGTTGTTATTGTAGCTAACAGAGGAGGAGATGTTACAGCGGTTAGGGTTCCTCAGGCTGTTGTTATTGTAGCTAACAGAGGAGGAGATGTTACAGCGGTTAGGGTTACTCAGGCTGTTGTTATTGTAGCTAACAGAGGAGGAGATGTTACAGCGGTTAGGGTTACTCAGGCTGTTGTTATTGTAGCTAACAGAGGAGGAGATGTTACAGCGGTTAGGGTTCCTCAGGCTGTTGTTATTGTAGCTAACAGAGGAGGAGATGTTACAGCGGTTAGGGTTACTCAGGCTGTTGTTATTGTAGCTAACAGAGGAGGAGATGTTACAGCGGTTAGGGTTACTCAGGCTGTTGTTATTGTAGCTAACAGAGGAGGAGATGTTACAGCGGTTAGGGTTACTCAGGCTGTTGTTATTGTAGCTAACAGAGGAGGAGATGTTACAGCGGTTAGGGTTACTCAGGCTGTTGTTATTGTAGCTAACAGAGGAGATGTTACAGCGGTTAGGGTTACTCAGGCTGTTGTTATTGTAGCTAACAGAAGAGGAGATGTTACAGCGGTTAGGGTTACTCAGGCTGTTGTTATTGTAGCTAACAGAGGAGGAGATGTTACAGCGGTTAGGGTTACTCAGGCTGTTGTTATTGTAGCTAACAGAGGAGGAGATGTTACAGCGGTTTGGGTTACTCAGGCTGTTGTTATTGTAGCTAACAGAGGAGGAGATGTTACAGCGGTTAGGGTTACTCAGGCTGTTGTTATTGTAGCTAACAGAGGAGGAGATGTTACAGCGGTTAGGGTTACTCAGGCTGTTGTTATTGTAGCTAACAGAGGAGGAGATGTTACAGCGGTTAGGGTTACTCAGGCTGTTGTTATTGTAGCTAACAGAGGAGGAGATGTTACAGCGGTTAGGGTTACTCAGGCTGTTGTTATTGTAGCTAACAGAGGAGATGTTACAGCGGTTAGGGTTCCTCAGGCTGTTGTTATTGTAGCTAACAGAGGAGGAGATGTTACAGCGGTTAGGGTTCCTCAGGCTGTTGTTATTGTAGCTAACAGAGGAGGAGATGTTACAGCGGTTAGGGTTACTCAGGCTGTTGTTATTGTAGCTAACAGAGGAGGAGATGTTACAGCGGTTAGGGTTACTCAGGCTGTTGTTATTGTAGCTAACAGAGGAGATGTTACAGCGGTTAGGGTTCCTCAGGCTGTTGTTATTGTAGCTAACAGAGGAGGAGATGTTACAGCGGTTAGGGTTACTCAGGCTGTTGTTATTGTAGCTAACAGAGGAGGAGATGTTACAGCGGTTAGGGTTCCTCAGGCTGTTGTTATTGTAGCTAACAGAGGAGGAGATGTTACAGCGGTTAGGGTTACTCAGGCTGTTGTTATTGTAGCTAACAGAGGAGATGTTACAGCGGTTAGGGTTCCTCAGGCTGTTGTTATTGTAGCTAACAGAGGAGGAGATGTTACAGCGGTTAGGGTTCCTCAGGCTGTTGTTATTGTAGCTAACAGAGGAGGAGATGTTACAGCGGTTAGGGTTACTCAGGCTGTTGTTATTGTAGCTAACAGAGGAGGAGATGTTACAGCGGTTAGGGTTACTCAGGCTGTTGTTATTGTAGCTAACAGAGGAGATGTTACAGCGGTTAGGGTTACTCAGGCTGTTGTTATTGTAGCTAACAGAGGAGGAGATGTTACAGCGGTTAGGGTTACTCAGGCTGTTCTTATTGTAGCTAACAGAGGAGGAGATGTTACAGCGGTTAGGGTTCCTCAGGCTGTTGTTATTGTAGCTAACAGAGGAGGAGATGTTACAGCGGTTAGGGTTACTCAGGCTGTTGTTATTGTAGCTAACAGAGGAGGAGATGTTACAGCGGTTAGGGTTACTCAGGCTGTTGTTATTGTAGCTAACAGAGGAGGAGATGTTACAGCGGTTAGGGTTCCTCAGGCTGTTGTTATTGTAGCTAACAGAGGAGGAGATGTTACAGCGGTTAGGGTTCCTCAGGCTGTTGTTATTGTAGCTAACAGAGGAGGAGATGTTACAGCGGTTAGGGTTACTCAGGCTGTTGTTATTGTAGCTAACAGAGGAGGAGATGTTACAGCGGTTAGGGTTACTCAGGCTGTTGTTATTGTAGCTAACAGAGGAGGAGATGTTACAGCGGTTTGGGTTACTCAGGCTGTTGTTATTGTAGCTAACAGAGGAGGAGATGTTACAGCGGTTAGGGTTACTCAGGCTGTTGTTATTGTAGCTAACAGAGGAGGAGATGTTACAGCGGTTAGGGTTACTCAGGCTGTTGTTATTGTAGCTAACAGAGGAGGAGATGTTACAGCGGTTAGGGTTACTCAGGCTGTTGTTATTGTAGCTAACAGAGGAGGAGATGTTACAGCGGTTAGGGTTACTCAGGCTGTTGTTATTGTAGCTAACAGAGGAGGAGATGTTACAGCGGTTAGGGTTCCTCAGGCTGTTGTTATTGTAGCTAACAGAGGAGGAGATGTTACAGCGGTTAGGGTTACTCAGGCTGTTGTTATTGTAGCTAACAGAGGAGGAGATGTTACAGCGGTTAGGGTTACTCAGGCTGTTGTTATTGTAGCTAACAGAGGAGGAGATGTTACAGCGGTTAGGGTTACTCAGGCTGTTGTTATTGTAGCTAACAGAGGAGGAGATGTTACAGCGGTTAGGGTTCCTCAGGCTGTTGTTATTGTAGCTAACAGAGGAGATGTTACAGCGGTTAGGGTTCCTCAGGCTGTTGTTATTGTAGCTAACAGAGGAGGAGATGTTACAGCGGTTAGGGTTACTCAGGCTGTTGTTATTGTAGCTAACAGAGGAGATGTTACAGCGGTTAGGGTTACTCAGGCTGTTGTTATTGTAGCTAACAGAGGAGGAGATGTTACAGCGGTTAGGGTTCCTCAGGCTGTTGTTATTGTAGCTAACAGAGGAGGAGATGTTACAGCGGTTAGGGTTCCTCAGGCTGTTGTTATTGTAGCTAACAGAGGAGGAGATGTTACAGCGGTTAGGGTTACTCAGGCTGTTGTTATTGTAGCTAACAGAGGAGATGTTACAGCGGTTAGGGTTACTCAGGCTGTTGTTATTGTAGCTAACAGAGGAGGAGATGTTACAGCGGTTAGGGTTCCTCAGGCTGTTGTTATTGTAGCTAACAGAGGAGGAGATGTTACAGCGGTTAGGGTTCCTCAGGCTGTTGTTATTGTAGCTAACAGAGGAGGAGATGTTACAGCGGTTAGGGTTACTCAGGCTGTTGTTATTGTAGCTAACAGAGGAGGAGATGTTACAGCGGTTAGGGTTACTCAGGCTGTTGTTATTGTAGCTAACAGAGGAGGAGATGTTACAGCGGTTAGGGTTACTCAGGCTGTTGTTATTGTAGCTAACAGAGGAGGAGATGTTACAGCGGTTAGGGTTACTCAGGCTGTTGTTATTGTAGCTAACAGAGGAGGAGATGTTACAGCGGTTAGGGTTCCTCAGGCTGTTGTTATTGTAGCTAACAGAGGAGGAGATGTTACAGCGGTTAGGGTTACTCAGGCTGTTGTTATTGTAGCTAACAGAGGAGGAGATGTTACAGCGGTTAGGGTTACTCAGGCTGTTGTTATTGTAGCTAACAGAGGAGGAGATGTTACAGCGGTTAGGGTTACTCAGGCTGTTGTTATTGTAGCTAACAGAGGAGGAGATGTTACAGCGGTTAGGGTTCCTCAGGCTGTTGTTATTGTAGCTAACAGAGGAGATGTTACAGCGGTTAGGGTTCCTCAGGCTGTTGTTATTGTAGCTAACAGAGGAGGAGATGTTACAGCGGTTAGGGTTACTCAGGCTGTTGTTATTGTAGCTAACAGAGGAGATGTTACAGCGGTTAGGGTTACTCAGGCTGTTGTTATTGTAGCTAACAGAGGAGGAGATGTTACAGCGGTTAGGGTTCCTCAGGCTGTTGTTATTGTAGCTAACAGAGGAGGAGATGTTACAGCGGTTAGGGTTCCTCAGGCTGTTGTTATTGTAGCTAACAGAGGAGGAGATGTTACAGCGGTTAGGGTTACTCAGGCTGTTGTTATTGTAGCTAACAGAGGAGATGTTACAGCGGTTAGGGTTACTCAGGCTGTTGTTATTGTAGCTAACAGAGGAGGAGATGTTACAGCGGTTAGGGTTCCTCAGGCTGTTGTTATTGTAGCTAACAGAGGAGGAGATGTTACAGCGGTTAGGGTTCCTCAGGCTGTTGTTATTGTAGCTAACAGAGGAGGAGATGTTACAGCGGTTAGGGTTACTCAGGCTGTTGTTATTGTAGCTAACATTGTTGTAATATTTGAGTCACTCAGATCACATTAATGTTGGGGTGACACGGGTATCTTAGCAGAACATACTGGCATTAACATTAAGGCTAGCAAGAGTCTGAGGCACCAGGACCAAGACCCTCATTCTTAGGGTAGAGGGTTAAGGTCAAGGGGTAGAGGGTTAAGGTCAAGGGGTAGAGGGTTAAGGTCAAGGGGTAGAGGGGTAGAGGGTTAAGGTCAAGGGGTAGAGGGGTAGAGGGTTAAGGTGTAGAGGGTTAAGGTGTAGAGGGTTAAGGTGAAGGGGTAGAGGGGTAGAGGGTTAAGGTGTAGAGGGTTAAGGTGTAGAGGGTTAAGGTGAAGGGGTAGAGGGTTAAGGTGAAGGGGTAGAGGGTCAAGGTCAAGGTGCAGAGGGTTAAGGTCAAGGGGTAGAGGGTAGAGGGTTAAGGTTAAGGTGTAGAGGGTTAAGGTGTAGAGGGTTAAGGTGTAGAGGGTTAAGGTGAAGAGGGTTAAGGGGTAGAGGGTTAAGGTGAAGAGGGTTAAGGTGAAGAGGGTTAAGGTGTAGAGGGTTAAGGTGTAGAGGGTTAAGGTGAAGAGGGTTAAGGTGAAGAGGGTTAAGGGGTAGAGGGTTAAGGTGTAGAGGGTCAAGGTGTAGAGGGTTAAGGTGTAGAGGGTTAAGGTGTAGAGGGTTAAGGTGTAGAGGGTTAAGGTTAAGGTGTAGAGGGTTAAGGTGTAGAGGGTTAAGGTTAAGGTGTAGAGGGTTAAGGTGTAGAGGGTCAAGGTGTAGAGGGTCAAGGTGTAGAGGGTCAAGGTGTAGAGGGTTAAGGTGTAGAGGGTTAAGGTGTAGAGGGTTAAGGTGTAGAGGGTTAAGGTTAAGGTGTAGAGGGTTAAGGTGTAGAGGGTTAAGGTTAAGGTGTAGAGGGTTAAGGTGTAGAGGGTCAAGGTGTAGAGGGTTAAGGTGTAGAGGGTTAAGGTGTAGAGGGTTAAGGTGTAGAGGGTTAAGGTGTAGAGGGTTAAGGTTAAGGTGTAGAGGGTTAAGGTTAAGGTGCAGAGGGTTAAGGTTAAGGTGCAGAGGGTTAAGGTGTAGAGGGTTAAGGTGTAGAGGGTTAAGGTGTAGAGGGTTAAGGTGTAGAGGGTTAAGGTGTAGAGGGTTAAGGTGTAGAGGGTTAAGGATGCTCTTTACCGGTGTTCCTCCAGTTGGCTTCCCCGGTGTTCCATACGGTCCTCCTCCTCCTCCTCCGTCTCCCCCTCCTCAGTCTCCAGTCTCTCCAGTGTGAGGATAAGTGATCCGGGAGAGGGGGGCATGTGCTTGGACACTATAGGCAGTGTGGAGACGATGGGTGTGGGGCTGAGAGCTGAGGACAGCACAGTGTCTGGGGGAATGCTGAACTGAGCCGCCCCGCTGGACAGAATGTTGGGGATCGTCTCAAAGTAGGCGATGATCTGAGCCCCGCCACCGTGGTAGTCCTGGGAGACAGACAGCTCCTCCATCTCAGGAGAGACGTTCTCGATGAGCAGAGTTGTCGGGGACAACACAAAATGACCGACATCTTCCGTTGTTCCCAGGTCATAACCTTCAGTCAAGATGGCTGCTGTGACCCTACTCACCTCCACCTCTTCCAGCTGTTCCGACACCACCACCTCTCCATCCAGCCCACCATGCTCCCCTCCACCCTCCAGCCCACCCAGATCCTCTACTGTTTGGAACACAGTAACAGGGAAGCCTCCTGCAGCACCGTCATGGCTCCACCCCTCTAATGCTGACGGAGGCAGAGCTGCTGTGTGCAGTAGGTCCACTGTGTGCCCAGTCACGTCCCTCTCCTCCAGCAGCTCTGCCTCCTCAGTCGCTGAGGGGTTAACCGTGTCATAGAGTGTCACTGTGTTCGCACTGTCACTGTCTGTGGAGTCGCTAGCTGGCATCCCAAAGTCAGAAGAGGTGGTCCGTGTTTTCCTGCTGTGTCGCAGCCTTTTGGATTTCCGACTCTCACGGTGTTCCTCACCTTTACGTTTCTGTCCAAAACACAAAGGGAAGAGGAAGAGCGTTGTTCAACTTCTGAATCTAATCATTTAAAAAGCACAAAAATCATCTAACAGACTCAAATACATGCAGAACTTGAAAGAAGGAACATAAACCAACATGGATGGCTTTCCCCTGTTACATTTAGGTTGACTTTATCAGGGATAACATGTCACCACATTTACAGACAATAACCTAGGGTTAGAGTGACCTTAACAGTGCATTCTGAAAGTATTCAGACCCCTTGACTTTTTCCACATTTTGTTACGTTACAACCTTATTCTAAAATGGATTAAGTTGTTTTTCCCCCTCATCAATCTACACACAATATCACATAATGACAAAGCAAAAACAGGTTTTTCAAAATTTTTGCAAATGTATGAAGAATAAACAGAAATACCTTATTTACTTAAGTATTCAGACCCTTTGCTATGAGATTCGAAATTGAGCTCAGGTGCATCCTGTTTCCATTGATCATCCTTGAGATGTTGTTATAACTTGATTGAGTCCACCTGTGGTAAATTCAATTGATTGGACATGATTTGGAAAGGCACACACTTGTCTAGATCAGTTCCCACAGTTGACAGTGCATGTCAGAGCAAAAACTAAGCCATGAGGTCGAAGGAATTGTCTGTGGAGCTCTGAAACAAGATTGTGTCGAGGCACAGATCTGGGAGAACATTCCAGAAGGCCAACCATCTCTGTAGCACTCCACCAACCAGGCCTTTATGGTAGAGTGGCCAGACGGAAGCCACTCCTCAGTAAAAGTCATGACAGCCCGCTTGGAGTTTGCCAAAAGGCACTTAAAGGACTCTCAGACCATGAAGCAAGATTCTCTGGTCTGATGAAACCAAGGTTGAACTCTTTGGCCTGAATGCCAAGCGTCACGTCTGGAGGAAACCAGGCACCATCTCTACGGTGAAGCATGGTGGTGGCAGCCTCATGCTGTGGAGATGTTTTTCAGCGGCAGGGACTGAGAGACTAGTCAGGATCGAGGGAAAGTTGAACGGAGCAAAGTACAGAGAGATCCTTGATGAAAACCTGCTCCAGAGCGCTCAGGACCTCAGATGGGGCGAAGGTTCACCTTCCAACAGGACAACAACTCGAAGCATACAGCCAAGACAACGCAGGAGAGGCTTCGGGACAAGTCTCTGAATGTCCTTGAGTGGCCCAGCCAGAGCCCAGACTTGAACCTGATCTAACATCTCTGGAGAGACCTGAAAATAGCTGTGCAGCGACGCTCCCCATCCAACCTGACAGAGCTAGAGAGGATCTGCAGAGAAGAATGGGAGAAACTCCCAAAATATAGGTACGCCAAGCTTGTAGCATCATACTTGTAGCTTCAACAAAGTACTTAGTAAAGGGTCTGAATACTTATGTAAATGTTATATTTCAGTTTTTTATTTTTAATACATTTGCAAAATTGTCTAAAAACCAGTTTTTGCTTCGTCATTATGTGGTATTGTGTCTAGATTGATGAGGGGGAAAAACGATTTAATCAATTTTAGAATAAGGCTGTAACATAACAAAATGTGGAAAAAGTGAAGGGGTCTGAATACTTTCCAAATGCACTGCACCTCTGTGAGCTGGAAGACAGTGGGCACAGCGTTGTTCTCCAGGTAACGGATCCCCCAGCGCAGCTTGAAGCTGGAGGATGCAAAATGTTCATGACAGATATACTGGTGTCTGGAAGGGGTCCAGTCCTCACGACCCATGTTTTTCAACCACTGCTCTAAGCGGGCTGGGTCCTGCAGCGGAAACCTACAGGAGCAGGAGAACAACAGTATTAGTTTCCAACAGAAACCTGCTTGAGTCAGGTCATGCAACTGTGACCCACATTGCGAAACATTCAATATGAGTGGCTAACACATGGAGGAAAAATAACTGCTAGCTACTGTAGAACATCGACCATATGGCAGATCAGCTTACACATCAAATACATTGTGTTAACTTAGCTAACTATCAATATGGTTTAGCACATATGTAATATTTGTCAAAATAGTATTAGCCTTTGAGCGACATGATAATGCTTGACACCTTGCCATTCATAGTAGCCAACTAAACTTAACTCCACGTTAGTGTGGGCGGCCTGGAGTTGAAATGACAGATACAATTACGTTTATCCAAAACTATTGTTTTTGGCAGCCAAACACTAGCCCGCAATTATACAAGACAATGTGTTTAAAAAATAATAATATTTTATATTTTAATCATATATATATATAAATGACATTTTATGTCACATAAAATGGCGTTATTGAAAAACTAGTTCGCCCACACTAGTCGCCGCTTAACTCCATCGTAAATTGTTGAGTTTAATCGGCTATCATTAATATCGAAAGTTACTGCTCGCATAGTTATAGTCAAGCTAGCAACAAATACAGCCATGCTTACTTGTAGAAGCTTTTCCTATCAGAATTGTTGTTTCCAGAGTCATTCTTGCAGTTCGGTGCAGAACAATACTTCGGCATCTCGTCGAGCACCTTGAGGGGTTATCTTTAAAACTAGCCTGGCAAGGTGAGTTGTCAGTTTTGTGCCTGGCAAGGTGAGTTGTCAGTTTTGTGCCTGGCAAGGTGAGTTGTCAGTTTTGTGCCTGGCAAGGTGAGTTGTCAGTTTTGTGATCAACTTGTAGCGTGCGTCAGCTGTTAGCTTCTGTGCGTTACGTCAGAATGATGCGACTCGCATATCACGTGTTATGCGGCGTTCATAATAACTGGGAATTCGGAACTGGGAAATCCATTTTCAATTCAATTTAAGGTCTTTATTTGTATGGGAAACATATGTTTACATTGCCAAAGCAAGTGAAATAGATAATAAACAAAAGTGAAATAAACAATACAAAATTAACTGTAAACGTTACACTCACAAAAGTTCCAAAATAATAAAGACATTTCAAACGTCATATTATGTGTATACTGTTTAATAATGATGTGCAAATAGTTAAAGTACAAAAAGGAAAATAAATAAACATAACTATCCGACTTCAGTGCGTTCAAAACTGGGAACTCGGGAAAAAAAAAAACAGCCTCTGACTGGGAAAAATCGATTTGAACGGTCATCCAACTCGGAATTCCAACTCGGGAACCCTGGCCTTTTTCTAGATCTCCGACATTCGAAACTGAAGAACACCGACGTCATGATTTTATCTCGTATTTTTCAGAGTTCCGAGTTTTTTTGAATGCGGCATTAAACTCCCACTTCTGAGATTCTCAACAGCTGTAGCACAGTCAGAACAATGAGCCATCTATTTCACCGGATGTATAAATGTGAAGCATCCGGTTGGCGTTTCCACTTCGGTAAGAAACAGAAGGAAAAAAAACACAGCTCAATCAAAACCAGAGAGCTTTCGACACACCCACTCCTTTCCACACGCCTACTACTTTCCTTTCGACACACCCACTCCTTTCGACACGCCTACTACTTTCCTTTCGACACACCCACTCCTTTCCACACGCCTACTACTTTCCTCTCGACACACCCACTCCTTTCGACACGCCTACTACTTTCCTCTCGACACACCCACTCCTTTCGACACGCCTACTTCTTTCCTTTGGACACACCCACTCCTTTCCACACGCCTACTACTTTCCTTTCGACATATTGAGCGGCAGCTAACTGGAATTTAGACCTTTTTTTTTTTGGTGCTTTCAAGACAGGACTTCCGTCACAGCTTTGCGTTTGAAGTCTGTCTGTCACTGACGTCAGTGCAGGGACGGCGGATGAAAGTTTGTTTCGGGGAATCTTTCATTGAGTTTATCTTTAGCTAGCTACGTTAGCTAGCCAGCCGCCAGGAGAGGGATTTTTGAAATCGTTGAAAAACAAACAAACTTTACTCCGCACGGCCGTGCTGTGAATGGGTGAGAGATGGTAGGAGATAGTGATGGAGAGGAAAGTGAAGCAAGTATGGAACATGGTGGTACAAATAAAGGAGGGAGTGAGAGAGAAAACGAAAGCGGGAGAGAAAGGGAGTAGGGGAATGAAGGGGAGCGAGAGGTCTACGGAGGTAGAGAGGAGGCAGAAAAGGAGGTTTGAGGAGAGCAACCTAGCTTCCGACGCTAGCGGAAGTTCGGAGGTAGAAAGTGCAGAGGAAGGGCAAGATAAGACACGAGAGGAACATGGAGGTGAGGAGGAGCATAAAGTGATTATGAAGTTTAGGGAGGAAGGGAGAGTTGGGGCGATGAGTCCCATAAGGTGGACGGCTGTGATAAACGAGTTGATTGGGGAAGTTGTTAATGCTAAAGTGTTAAGAGATGGGAGCTTGTTGTGCTGTAAGGACATGGTGCAGAGGGAAAAAGCTATCAGAGTGAAGCAAATAGGGAAGTGTAAGGTGGAGTCGAGCAGCTGGACTGATCAAGCAGGGAAGTGTAAGGTGGAGTCGAGCAGCTGGACTGATCAAGCAGGGAAGTGTGAGGTGGAGTCGAGCAGCTGGACTGATCAAGCAGGGAAGTGTGAGGTGGAGTCGAGCAGCTGGACTGATCAAGCAGGGAAGCAGTGGAGTAAAAGGCCCGTGGCCCCGTGTAGCTCGGTTGGTAGAGCATGGCGCTTGCAACGCCAGGGTTGTGGGTTTGATTCCCACGGGGGGCCAGTATGAAAAAAACAAAAACATGTATGCACTCACTAACTGTAAGTCGCTCTGGATAAGAGCGTCTACTAAATGACTAAAATGTTAAAATGTAAGGGGTGGTAACAGGAGTGCCTGTGAGTGTTAGCACTAAAGAGGTAAGGGACAATTTGAAAGGAGGCGTTCTAGTGAATGTACACAGATTGCAAGCAACAAGGGGTGGAGATAGGGTAGATGGCACGTCTATTCTGTTACATTTTAAGGACCGGGTATTGCCAAATAAGGTAACAATAGGATATATGAGTTATTATGCACAGAGGGTAGTGCGTACGGCCCAGTACATCACTGGGGTCAAGCTTCCTGCCATCCAGGACCTCTATACCAGGCGGTGTCAGAGGAAGGCCCTCAAAATAGTCAAAGACTCCAGCCACCCAAGTCATAGACTGTTCTCTCTGCTACCGCACGGCAAGCGGTACCGGAGTGCCAAGTCTAGGTCCAAAAGACTTCTCAACATCTTCTACCCCCAAGTCATAAGACTCCTGAACAGCTAATCATGGCTACCCGGACTATTTGCACTGCCCCCCCACCCCATCTTTTTACGCTGCTGCTACTCTGTTAATTATTTATGCATAGTCACTTTAACTCTACCCACATGTACATATTACTTCAACTACCTCAACTAGCCGGTGCCCCCGCACATTGACTCTGCACCGGTACCCCCCTGTATATATAGCCTCCCTACTGTTATTTTATTTTACTTCTGCTCTTTTTTTCTCAACACTTTTTTGTTTTATTTTACTTTTTTATTAAAAGATAAATGCACTGTTGGTTAAGGGCTGTAAGTAAGCATTTCACTGTAATGTCTGTACCTGTTGTATTCGGCGCGTGTGGCCAATAACGTTTGATTTGATTTGATTTATGTGAGGGCTTATGTACCGAAGCCTTTAAGATGTTATAAATGCCAGAGGTTTGGGCATGTGGCAACAGTCTGTAAAGAGAAAAAGAGGTGTGCCAGGTGTGGAGGAGAGCATGAGTATGGGAAGTGTGGAGATGGTGTACAACCAAAGTGCTGCAACTGTGGTGGTGCTCATAGTGTGACATATAGTGGGTGTGAGGCTATGAAGAAGGCAGTGGAGGTGCAACAAGTGGGAGTGGAGAGAAGGGTGTCATATGCTGAGGCAGGGACATGCCACCTTCATAAAGCAAGGAATTCCCTACAAGATGATAGGCAAAGTATGGATGGATGGAAATGGCCAAGTGATGGAAAATTTGATAGAAAATAAAGATCTGGTGTGCCTGAATGATGGCAGAGGGACCAGGATTGATGTAGCCACAGGGAAAGAGTCTGCCTTGGACCTCACTCCGGTATCTAGTGCGATGGCAGGAATCTGTGAGTGGGAGCGGGTAGCTACTGGTAACTTTTTGCAACTGTGGTTAATTGTTTCCAATGTTATTTCATGCTTAAGAGTACCTGTG